>NW_011942171.1:1163057-1559077 GCF_000187425.2 Metarhizium robertsii ARSEF 23 | reverse complement strand
CTTTTCGCGAGAAATAAAGTGTAGGTTGTGCAGCGATGCTAAGGGTAGTTGGGAACTAGGACTCGACGCCATTCTCATCCTCTCCATTGCGTGTCTCCTCAAGGAGCGCAAGGAGCGCGAGCGATATCGCCATATTGACGAGAAGAGTGGCTTCAGGCAGTTTTAGGAGCAGCCCCGGTCTGGCTCATGGTCGATAAACGTGGGCGGGTGTTTCGCGATCCAGGTCCGGTGGGCTTCTTACACTGATGACTCTGGAAAGTGGTCCAAGTTCCATATCGTTTTCCTGGCGTAATTAGTGTTTTTTTCTTGACTCATTGTAGACATGGTTAGATGCATGGCGGTGCTTAGCGTTTTTAATATATTCTTGCTTTTGGGCATGGCCTTACCCTGTACCTGGTCTTATCGGTGACCTATTGCAACATCCCCATTTACGGTTGTAGCTTTACATGCCGGAAGACGTTTTTCAAGCTACGTCATTCTTTTAATCTTGAATAGCGTTCTTGTACTCGCTTTCTTGGAAGTGCAGGGATTTTGTGGCAGTCCTATAACAAATCATATGGCAGTCCAGAAGGCGGACAACGTCAACTCTCCGAGAGTCTGAGCCGTGGATCGCTACTCCAACTCTGTTCATCAGATAACTCTTCTTTTCTAGACAAGCGATGGCGGTATAAGCAGGGACACCCACTGATAACGACAAGAAGCACAGTACACACCACTCTAACACATCCGGGGTGACAGCTGTCAATTACTCAAGACCCTAAAATAAATGCCTGTAACAAGTCTTCAGCACATGTATTTCAATGCTTCTTAACATGATGAAAAAAGAAAAAAATGATATTATGCCAGAGGTGGAACCTGTTCAATGCCTTGCCCAAATATTTCTTGAACCCATTCAAGACTCCTCTCGTTGTATAAAGGTATACCCAATCGCCATGGTTCAAATATCTAATACGCCAGTCTAGTACGCCAGTTTCGCCTCGCCTCGCCTCCACAAACAACCAACGACGGCGTATCCAATGCGCTACTTATACAGCCGAATCGTTGCCCGCTCTTCCCCGTTGACTCGGGGCATCGTGTTCGTCGTCGTCATGGTGCTGTCGTGATACATCGTCTGCCGTGAAGGAGCTGCTCATTGACCTTCGCATCTCTCGTCTTCTCAGCCACGGTATTGACTGGAGCCAGCCGCTCAGAGACCCCGAAATGGAAGACTGCCGCTGTCGAATGTTTCGGCGCGCCACCAGACCTGGAAACCCTGTGCTCCTCCTCCTCCGCCTGCCAGGTCTGTGAAACGCGGGCTCGTTGCTCAGGCCAGCCTCGCCCGAAGCCGCAAAATTACCGCTGGCCGACCTCCTCGGAGGCAGCAGTGGAGATGATTCTGATTGTCCGGGCAAAGTTGCGGAACGTAACCGTCCCGTTGGAGTGATGGGTTCCTCTTGGTCTTCCAACTCGCCCCAAATCTCGGCCCTTTCTGCCCACCTAAACTCCTTTTTCGGGGTTGGTATGAGGACAGTGGTATCGCCGTTCGCAATTGTGAATGTCTGGTAACCCGACGAGCTGCTCCCTTCCTCCACAGCGACCTCTGAACTAAGCAAAGACTCCTCTTCGCCTTCTGTGTCGTCGAGGAGCCCTAGCCCCGGAGCTAGTGTTGACTGCCCGACGCCCGGAGCATGTTGTTCATCGCTAAGCCGCCACGAGAGGGCGAAGACGCCAGAGAGCAAGATGACCGTGCCGAGAGCAATGAGCCCGGCATGAAGTGGCGGAATCAAGCTCACTTGGTCAAAGTATATTAACCCGTCCAATATGGCGATGATGTTGTATACGCAAAACACAAGCGGATAAAGAACCGAGGTCGATACTAGCTTTAGGCCTCGATGTAAGTAGTAAAGCTGACAAAGCGCCAGGGAAACCAAGCCGAGAACAATCGCCCACGACTCCCAATGAGAAAACTGATTGTCGCCGCCAATGGTTTTGATACACAGTTCCACAGCTGACTTGGCGAAGAGCAGCGCGTGTGCAGATAAATCTCCGCTGATGACACCGTATATAATGCCACGGGCAAGCCTGAATCGAGAATTGTGTGATATGCTGGACATGCTATTGACAACATCGGTAACCGTGCCGAGCCCCACGACGAATAGAGCCTGCAATGCCATCCAAGCTATAAAGGGCCCTCGCCGCAGTAAGACGAGTAGGCCGTTCAAGTCGTGAGCTGGGGACGGAATGGCCCCGAATATCGCAATCAAAACGGCGCCGCTCGTCACCAGGAGGGTACCGCAAAGAGACCATCGCGTAAACGGTTCGCTGAGGATCAAGGTCGCACATATGGAATTGAAGACGAGACCGGCGGCTTGCAAGGTGGAAAGCACTGGCAACGGCAGCGTGGAAATCTGCACTGTACTGCCCAAGAGATTCGCCACGACGAACATTCCCATCCCCAGCTGCCACCTCCGCCTCCGGTATGGCGGTCTCTGAATATCATGCGGTCCCTTTTCATCTTCGAGAATATGCGACTTGCGCTGCAAGGTCAGCCCAAGACTCTGGACGCTGGTCGATATTAAGCCGACAAGGATTCCCAGCTACACCAACACCCGTTAGCATATAGTCGTCAAGACGGAAGAATGGCAAGGCTTTATCCCTGGGCATCGCATACAGCTATACTCCCGCCAGGGGAGATGCTCCCCGTGGTTCTCATCTCGCGGCTGCCGCAGGCACCAGCATCTGGCGGTGGACGACGGCACGGATGGCACTAATCGATTGCATAGAAGTTGCCCGCCTGTCGCCTATGAACCGCTATCGAGTGCGACGGGTTAGGCAATCATTCGAGAAGGGTCGGAACGGGAATCTCTTCGGTCGGGTTGAAGCCTGCGTGAAGGACGAATGTTCGGTTGCTGTAGCTATGCAGACAGCGGCACAGAAACGAGGTTGCCAGCACCTCGATAAAAACCGGTATGTAGCCCAGGCTGTCGATATCACGATACACTATGCCGTTGGTCGAGCGACCCGAGGAAGAATGGCGAGCTAGGGTGTGCCTGTTTTGTGTTAAGAGGGTTATGATGCAGAGTGCAGGATGCCGAAAGCCAACATCCGACTGACATCAGGATGAGATCGATCAAACAGGGGCACCTGGGGTCTAGCATCAACCTTTCAACGTTCAATGTTGGGCCGATGGGGACAAGGGCCTATTGTGCCAGCTACGGAGTACATAAAGTATGTACCTAGGAGGCACTAAGCACTGCATGTGCTCTTAGGGGCTGGCGGGCTCTGGGGCCTGGCGGTGGTGCAGACATGGAGGCGGAAAGATGAAAGGCCAGCATCAATTGACATCGATGCTAAGGCCCCCCGAGCCAAACGGTCTGCATGTGGTCAGTTCAACAATCATTGATGGTCTGGCGCCTTGAGGTCAGGGTGCACGCACCTGAAGCAGACCACTGCCTGGGCGCTAGCAGGCGCTTAACGCACTAAAGCTACTAGTGGATTAGTGACCACACGCTCGCATGCTGTCCCGTGGTGAACGGTACCCCTTTCATCTTCGCACAAGCGTCGCTGGATGCCTATTGGTCCAAGTCATGTGATGCACGTCATGTGCATTTGCGCTCCGTAGCGGGGTGCTGTCTTTCCAAACGTGTCTGGTGTGGCTGGTCACTTTGTGGCTTGAATCCTGGTCACCGCCCGAGGCTGGTGATCTGGATCGAGCAGCTTTCGTACGAAGTAGTACAACGCAGGAGCCAGCCAAGCTCTCTCTGGCTGCACCCGTAGCGTCACAGCTGCCTCCGGCTTCAACGCACCTCCACTCTCCAGCCAGACGACATCCCGTATCCCGCGGCACATCATCCGACTTCCTCGAGGCCAGCCAGCTAGCAAGTATTGTAGCTGCTTCATCCCATCCTGCCGTCCATCTCTCTCCCGCAGAGGCATAGACAACCCCTCACAACCTCGCCCAGCATGTCGCAACACGCATTGTCCGACCAGCAGGTACGCAGTTCGTCCAGCGTCATCAAGCACCATGACGCATATATCATTTACATCCATTTCTGCATTTTCCCACTACAGCGCATACCCCCTCACCACCCGTAATCATACTAACAGCACAATGCTTTTTTCATCATGTTCAGGTCGACAATGAGCTCCGCAAGATGACAGCGTTCATCAAGCAAGAAGCCATGGAGAAGGCCCGCGAGATTGAAATCAAAGCCAACGAGGAATTCGAAATCGAAAAGTCCAAGCTCGTCCGCCAAGAGACCGACGCCATCGACATCCAGTACGAGAAGAAGTTCAAACAGGCTACCATGTCGCAGCAAATCACCCGGTCCACCGTTTCCAACAAGACGCGGCTCAAGGTCCTCAGCGCTCGACAGGAGCTCCTCGATGACATATTCCAAGAAGCCCAGAAGAAGCTGGCGGATGGTGCCAAGGATAAGGCCAAGTACCAGAAGGTCCTCAAGGGTCTTATCCTGGAGGGCTTCTATGCTCTGAATGAGCCGACACTGCAGGTCCAGGCCAGAAAGAAGGACTATGACGTTGTCAAGAAGGCCATCGACGAGGCTGCCAAGGAATACAAGAAGGAGGTTGGCCAAGACATTGAGGGAAAGCTTGATGAGGCGAATCCTTTGCCAGAGGGCTCGTATGCGGGGGGCTTTTTTTGCCCCCCCCCCCCCCGGTTTCTTGAGTAGTCATGCCCAAACTAACCAGTTGGGTAACAGAGCTGGAGGTGTCATCATCCTCAGTGGCAGCGGCAAAATCGACATCAACAACACCTTTGAGACGCGGCTGGAACTTCTCAAGGACTCTGCTGCTCCTGCCGTCCGAGAAGCCCTGTTTGGCAAGAACCCTAACCGAAAATTCTTTGATTAAACTAGTCGTATGTCACGGTTGAATGGGAGAGGAAAACGCAAATGTAGTACCTCGCTCGACGACATGTACCTCATTGGGCATTGCCGAGCGACCTGTTTACGAATGGCCTGTTGGTGCGGGAAAAGCGCCGTGTTCACAGTAGCATCAGAGATTTGCATTGTTGTCTTTATTTGTGTCCAGTCCGTGCGATCGTAGCTTAGAGGCTGTACTATAAACTTGATATATCTTGAGTGTCCATAATGTCTAGACTGGGTATAAGCTCTCGTTTCCTTAAACGCCTCGTTTCTTGTTGCATGACACACACAAGGTTCCTAAATCACAGTCATAAGTCATAGATAGAATAGCTATCCCCCCGCACACACGATGGTATACTCGTCAATCTCGAGAGAAGACACCTAATCTTCTGCGCATACAATCGTGTCTGGCTCCATCTCGGCAGCAGGAGGTTCCTTAATAACCGGCGACCTCGCCGGCTTTTGCAAAAATTTCTTCATGTAGTCCCTCTGTCTCGGCAGAAAAGGATCCTCACTCAACTCGGGAAGATCAAACACGCTCTTCCTGGCATTTCTTCGAGTCCGCACGCTATGCGATAGCCGCTTCTGCACCCACTCGACCACACTCTTTGCCTCGGTTCTTGCCAACTTCATACCAGAGTCGTTTGTCTTTCTCCAAATTTCCTGCAGCATGCCTGCTAGTTCATCCACTTCCTCATTGAACTTTTTCTCGTCTTGGACGTTGTTAAATTTAACGACGGAGCCATCGTCGATGGCTATGTCGAGAAGAATGATGCTGGCGCGGAGATTGGAAAAGTCTGTCTTGGGGGTGATTGTGAAGCTGTCGGTGTTGAGGATGTCGATGATGCCACGGAGGGTGACGACGTCCTCCGAGTTGCTGCGGGCTAGAGAGTCGTCCTGGAAGAGTGTTGCGACGGCCATTCTCCTACGCAGGTCATGCACCCGTTTGCTGGAGATGGGGAGACAAAGAAGAGACGTGGCTTTGATGTTGCGATATTCTTGGCCCCAGCTGAGGAGAGAACAAGTTTCGAAGCACTGTGCTTTGTTAGACAAGCCCTCGGCAGGCAAGAGTAGCGAGGTTTTTGCTTACAAAGTTGTTCCACAGGGGACTTGGCAGAGCGCTGATGAGTTCCTGGATTGTATATTCAAACTCGGCCAGGACCTGGATGTTGCAGATCAAAAATTTATCCAATGTTAGTCGGAGAAGTGTCTGAGCGGCATATTCTGCCGCCTGTACTGACAAATGGCCGGCAATGAGTCCAAGCAGCGAGATGAAGGACTGGAGGCAGGACCAGTCACGGCCCTCGTACGGTTCGCGATCCGGTCTGGATACAGTCAACTCTGGATGAAGACCCGATTCTCTGGTATCTTGCGCTCCGAGCCGTGTGAATAACTGTCGTAACCGTTCGGGTGTTAACATACGCTCAACTTGTTCCGCACAGCTAGCCACCATGTTACAGTATTCCTGCCTCACAATAATTGAAGGATGCGTGCACAACGAGTCCAACATCCAGTCGAACAATGAATCAGGGAGGTCACCGTTTTTGCGCAAGCGCAAGATGGTCTGCGGTAGCCCTGATATCAAATGCTGTTCCCTTGCTTTAGCATTGCCCTGCGTCAGGAGATTCCACGGAGACTTTCTCCCGAGTTCTGGAGCCCTAGGGGTAGACGGTGCCTTGTACTCCTCCTTGAAAAAGAGGTATCTCGGCTGTGCTTGCGAGGTACCGGATCTCTCAACAGCCCGGAGCACCTTATGGGCATTCTGCCCTCCATTGTCTTTCATAATCCCGGCAATAGCATCACTCGTGGACAAGGACGAGGCATTCTCCCCCTTTGCCTTGGCG
Source organism: Metarhizium robertsii ARSEF 23 (assembly GCF_000187425.2). Taxonomy (NCBI): domain Eukaryota; kingdom Fungi; phylum Ascomycota; class Sordariomycetes; order Hypocreales; family Clavicipitaceae; genus Metarhizium; species Metarhizium robertsii. The sequence goes on along the minus strand of NW_011942171.1, from coordinate 1,552,368 downwards.
GCACCCGTAGCTTCCTTCACTTTTAGCGAGCTCGCCGTCGTGGCATCATCCCGCCGTGCATCCTTTGCAAGAGCCTTCATGTCAAACTTGTGTCGTGGCATGATGGCCAACGGCGACGCGGGAAACTCGACTGCCATTCTTTTCGCCCTTGGCGTAGCATATGGATTATGCTGGGGCTTCTGTTCCGCAGGGACTGCATTCTTGGTTCGGTTGAGTAAACAAGAGAGGTCTTCTAGCGAGTCGTCTGAGAAGTCGCCGTCGGATTGTTCGTCGTCATCGGAGGCCCCTATTTCTACTGGCCTTCGTTTTTGAGGCGTGACAGGCCGCTCTGGGGATGAGGCCAGCGGAGAGGGAGAGGGCGACTCCGGAGTTGGGCTTCGTGGACGTGCTGGTGGTGGTGAAGGCGGCCGTTGTGTGACGGGTTTGAAGAAGCGCAAGATGTTTCCACTCCCGCCTCCGCTTCGAGGTTTCTTATTTGAACCTGTTGCGGGCATGGCGACACTCTAAAACGCGTGCCTTCTTGGGCCTGCCGTAGCCAACGTCGAGTTGTATTCCTTAGCTATGTTGTGCTCGATGTGCTTATTCCGGTAAAACAAAATCCATTTGACCTGACGTCAGGCACTTTGATGTTGCAGGGTCCAGGTCGCGTCTCAGAGGTGGCCACCGCGTCGAGACCCAATCGGGCTAGTTTGTGCTGTTGTGGCTCAAGACTTTTCGATTTTTCAACCGAAGTTGTTTGTGTGAAACAGCACTGAGTTCAGTCAACATGTGCTCGTGCTGCCTTGTTAGTTCTACAGGCTCTTTTGGGTTCAATAAGTTCTCCTCCGCGCAGGCATACCTCTTGCCCTTGTTCCAATATTCAGTTGCACGTGATTCGGCAACATTGCTTGATTCCGCGGACTATTCAAAAGATGCACGATATTACGGAATGATATATTTGAGTTATCACGGTGATTTTGATACGAACAATGGGACTGTCAATATGTATCCTATATTGTGCCGGTGCATCACAATACAGCCGCTTTAATCAACTCATGGATTGATCTTGGCTATGGAACCCTGAAACATGGAAAATTACACAGCTGCATCCCAGCTCACACTTTCGCCTTGACGAGTTCGTCGAGTGCGCGAATGCCCATCCATGCATTAAGTTAATATGGCCGCATCAAGATTGATTCTTGGGCCGTGTTGGTGCGGCTGCCTGCCTGTCAGCAGGGTCATCATAGTCAGCTGCAGGGAGCTCATTTTGATCGACATTGCCATCGTGACAGTAGGCTTCATTCTTTGCTGTGGTTCCAACAACCAACCTCCCCCCCCTTCAAACATGACATGACGTTATGCTTGGTCAGTGATGTGGCTAGTTCTCAGAGCACACTGCATGTGTTGTACCGATTATATAAAAAAGCATCGTCTCTGCAACTGGTGGTGCTACTGGCACCGAAAGATTGCTAGCATTACTATGCGTGCACTCCGTGGGTCCAACACTATTCCTCCCCTCGAGTATAATCATGTGTCACATAATTCAGCAGATGACTGCTTCTAGCCAATACACAAAGCGTGTTGGCCTTTCCTAGGATCAGGGACAAAGAGGCAGGGGTAAACGCCAAGTTTCACAGTGTATTATCGAAACACTGTCATGACTTTTGCTTGCAGAAACTCAGCCTAAGACAATGGAGTACACTACCCCACGTAGGAGGAGTTCGAAGATCTGGGGGGCAGAGACGAAGTCTGCGCGCTAAGGTGGTGCCAGGCATGGTGAAAATCACCAAGTGGCGCGCCGGCGCGTTAGGATTATACCGTGGACCGAATATGGCAAGCGTGGAGTCTTCATATAGTCATTTAAGCGTTTTTATTTGGATGAACCGCAGCCGCTTTGCTCTGAATAGTATCGACAGGAACCTACATAGGTTGAAAAGCACCAGACACGCAATATTATGAATATCATACAGATGCAGGGTGGCAGGCGGCACGAGTGGAGACGGTCCCGCAACTCCCTGCGCCAGACTGCGCTAGAGGGGCATTTGCGACGAAATGGGCCGGACTTCCAGACCTTGACGGAAGGCGCGATTCAAATCTACGAGATGTTAACTGCCTCTAAGTAGGTGGTTACGGAGTACCTAGTAGTTCATTGCATCCAAAGGAACAGTTCATGTGAAGGGAAGGTGCATTTATTGGCTGGACAGCGAGAGGTTGTCTTTTGTTTGTCTGTCCACTCTCAGACTGAGAGACTGAATTTCCATTGAGGGCAGCATCTCCGCCCGGTCAGCAGCGAGATCATCGATACTTGCATTGATGACTGGCAGCTCCCTTCCTTTCACGTACCTGGGCGCTCTCGGCTCCTGCTACGTGTCCATTGAACATCGCAGCTAGGAAGTGGTGAGTGAGGCTGAGCCTCTCTCCAAGCAACTCCAAGCAACTAGGGAACCTGGACCAACATGAAGCTGGTTTGGCCCCCGTCAGCCACGAACCTGTGTCATAGCCTGTTGCAGCCTTGATGTCATGCAAAAAAAAAAAAAAAAAAACCCTTCCGCCGGTCTCGAGCACTGTTCATCAGGCTTACCTAGGTACGGAGTACAAACTTGGAAAACGAAGAATTGGACACGATCGCCCACTGCCTCCAGGTTACACCATGCACACAGCCACCAGCACACCAGAATATCCATGCGGCTGGGTTGGCCAACGATGAGAGTTTTGCAGTGGTTGAGATTGGCAATCTCGCTGTTACGGATGTAGAGGGTTCCCGTGTCGCTGCTTGATGCCGGACAACCATCTGGTTGGCGCCTGCACCGGGAACATCTTCCCCCACCGCCACAACGCACAACGGAGCAACCGGTACGCAGTCGGGCCCCGAGGCGCCACCAACGTCGATTGCTGTCGAACCAGGGGATGAAAGAATGACAGCAGTCCGAAGGAGAAGGATTTGCGGTCGGAAGTCACCAGGCCGAAATTGGAGCGACAATGGAAATAGGATTCGGCACAGGAATGCATAACGGCTGTAGCGCGCTGGGCCAAAGGATGCGAAGAGTGCACAATGCGCAACTGTCTCATTTGCACTTTTCCATACCGGGAAGCGAGTTTCATTGTAAGCAAAATCCTCGAGAATAAAAAGGCAGGGCTCGAATGGCAAGTCTGGCTAAGCCAGGGGCGTCGTTGCCTCAAGTGAATGACCAGCTAGACCCCGGCCATCCAACGAGAACCAAGACTGGAGAAGCCATCGGCTGGCATGCGTGAACCGCGTCCCTGGTTTGCATTTAAGGGGCTCTTGAATACCTGTCAGGGGCGAGACAGGTATGACGGGATGCGAGCGGATGCTAATGTGTGCCAATGCGTGCCCAGGCGCGCTTGAACGGAGTGGGCAATAAGGAAGAATGACTCAGCGAGAATGCAGAAAGGGCATCGATGCCATTGCCAGGCGGTGATGCCGTGGGCTGCCCGCCTCGTTACCACATCATCATCGGTTCTGTGGCGAAGGCTGGTAAATGACTTGCTGCACTTGCAAAAAGCAAGCTTCCAACGTTCCAGCAATTCACACAAAGGGATGGAAGCTAATAATTAGCCAGCCCACCATGACCTCGCCGCCAAGGTTGTGGCTTTTCTGTAAAGGCTTGACCCGTGGCGGTTGTATTTCCAATCGATGAATCGGTGGACTGGTTCTGCAGTGGTGCTGACCAATGTTACAGGACATGCTGACAACCATTCTGGGCCAACGGTATGGCGCAGTATACGGGAATGCCTCCGAACTTGCTTGCTTTCGCGATAATTTGCTATTTTAAAATTGCCGCTGACCGATGATGTTTCTGCCCACAAGCCACCGGCAAACCCATTCGGACCAGCACACCTTACTCCGTACACAACCGTCATCAATCATGGGCTATGGACGCCGTCTTACTCGGCACGGCGCTGAAAACTGCGGTAGATGCTTTGCAAGATACTAGTATTCAGAAAGATTGTTATAGTTGACAAAGCCTCTGTGGGGACTTTGCGAAAACTCGGTCGGATGGGCCGGGAACTAGCCTCGAAAAATTACCCGCAGAGGCCGCTTAAGTGGGTGAGAGGGGGACACTGACTGGCGCCCCGACGTGGCCGACGACGCTCATCTAACGGCTTGCGCACGGAGTTTGAGTACAGTAACTGCTCTTTCAACATGTCGAATGCCACAGGCGGCCATTGCACACTCCGCTCTCTACACAGTCGGGAGTAGTAGTAACTATCCTATGTCCGTCAGGATGGGCAATGCCTCGTCAAGCCGGCCAATCCGGATAGTAATAGCCATTGGTGGTTTACTCCGCCCACCGTCGGCTGTCTGGGTGGTACATGTACCCATGCCCCTTGCCATGCCACCCATCTCGTCCATGTTACCACCAAGCAGGGCTGGGGCTGACAGGTGCCGCGGCGGCGCTCCAGCCCGTCAACATCAAACATCGAACATGCTGCACCTCGCAGCGACGAGGCTGGCTGCGACTCGCGAGTCAACTGGTACTTCGTACTTGAGCACGAAGGACATGGACATGTAGGCATGTCACAGGCATTGAGGCAGAAAGGGCCAGCGACTCAATGTCGGTTGACTTAATAGCCAAGCCGTGGCGGATCAATTGATCGCACTTTGTGAGATGCTGGTTTGAATTATTGAACACAGCACTGACAAAACAGGAAACAGGGGGCTGCAGCGCGCTAAATGGCAGCACTGCACCTGCGCATTCAGGTGAAGACCGTGTGGTCCCCAAGGTCCGCGTACCGACACGCGAGAGTCTAGGTACCGAATACTCGATACTCGATGATCAAACCGCGTGATTTCTGTGTGTGGGGTACTCTGAAGCGTGCGTCGAGGTACTTGGAAACCCACCCTCATGGTCCCAAGTTGGCAGTGCCGTAAAGTCCGGACACGCTGGAATAACGGTGCACCGGGCTTGAAGGACCAGCCGCACCAGACGCCGCCCCAATAGCGATACAATCAGATCGCTGACAGATAGAGTGAGATACTACATGTACCTGCCGCCAGGGGCCACTCCCCGTGCCAACAGCCAGGCCGCGCCAGTTAACCCCCCCCCCCATGTGCCAGTAGACTTGACTCCATGCTCACGGGCCCGAAATTGCGGCCAGCCCGTTTCCCTTCGCTCCCGCCTGGCCACCTTGCACTCTAAACTTTCTACAGAGTAGTTGGCACTTAACTCCAACAACCAGCCCTCTCCTCCTCACGACGTCGACGCCGCCCTTGAATCCGTCAAGTCGACCCTCAGCCGTTCGAATTCCGGTGCCGCTTCGTTTGTTTGCAGCTGCACCCGTTGTGGCCTTGTTTCGCGTCGGCCGCGCTGAAGGTCCCGTACTCTAACTCGCCCTCACGATTTCTCCCACGCCCCCCACGATCCGCATACTGGCTGGTGTTCCCGGGTTGAACGGGCATTCGCCCGCAACTTCACGCTGACCATGACCGCCCCAACGAGCCCAGAGCCTGGCCAGGATGCCACGTTATCAAAGGTGCAGACGCAGAGAGCACGATGGGCGACTCGCAAGATGACGGTGAAAAGCAGCCACACCAAGCGGCTGTCTCTCCTGAACCGCATGCACAAGCGAACTCAATCCGAGAAAAGCGTTGCCGGAAGCGATGGAAACGGCGCGCCATTCGACAACCGCGAACCCCATCATAATGGCGGCGAAAACGAACATCACAATGACAACCCGCAAGATGAGGCAGACGACGACGAGTCTGATGAGGAGGACTCGACTCGTACGCTGTACTTCAACCTGCCTCTCCCTGACGACATGCTCGAAGATGGCCATCCCATATATTCCTATCCCAGAAACAAGATCCGCACAGCAAAATACACGCCGTTGTCTTTTGTTCCCAAGAATTTGTGGTTTCAGTTTCACAATGTGGCCAACATCTTCTTCTTGTTCTTGGTTATCCTTGTCGTATGTATCCGAAGCCCTTCTCTCTGTGCTTCTTATTTACTTGATCCTTAATCACGCCTTATCGCAATCGACTGGTGCTAATCGCCTTCTCCTGTAGATTTTCCCCATTTTTGGTGGTGTCAATCCGGGGCTGAATGCCGTTCCCTTGATTGTCATTATTGTCCTCACAGCAGCGAAGGACGCCATAGAAGATTACCGGAGGACCATTTTGGACATCGAGCTCAACAATGCCTCTGTTCATAAACTGCACAACTGGAACAACGTCAATGTGCAGGAAGACAATGTATCAACCTGGCGACAGTTCAAAAAGGCCAACTCACGGTTCTTTGGGTCTATCTGGCACGCCATTGAGAGCCTATGGTCCAAGAAGGCCAGGAAGCAGCGAGCTGAGCGAAAGGAACGCAAACAGAATCCCGAAATGGAAGAGGAGGGCCGACCCTCCATAGAAACGGTTCGAACACGGAGATCAATTCGCGATTCCCTCGCCTCTCCTTTTGGCAACCGGGAATCGTTTGTTGATGCTCAGGAAGAGATCCAGATGACACCAGTACCGTCCCCGACGCCTGCAAATGGAGTTCCCCACATTCGATTCCCTGACGAAGAGGATGCAAAGCGTGCCGCTGCTATTCAGGACATGAAATCCGACCTGATTAATTACATGAAGCCATCCAAAGGCGCGCGTTTCAAGAAGGATACCTGGAAAGGCCTCCAAGTTGGTGATTTCGTGCGTATTTACAACGACGACGAATTGCCTGCCGATATCATCATCTTGTCCACGTCCGATCCAGACGGAGCCTGTTATGTTGAGACCAAGAACTTGGACGGTGAGACTAACCTGAAGGTCCGACAAGCTCTCCGCTGTGGCCGATCGATTAGGCATGCCCGTGACGCCGAGCGTGCTGAGTTCAAGATTGAGAGTGAAGCTCCCCACCCTAATCTCTACAAGTATAATGGAGCTATTCACTGGCAGCAGGTTGTACCGGGATATCCGGATGATGACCCCGAAGACATGACTGAGCCTATCACCATTGACAATCTTATGCTTCGAGGCTGTAACTTGCGCAATACTGAGTGGATTCTTGGTGTCGTTGTTTTCACAGGCCATGACACGCGAATCATGATGAATGCCGGTATTACGCCGAGCAAGCGCGCTAGAATTGCCAGAGAGATGAACTTCAACGTCATCTGCAACTTTGGAATTCTTCTCATCATGTGCCTTCTTGCCGCCATTGTGAATGGTGTTGCTTGGGCCAAGACTGATGCTTCTCTCCATTTCTTTGAGTTTGAGTCCATTGGTGGAAGCGCCCCTATGAGTGGTTTCATCACCTTTTGGGCTGCCATTATTCTGTTTCAGAACTTGGTCCCTATCTCTCTCTATATCACACTGGAAATCGTGAGGACCCTTCAGGCCATATTCATCTTCAGCGATGTCGAAATGTACTACGCACCCATCGACCAGCCTTGCATCCCGAAATCCTGGAACATCTCCGACGACGTGGGCCAGATTGAGTATATCTTTTCGGACAAGACGGGCACGCTTACCCAAAACGTCATGGAGTTCAAGAAGGCGACAATCAATGGACAACCCTATGGCGAAGCATACACCGAGGCACAGGCCGGTATGCAGAAGAGAATGGGTGTGGATGTAGAAAAGGAGGGGGCCCGTATTCAGGCTGAGATCGCTGAGGCCAAAGTCCAAGCCCTCGAAGGCCTTCGTAAGATCAACGACAACCCATATCTGCACGATGATGCTCTCACATTCATTGCTCCCGATTTTGTCTCCGACCTGGCCGGAGAGCATGGCCAAGAACAGCAGTCAGCTATCGAAGAATTCATGCTGGCATTGGCTCTTTGCCACACGGTCATTGCAGAGAAGGTTCCAGGTGACCCCCCTAAAATGACATTCAAGGCTCAATCACCCGATGAGGAGGCTTTGGTAGCTACAGCTCGTGATATGGGATTCACCGTTTTGGGCCACTCAGGTGACGGCATCAACCTCAACGTCATGGGCGAAGAACGCCACTACCCGATCCTCAATACCATCGAATTCAACTCTAGCCGAAAGCGAATGAGCTCCATTGTCAAAATGCCCGATGGTCGAATCGTCCTGATTTGTAAGGGCGCCGACTCAGTGATTTATGCTCGGTTGAAGCGAGGAGAGCAGCAGCAACTTCGACGCAATACTGCCGAGCATCTTGAAATGTTTGCTCGCGAAGGCCTTCGTACGCTCTGCATTGCTCGTAAAGACCTGACTGAGGAGGAGTACCGCCACTGGAAGAAGGATCATGATGCAGCCGCATCGGCTCTGGAAAATCGCGAAGAGAAGCTGGAAAACGTAGCCGACATGATTGAACAAGAACTCTACCTTCTTGGCGGTACTGCTATTGAGGATCGTCTCCAGGATGGCGTGCCCGATACTATTGCCCTGCTTGCCAAGGCTGGTATTAAGCTTTGGGTTCTGACTGGCGATAAGGTTGAGACGGCCATCAACATTGGCTTTTCATGCAATTTACTCAACAACGACATGGAGCTTATTCACCTGAAAGTCGAAGAAGACGAGAGCGGGGAGACGGCAGACGACACCTTCCTCACGAATGTTGAAAAGCAACTTGATCAATACCTTCAGGTGTTTGGCATAACGGGAAGTGACGAAGATCTTGCTTTGGCCCGAAAGAGCCACGAACCACCTGGCCCGACCCACGGGGTTGTCGTGGATGGGTTTACGCTTCGCTGGGCACTGCACGATAATTTGAAACAGAAGTTCTTGTTGCTGTGCAAGCAATGTCGGTCAGTTTTGTGCTGCCGCGTTAGCCCTGCCCAAAAGGCTGCCGTTGTTGCCATGGTCAAGAATGGATTGGATGTTATGACCCTGTCCATTGGCGATGGTGCAAATGATGTAGCCATGATTCAGGAAGCCGATGTCGGCGTTGGTATTGCTGGTTTGGAAGGTCGACAGGCCGCCATGTCTTCCGATTATGCTATTGCGCAGTTCCGTTTCCTTCAAAGACTGGTCCTTGTTCACGGTCGATGGTCTTACCGGAGGCTGGCAGAGAGTATCAGCAATTTCTTCTACAAAAACATGGTTTGGACGTTTGCCATCTTCTGGTACGAGGCCTTTTGCGATTACGACATGACATATCTATTCGACTATACGTATATTCTCATGTTCAATTTGTTCTTCACATCCGTCCCTGTTGCTATTATGGGTGTCCTCGACCAGGATGTATCCGACAAGGTTTCCCTTGCTGTGCCTGAACTCTACCGCCGCGGCATTGAGCGCCTGGAATGGACACAGAAGAAGTTCTGGTAAGTTGAAACGTGCCTGTGAAAATGGCCCATTAGCTTGGGGGACCCGAGTGCTAACAACTCCACAGGCTCTACATGATTGATGGTGTCTACCAATCTGTCATGGTTTTCTTCATTCCTTACCTACTTTTTATCCCCGCTAAATCAGTAACTTTCAATGGACTCGGCCTTGAGGACAGGCTTCGATTTGGTGCATACGTTGCTCATCCAGCCATCTTAGCCATCAACGGCTACATATTGATCAATACGTATCGGTGGGACTGGCTGATGCTTCTCATTGTGGTTATCAGTGATGTTTTCATCTTTTTTTGGACAGGCATCTACACCTCATTCACCTCGTCTGGCTTTTTCTACCACACCGCTGCTCAGGTTTATGGAGAAGCAACTTTCTGGGCAGTTTTCTTCCTTGTTCCTGTCATTTGCCTCTTTCCCCGGTTCGCTATCAAGGCACTTCAAAAGGTCTACTGGCCGTACGACGTCGATATCATCAGGGAACAGGAGCGTGCCGGCCTATTTGCTCATCTTGATAAAGGTGCCGCAGGAGAAGCCGACAGTGAAAAGAGCACTAGTGGGAAATCAGGGACCGAAAGCCCGAAGAAAGCAAAGCGCATGACATATGGCAGCGTGGACGAAGACCTGCGACCGATATATCCGCCGTCGACGGCCACACGGACCACAACCCACAATCGAACGCAGAATGGAAGTGATTCGACAAACTACACAGCGAACCGCATGTCGCTCGACATCCCTGCTGCAGGTCGTCCTTCGATAGAGCGTGCGAGACCGTCATATGACCGAATGCGCATGTCAATGGATCGTGTCCGGCCTAGCTTTGAGGCGAGTAATGACTTTACTTCGGCAGCGCGACTATCACGGATTGAATCGAGCCAATCTCACTCTCAACAACCCCAGGGCGGTCGGTTCAAGGCAAGACTTCGTGGACTGTCCTTGACCAAGAGTGCAAACGTTTAGGGGTCTTTCGAAATTGGTCGGCGACGGCCATATCCCTGAACAGTTACTGTATATTTCTTGTCCCGACTGGCGTCGACTTCTGCGTGATACCCCCTTCCCACACGCTCGCCAGGGTGTGTGTGCCAAGAGAATCCATTATATACCCGTTAGAATACGAAACACAGCAGGGCCGTCATCATCCATGGGTTTTAATGATCTGCATGAGCGATCTATGAGTTTCTGACACTCACTTGACTTTTTTTCTTTTAATGCTTTCCCACAGTCCATTGATGACAAACATTCACACAGCACCGCTTTTACATCACCCACATCCGACCAAAAAAAGCGATAATTGGCGGCACAACAAAAGAGTTTTTTTCATTGCACTGTCTTAGCTGTTTGGGAACAAATTTATCTTTGCAAGGCGTTCTGCGGGCTGGGGCATGACGATCCTGTTGTTTCTTGCGTTACACTATATATTTTTCTCGCCTTGTTTACACCTAGAATTTTTCTTCTTTTTTTATTTCTACGCGAGAGATGGGCAAGAAGGAAGGGAGGGCGAGGGAGGGCTCCGTTCCGCCTGAAGTATCATTGTTTTCCTTGTATTTTGCCTTGGCATGGCTTTCTTCGACACTTGTCTTGATTCACTCTTGGGAGGCAGCGGAGGCGCGATATAGAGAATTATGGAAGGGTGTTTATGCTGCGATAAAGGAGGCGGCAACCCGAAGGAACCCTGGATATGGTGTGCTGTACATGTGAATATTGTATTTTTTTCTTTTTGGAGAGGAAAAGAAGTATAAATATTGATCATAGCTGACGTTTGACGTGACGATGTGACTGTAACGGGTGAGCAAGGCAACACGCACGGTTAGTTGCCATGTTCAGCATATACAAGCTGCAGCATCAGTTGTAGGTAGCTCTTGGCAAGTAAATGAGCCATTAGCTCGTAATGCACTGGAACAGCGCAGCTCTGCGGGCTGCGTACGCAAGTACTTGAGCATTAGCGGTGTTATCTGCGAAGTAGCTATCTACTTAAGTAGCTAAGTTACACAGCATATTTGAAGCTGAAGTCGCCAACATTGAAGTCTTCACGTCAGCCCCACATGAGCTCTTGGTTGGTGGTCGAACTTCCCACCTGTCAGCATTGAATTCCACTCACAATTCAGACCTCTCTGCACCTTCGAGCATCAAAGCCTGCTATGCCATTGTGCAAACACCAACTTCTGAAGTTGCCGTGGCCGCCCAGAAACCGACAGAACAGCCGTGCACTTGTATCTTGGGAATACTCTTCAACGGCTCGAGCCAATGGAGACCCTCTCCCTGGAGCGGCTGGCGTCGCGGTGGTACGACTTCAGCGACTATACGACGGAGAGACTTGACATTTCGTACGCACCTCTCCAAGCCTCTCGTCCAGCTCTTCCTTCCGACGCAGTTACTAACTACACCTGAGATTCACAGAACAACAACCCTCCAGATCGGGTGCGCCGTAGCCGCCATCCTCATCTCCTCCATCGTAACGCGCCTCCTCGTCCTCGCCCACGCAAACTCAACCCCCCGGCCCGTTCGATACCGCGTCCCTCCCCCCAAACTCCCGGAAACCAAGACGACAGTTGAGCAGACCAGCATCAAAATCCCCGGGACCTCGGCCATCCAATGCTACGCCCCTGCCACGGGCCAATTCCTCGGCCTCGTCAACCCCTCCACGCCAGACGGAATCGACCGCGCCGTCGCCGCCGCGTCCGCCGCCCAGCAGACATGGCGGCAGACGTCGTTTCGCGAGCGCAGAGCCGTCCTCCGCTCCCTCATGCAGTACGTCCTGGACAATGCCGAGGACATTTGCAGAATCGCAGGTCTCGACAGCGGCAAGACCATGGTTGACGCGCAGCTGGGCGAGATCCTCGTCACGGTCGAGAAGATCCAGTGGACGCTGCTGCACGGCGAGAAGGCGCTGCGGCCCTCGCGCCGGCCCACGAACCTCCTCATGGCGTACAAGCGAAACACGGTCCACTACGAGCCGCTGGGCGTGGTCTCGGCCCTCGTGTCCTGGAACTACCCCTTCCACAACATGATGGGCCCCATCGTGGCCGCCCTCTTCGCCGGCAACGCCATCGTCGTCAAGGTCTCGGAGCAGACGGCCTGGTCGAGCGCCCACTTCGCAGAGGTGGCCCGCGGGGCGCTGGCCGCCCACGGCCACGATCCCGCCCTCGTCCAGGCCGTCGCCTGCTGGCCCCAGGCGGCAGGGCACCTGACCTCGCACCCGGGCATAAGCCACATCACCTTCATCGGCTCGCAGTCGGTCGCGCACCACGTCGCCGCCAGCGCGGCCCGGAGCCTGACGCCCGTCGTGGCCGAGCTGGGCGGCAAGGACCCCTTCATCGTGCTCGACTCGGCCGCCGGCGACCTCGCGCGCATAGCAGAGGTCGTCTTGAGGGGCACCTTCCAGGCCGCCGGCCAGAATTGCATCGGCGTCGAGCGCGTCATCGCGGCGGCCGGCGCCTACGACAAGCTCGTCGACATGTTGGCACCCCGCGTTAGGGCGCTCCGCCTCGGCCCGGATGCCGACGTCGGCGCCATGATATCGGACGCCTCGTTCGACAGGCTCGAGGAGCTCATCGCCGAGGCCGTCGCGCAGGGGGCCCGCCTCCTCGCCGGCGGCTCGCGATACAACCACCCCGACTACCCCAGGGGCCACTACTTCCAGCCCACCCTCCTCGTCGACGTCACCACCGACATGCGCATCGCCCAGCAGGAGTGCTTCGCCCCCGTCTTGACCATGCTGAGGGCCAAGTCCTCCTCGGCAGAGGACATGCTCGCCGTCGCAAACGCACCCAACTTTGGCCTCGGCGCTTCCGTTCACGGCTCCGAGCGCGATCCCGCCATGGGCCCCATCGTCCGTGGCCTCAAGGCGGGCATGGTTGCTGTCAACGATTTCGCCGCTTACTATGCCGTCCAACTCCCCTTTGGTGGAGTCGCCGGCTCTGGGTACGGCCGATTCGCAGGCGAGGAAGGCCTCAGAGGCCTGTGTAATATCAAGAGCGTCTGCGAGGATCGTTTTGGGTGGATGGGTATTCGGACTGGCATCCCCCCGCCTGTGCAGTATCCTGTGCCCAGCCAGAAAAAGGGCTGGGCGTTTACCCAAGGTGTTGTGGAGGTTGGTTATGGAGACGGACCGAGAAAAGTCAAGGGCTTGGGCAAGATACTGGGAAACATGTAACCCTGCCACCATTGTACTACATCATCTTCTAAACTTGCTTTGCATATATCAAGGCCTTCATTAATGATCACTAATTAATACATGCTCCCGAATTGCCAAAGACGGCGGTGGTCTTTTGACGCTCATTCCAGGTTGAAAGCCGAAAGTCTCTCGAGCTGGGAGTTTCTACGAGGGCACGACATCAGCCCGCTTGGTCACATGTTGGTTGAATTTGCGAAACAAAAGCATTGACTAGCATTTAATCTGCGACTAGCTACCTGAGACCTGTTGTTACTATGGGCAAAGGTGTGTCTGTGTATGACCTTGCGTAAAATCACAATCTCTCAGTCTCAATTCTCGATATTTGCATCAAAGACATGTCATACGATAACGTAAGACCAGCAACATGATTGTCCGTTGAGTTTTACCAACCGACAGACACAGTTTGAGCACCAGCTCCCCAACCGTTGCTTGTAGCAGCCGGAGCAGTTGGAGCAGCCTCACCTCCCCAGCCGTTGTTGGCAGGAGCCGGAGCAGTTGGAGCAGCTTTGCCTCCCCAGCCATTGCTTGAAGTAGCCGGAGCAGTGGGAGCAGTGGGAGCAGCCTCACCTCCCCAGCCATTGCTTGTAGTAGCCGGAGCAGTTGGAGCAGCCTCACCTCCCCAGCCGTTGTTGGCGGGAGCCGAAGAAGTCGCAGCATCGGTGTTGGAATGGCCCCATCCAGAACCAGTACCATTTGTATCCTCTGCTTGCCCTCCTCCCCAAGAGTCGTTGCCCGAGGTACCATTGGCTTGCTCTTGACCCTGTGCTTCGGCAGGGTCGTAGTCAGACTCCGTCTCAAAGCGAAGATGAACCGCCGCATCCCCTTCTGGAACATACACCTGCAGAAACTCTGGGACCTCCTGCTTTGTTTCAAGGAGGGTCCTAGTGAGAACGCTACCCATGGAATCATCATTCACAGGATCGAAGAAGGATGTGGCCAACCCTCGATGCCCAATACGTCCCGTTCGACCTGGAAAGACAGTTAGAAATATCACTTGCATTGCTCAATAACTTACTTACCAATACGATGCGTGTACTCTTCGATTCCACCATGTTCCATGGACGGGAGGTCATAATTGATGACATGCATGACGTTACGGACATCAATACCGCGAGCAGTTACTCCGGTAGCAATGAGAATCGGCGCCTGGCCAGCACGGAAAGAACGCAGTGCGGCCTCACGTTCCTTCTGAGTTCGTTCAGAGTGCATGGAGGTGACCGGGAGCCCCATGTTGTACAAGAAATCATCCAAATTGTCCACTTCTCTTCGGCTATTGGCAAAGATGATGGTTCTCACACCGGTCATTTGATTAAGAAGGCGAAGAAGGGTATCGCGCTTCTCATCTCGCTCTGTGGCCAGTATCACTTGCTTAATGTTTTCCGTTGTACTACCAGCTCTGCCAACTCGGAATCGGACATGAGCCGCCGATAAGTGATCCTTGGCAAGGTCACGAGCAGCCTTGGGAAACGTGGCAGAGAAAAGACCGTACTTGACATTGCCCTCGTCTTGTTCTGCATATAGATTGTCAGTCTGTCTTCTCGGATATGAATAAGAAATCACACCTACCTCCACCCGAGAGGACCTGGCTTAGTTCGTCGTTCCAGTCAGAATCCAGCATTTCATCAGCTTCATCAATGATCATATACTTGAGGCGACGAAGAGTTAAAATGTGCGGACGGGATATAAAATCCACTAGCCGCCCAGGCGTGCCAACAAGAATGTCGCATCCCTTGCTCAACAAACTGATCTGCTGAGCCGTAGGCAGGCCACCATACACGACACATGGGCGTAGCATGGAGCGATAGCAGAATTTTCGAGCTTCGTTGAAGATTTGCACAGCTAGTTCTCGGGTTGGTGCGACCACCAAAACCAATGGCTCTGCCGTGACGGCATCAATGCCCTCACGGTAGGTGGCCGGGTTAGGGCGAGGAGCGGCCAGCTTTTTGGCCTTGCCCATGAGCTTGCTCAGAATGGGAATCAGGTATGCAGCTGTCTTGCCGGATCCTGTAAATGGCGGCAGCGTTAATAATTCGTTTGAGCCGATGAGGATAGTCTGTCGAGTGGTTCATTTCATACCTGTTTGGGCAATGCCGATCACATCATGACCTTGGAGCATTGATGGGATAGTGTATTTCTGGATAGGCGTAGGAGCGTCATATCCCATCAACTTGATGTTTTCCGCCATGACAGGATGCAACGCCGCGTCCTTGAAGGTACGAAGTGGCTGGATCCTGACAGGTCCTTCCTGCTCGACGCTGATCTGCTCAATCCTGGCGATGTTAGATGGATTTGAACCGATTGTGTATGATAAAACTTACTTGGAGAAGTCCAATCCCGCGCGATCGTGACGAGTCTCCGGGTCACCGAAGAGCTCCAGCTCCAAGGCCTCAAACTTGGGCCCTACATCACCGAAGTCGTCGTTCCATTGATAAATCGGTGCGGATCCATCAAAATGCTCGACTGCTTGGCTGCCATCTCCATTCAGGGCCGAGTAGTCAATTTTTTGGGGTTCAACCCAGGCACCTGGGGCTGCAGGGGCAGGCTTGACCTGGCTCGCCATGGTATCTACTTGCAGCAGGCGAGTTCTAAGAGTTGAGTCAGTTTTCAGCCTCTGCGTGCTCGACAAAACCCAGCTGCAGCAGTGGTTCCAGTCTGATGTTTAGCAGAAGAAGCGTGGGAAGCTGCTGGAGCTCGCATAGGCTCAGCAAAGACATCAAAACGCAGGTTCAGGGGAGCGAAATAAACACAGTGGTTTCTCACCTTGCTACGAGCTGCAACGATCTCAACGAATGGGGAAAAGAACGAGTGAAGGAGCACTTGATGTGATCGATCAGGTCAAAACCTCTCTCTACCTACGTGAAGACGGGAAGCATGAAAAAGGGAGGGAAGGAGGTAAAGAAGGGAAAGAAGGGAAGGAGGGAGGAGAGGAAAGTTTATATGTAAACACTTACAGCTGTTGGAGGGCTTGCCAGCTGGCTCGATGGATAAGCGAAATTCTGGCAGCTTCTGCACTCTACGCTTTCGAGCAGGACCTGGGCTGGCATGTTGCAATAGCTGGCTCACAATTGTCGGCACTGCGGCTTTGTACTCAAGTTAAATTTGATGCGGTAGAAAAATACCTGTCGTGTTCGCTTGCTGGTCTTGATCCTGTGCAGTCCCCAATGTGATTTGTATGCGATACATTTACGTTAGCTAAGAAGCAAGCGAAGCGCTCCTCCTAGTCGCTTGTAGATTATTTCTATTCATAATATTAGACTTTATGCCAACTAAATAGCTAGCCAGAATGTAAATTATCCATTCAGCGAACCCGTTGGAGTTGCTTCTCTATTTTATATTTTCATGGATAACTGGTCGTTCAGGGGCATATCCATGCCATGCTAGCGGCCCCTGGTGTCTTCTCGTCCTTGGTTTATGCCACACGCAGGCCACTTGTGCAGAACTGGCCCTGCGCCAGCAGGTGTAGCGCACATGGTAACAAGAACCAGTTGGCAGACAGCTGCCTTACGGGGCGCGCATATCTGCTGCACGTGTCGTAGTGATGACGGGATAGGCTGGACTGCGTTCCGTCCCACGTCAGTCTCTGCTGCCACGAGATGAACTCGTGTGTTGGAGTATGAGTTGACAGCCAACACCCCTCACCATAAATCGAGCAGATCTTGTGTATCCATTGCAGTTGAAGGCTCAAAATCGGCCAAGCCGTTCTTCAAAACCTGCTCCATCGAAGAGGCAGCACGGCCAGTAGCACCTCCTTCTTTCTTGGCTTTATCAAGGCCTTTGCTAATAGCATCAAAAAATCTTTTGCAGAATATTTCTTGCCGGGCCGCTCGATTTGAATACATCTCGCCTTCTTCATCACGACGAGCGCCAGAGAGATTGAGATATTCAAAGGAATTCGGCGCACGAGGTACTCTGTACAGAACATCCCAGTATTGAGAAGAGCTCTCCACTTGGGATGATTCATCCGCGAATCCGGCTTGGAGAAACCGAGACAGTGCTGTGATCTGTTTGGCAAGGGTTTGAGCGTCCTTGGCCTTCATTGATGTGCGTGTGGCTGAAGTCCAACCCCCATTAGAAGAAGATACGGCCCAGCCCATCATTGCACAAAATGTGCCTAGAGTCTTAACCCATCCACCTGGACAGTTGACCAGCTCGGAACCAGCTACCTCGAGTAGCCATTCCATCACGGCCAGCGAGTCGTTACTTATATCGGCGGACAAATGCGTCATTCCTGCCCGTATGTACATTGATGCGTGCTCCGTGCTATGCTTGATCTCGTCTCTTGGAAGAGTCTGAAGTAATTTCAAAAGCTGAGCCCGCACTGGTGTAGAACTGTCGGACACCAAGGGAAGAATTTTATTCAGTAGAGCAATGGTGCCAACGGGATTGGATGGCTGGTCGACAGATAGTTGGCTTGTCAAAAAGGCCAGGGCTTCTCGGCGTTGTTTATCTGATCTCGATGAGGAAGCCAAGGACAAATTGTGTTTGAATTGTTGGACATAGTCTGGTGCATCCGTCGATAAGGATTGCTGTCCCACCACAATGGCTTTCCTCAATGATCAGCAGCTTGTCAACTTCAGTGCCCGGGGTGTTGTCAAACCTTTGGACTTGAAGCTTGTGTCTGTAAAATTTGAAGCCTTTGGCTTTGTCTTCCCAACCTTATACTTAGGTTTCTATATTCTCTTTTCTTTAGTCAACTATTATTTTGTATCACGACTAGTGCAATTGTCATACCTGAAAGTCTTTCTGCTTCTCCTTCTTTTTCTTGGCACTGGAACCCATTCTGACAGCGGCTCAAGTAATTACGAAGACTTTTTTTTGAAACCAATGAATTTGACAGCCAATTCTCGCTGCGATGGACTATCTAGCGGTTTGGTCACGATGCTATTCGTGATACATATCGACAAATTGGGTTCTGTCTGGGGTTCGTCAAATTTTGGCGGTGTGTTTTGGCAGAACTCAGTCACTGTTGTCACCAGCCAAAGGAGTTCCCCACACTGGCCATAATCTGGTGATGTTGACTAATGGGACCTCCCAAGCTGGAAACGCGCCACCTCTTTGTCAAGACAGGGTCTGATTTCAGGTGCCTCTACCATGACAATGTCAGACTCTTCGACGGTAGGCGCATTTTTTGAAGAAGTAATTTAATTAGAATCAAGAGCAGTGCTAACGGTAATTTTTAGCTAAACGGTTACGAGGCCCTCGAAGAGAAGCTTGGGCGACTATCTAAAAAACCAGGCGTCCGGGCGAGCATTGTTCTTGACAGAACAAGCGGCGCGATTCTAAAGACCAGCGGCGAACTGTCAGCTCTTCGAACAGCAAAGGCTCGAGATGCGGCAACATCAGCGTCGTTCTCCAACGAGGCTCCTGCAGCGGAAGCAAGTGAATCTCAAGGGGTTGAGGATTTCGCGGCGATGATTTGGAACTTTGTCAAAACGTCTGGTAATTTGGTGCAGGAGGTGGATTCAGAGGTCGCTCTACCAATTCTGGACGCAAACCGAATTCTTGGGCTAATGTCGGAACAGGATGAAATGCGACTGCTTAGATTACGAACGAAGAAACAGGAGATTGTCATTGTCCCCGATGCCAAATACGTTCTCACCGTTGTTCACGACACGCCATCTGCTTGAGAAGTAGCAAATTCGCTGGAACTTTGTACATGATGCTAGCATCCAGAGATGAACGATGAAGAAGAGGATTTGAATAATGACCACGTCGGGGATATGCATGACTTGACGAGTTGGCGTATTGATATGACTGCTTTGCCGCAACGGATTGACAAGGCGTACAGGATGAGTGATACCCCGCAGAAGTCGTACATGTAATTAGCAACGGATCTTGCATGGGAATAATGAACTATGGACTGCCCAGGTGCTGCCTGAAGCTTGAGTGGCTGGCGTTGGTGAGTTGGTGATGTCTGGCTGACCCGTACCTGCGGCGTGAAGTGTTTAGCTCTTTGTGCACATTTTTCGGCATAATGGGTAATCCGGTGGCGTTTCGAGGTGGTATAGGTTTTTGTATTATTTCGCATCCTCCGAGTAGCGGAGCGCATCGGTATGGAGGACCTACTGTCCAGCTTTGTCATTTAGGAGGCGGATCCCAACAAAAGCTACATGCCCCGGGTAGGTACGTACATATGTGTAGCTGCATGATGTGCATTCTTTCAGGTCGGCACGGGTTTGTCAGCGGTTATCTGAGGCGATGGACGCCTACACACTCAACTCCAGATGGCCCGATGCCAGATGCAGATGCCGCAGATGCCAGTCCGGGCGATTGGCGCAATTGGGACGAGGGGGGATCTGTCACCAGAGCTGTCTGGTTCCCAAGCCGCGCCTGCTTTAGTAGATTGCGGGGAAAGCGAGAATAGGGGACCAGGGCCTGAACCATCCGCATTCAGAGCCCAGCCATGAGATCAACATTCGTCGACGTCTCTCAACTGCCCACCCACTCATCAATTCCTTGCTGCACGAGATCAACGGCCACTGCAATCTGGTTATTTTGTACGGAGCGCATTGAGCCATTATTCACTTGCTTCAAGCTCCTTGCAACGCATGCACCCTAGTCCATGCCGAGCATCTTGCGACGCTTGCAAGTCAACCAGAGCAATCAAAGGTCACGCCACTCACTCAAGTACGAAACCACGAGTGGGCGTCTGGGAGAAGACGTCCTCGCACACCCGACCTGAACGTCTTCCTGCATCAGGGGGTCCATTGAATTCCGAGTTTTCCTGCCTGCTTATACGAGCTGCGAGAACATAGGGCCAACGATCCTTCTTTGCATTATTTTTGGCTTCGAACAACGGCATCTTCCATTCTTCGATTCCTGTCGCCGGTGACCAGGGATCAATCGTGTGCCATCCTTACCCAGTCAGGTCCAGTCGAGTCACGAATCATCCGCACGCATTACCTTGTGGCCTCCCATTGCTCAACCCAGACACCCAGCTGGTGGCGACACACCGGATTTGCATATTGATGGTGCGCGCGAATGCGAATCCCCCAGTCTCTCTAGGCACTTTCATGGCTCACGGGGCAAGATCCCGCGGTGACGCTCAACAGCACAATGTCGACAACCTTGAGTGAGGAAGACATTGAGAAACTCTTCTCTGGGGCACCGCAATTCTTTGCGCGGAACGAGAGCCACTTCTATGGTGCTCCCCATCCTAGCATCGCATTTCTGTTTGACGAAGAGCTTGAAATCAGAGACTTGACAGATCATGTTCAAATCGAGGACAAGGCATGGGGTGCCATGACGGCTTGGCCACACTTGACCAGGGATGCCGAACATGATGCCGTTGCCAAGAGGCAGATACAGGAGAATCACAAGGCCCACTTCCATGTCAAGTGTCGAGAGCGGCCGAATATGATGAGCATGCAGGGACTGGAAAAGGGAACCATGGGTTATCAGGCAGCTCTTGAACTTCCGGCAGGCGATTCCCTTGAGGAAGAGCAATTTGGTTTCGAAAGCCTCGGCACCAAAGCCAAGGTGATTGTGGAGGCCAGAGCTCACATGCTGTCGCACAGCGGAATGCTGCGTCGTATACCAGAGCCAGAAGTCCTAGATCGCCTCAGGCGAAATAGCGACATCTACCGGCACAACGACCTGAAGTCGAGAACTTCTGTGGAAACGTACAAGGACCTCTTCCACAATTTCATGAGGCCAACCAACGCCGTTACTGACCAGGCAGACCACTGCGGCCTCAACAATCAAATTCGGGCCTTGCTAAAATGCCTCGGCGTTGCCAATGTCTGGATAGACTTTTCTCGTGTCGAATGGAGAATTCGCTTGGGCCAAGTGCTATGGGGGGAAAACGATGGCGACGAGCTGGACGACGACACAGCAATTCATGATACAGACGATGCCAAGGAGCGTGCTGAGGAAAAGTACTGGCTTCTCATGCAAATTTTGCTTGCAACGGAGCTTCTGATCAGACTGGATGCCGTCACGGAAGGGATTGAGTACGGCGTGACTGGAATCAGGCCCATAGACGTCGTCCATTTTGAACGAGCAGCATCTCAAACTGTTAAATGGTCTTTACTCTTGGCTCGGAGTTGGCTCGACAATATTGAAATTGTCAAAGAGGACGACCCTTCGCCTGTGCGACCTCCAGCCCCGCGGCGTGGGAGCAGCTGGCTCGGGGCGCTGGCCAGTAGAGTCACAAACCGATATCACAAAAAGAACGCGTCACTGCCTTACCACTACACTATAAAGGGGCGCAACGGCGAACGTCAGGTTGAGGGTCTGACTCACTTTGCCAGGAACTTGATGTGGCCAGGAATAGACAGATACGAGACCAAAATTTCAGAAAACGCACAGAATGCAATCGAAGAAACTCCTGGGCGGAGGACCAGCTCACTATCCATAATATCCAGGCACTCATCAAATTTTGGGGCTTGGGACATTACATGTAACCATGGCAAACACAAGGGTCGTGCACAAGCCCAACGAAGAAGGCTGGCTGCTGCCCTCCATGAATCTGGTTGGTTGACCAAGTCATATGTGTTCGGCTTAATCATTCCCGGCGATTCCCTTTGTCACTATCTCATGGCCACGCTTTTGGAGAACGACACCGAAGCAATGGCGAAGCTCGGCCCCTTTGCCAATTTGTCTGGAGGTTTTGTATACTCGGGCAAGAGTTTTTGGAGCACAAGTTGCATTGTTGGACGTGTGCTCGCAGCAGGCAAGGGGGCAGCAGAATGCATGGGCTGGGTTTCAACAGACGTCCTCCCAGAAGATGTGGAGGATGGCTGGCTGACCATAGAGGTTGAAGATGTTGCTGGTGAGTTGACTCGTTGTGCCATTGCATATTCCGTCGCTAATGGATGTTTTATATTAGACGATATTGCCCAGCTCGGCAAAAAAGCCAGGCTTTGGGGTAAGAAGAAGGTTGAGCGTGAATCATCCATTTTGGGCAACGGCAAGGAGAATTTCGTCCAAGCCGCGGACTTCATAATCCCACATGAAAACAATTACACCACACCGCCTCCCACCGTTTATGTCGAGCTCTTATCTCTGGTCCTCACCTCGTCTCCCGAGCCCGTAGCGGCTACCCCGCTGTCAGAGATGGTGCCAACCCCGACTGTTGAGCATTGTACCAAATGTCCCGAATTGATTTCATATCCGGCGGGTTGCAAGTTCTTTGTATCTATTGGCGGAAGCAAGGAGGAGGAGTACCAGTATCCGCTAACATACGATGTCAATTTTGTTACGGCCCATCCATGTGCCCCATCACAGAGGGTAAGGGTTGTGAGATCGCCTGTTTCAAGCCCGACGATAAAGCAAATAGATGGGTTGGGAGATATGATGGCTAATAATTCGAGGGCCTCATTCAGGACCGGTAAGGCTCCCTGCTCTCCCGCCGCCAGTATGCGATGGTAGTATATGGTGTATCTGTCTAACTCGCACCAGGACACCCTTTGCACAAGTTTTACGAGTTTACCGTGATCCACATTTCCGAACTGATCAAGAAGCCACGCACGACGCTATCGGAATTTCTCCGTGATCCTACTTTTGGCAAAGCAGGGTCGAACCGAGTGCTTGTCATTGACTGCATTACCGGATTTGCGGAACAGCCAAAGTCGCCAGCCGTTGCAGAGATTATGAAGCCATCGTCATCACCGATTCTTGATCGAAAGGGCAGCTTCTCTGCGGCGGCGAGAATGCATTTGGAGTCTCAAAAGAGACAGTTTGGTTCCGATATGGAGATTATGGTGAGAGCGATATGTGCACAGAGGGGCTGGAATGCGGTTATTAGTAGACGAAGCAGGAGTTGTTTGGCTTGTGCAATTCGGGAAGCTGGCGCATTAGCATGGAGAGTCATTATACGGGTACCGTGAATATCACGAAGCGAGGTTAGGATTTGGTGTATCAGGGTAATGCATTTAAAGCGATAGGCACGGGTTTTAAAGGATTTACAGGTCATTGGTACGGGCATTCGGTAGCCATGAGTGTAATTTTTACATAGTAGTCAGACACAATTCAACTCTCCAAGCTGAAGATGGGGGGCTTCCCCGTGGCTTTACAATGACACGGAGTGTTTAGTTCTGTTTGGTAGTGTATTGTCAATTGCGCGTAGGGTGTAGGCGGTATCAGACGACCAGACGGGCTTGGTCTCCTCGATGTCCGCTCTGCGGTGGTGGCACTGGGTCTGGTGCGCGTGCGGACCCACCCAGCACTAGGCCGCCCGGCTTCGTGGACTGTTTTGCGGCTCTCTTGAATGTTGTACAGATAACTCGGTACCCCAGACGGCTGGTGAGAGCTTCAACTCCATTCCTCTCCACCGCACCATCTCATCACACAGCGAGCCATCATGGTGTCAAGCAAGGACATGCGACGACCGGACCTGAGTATGCTACCCCTTCCCTACGCCGCGCGCCTGAATCCCGCGTCCGAAACCGCCAATGGGCACTCCCGTTGGGCGGGCGCAAACGAACGATCCGTTGCTAACGTGGCGAATTCCGCAATAGTCGTCCCCTATCAGGAGCCCGCCGCCTCGAGCGACAAGGCCGACTTTTCGTCTACAATCTCCTCCACGCTGCCCATGGCCGCCATGTTTACACGCAACAGATACATCGGATGGTATGTGACGCGACCAAGCAACGGTTGGATCTGACGGGAGGGCATTGCCGAGCTTTGCAAGGTCACACCTCTCTCCGCTGCGTGCAGGTGGCTGCGAATCTCTGCATGCGTCTCTACGGCGGGAGGCTACGTTTGAAACGAACATGAGAAAAACAATTTGGGAGCAGTGTAGCTGATGATGATGCTGGAACAGGGCGGCTGTCGTCTTCACCATCCAGAATTGGCTGGGTGAGAGTGAGGAGACGACCAAGAATTCGAGTACGCCTGGCGTCTTCTCCGTCCTCATGTCCGGTACGAACACACGCTTTCCTAGTTTCTTTCCTTCCGCAACGATTTCACATGCAGGACAGGACGTGCAAGCTAATGCTGTTTGGTAGTCATGGCCCTGGGCGTCACCTACATGCCGCTCTTCCTTCCGCCAAGCCGCAACGCCGCTGGCGGATCTAGTACCGAAGCTCCTGCGCCCATTCCGGCCTCATAACTTATCTCAAGCGGCGGAGAAATATTGGCAGTGGGCTGGTTGATGGAAGAAGGGGATGGGGACTGCGGTGGCAATACCCAGCGACAAAAACATGAGGAGTCAAGTACGATGGTGATGGGAGGGACAGCATGGGAATTGTACGATCAGGCGAGAGCATAGCACGTGTTGAGCTTTATGGGGAATTGGAACCAAAATCACAGTCTCTCGGCGCATGTGCGTATCTCTTTTGGGTCTGGCCAAGGTGGGATGACAGCTCGCTTGGCATGGTTGGGAAAGCGACCATGGTTCGACAATAACGGGATGCCAACTCGGCCACGGCGACAAAATGTCTCCCCTCGTGTCCCCGGGCGTCGACACCAGCACCTGAGCTCATTCCCTGGCCAGTGGCAGCGTCTCGCCCGCTAGCCAGATCTTAGCCCGGATTTATGCTTTGGAGTCGACACCAACGGCGCTCAGGCACCGCCCGAGATGATCTCGGCGTCCCACATCCACCGCCAAAATGGCGCCTCCATCCTGAAACCCTCGACAACGCCCCTGCGACGAGCCCCGTTACAGAAACCCACTCTGCTTCCCTCCCCCTTCTCTCTGTTCTCTGTCTTTGCCTCGCAGTTCCGTTTCTCTAATTCCTAATGTAGAAGAAAACAAAAACCCATTCTCCTCTGCTGACCTGCCTTTGTCGTTTCTCGCCGGCCGTGAATCACCCAATTTCTGTATAATCCAACCAAAATGAAGACCTCCCTCGCTCTTGTTCTCGGCGCCGCCGCTTCCATTGTCACCGCCGGCATTGTCATCACCCCCATCAAGGACGATCAAATCGTGCCCAGAATGGGGGATGATTGCGCCTTTGGCGTCGTTACGCCCCAAGGATGCGGGTAAGTATCCCGCCCCAACTGTTGGATGAATAGAGTCGAGCTGAGCTGACGGCCGGCGTCTAGTCCCAAGCGCAACTAGGACGAATGGTTTGTGTATGATACTCGCGGGGTAGAGGAACAAGAGAAGAGGGCGGGTTGTAATGTCGTCGGGGCGGGGAGATGACGGACATGTAATTTACATTGAGCGCTGAGCGCGTCGATACCACTGGACTTGGAAACACGAAGGTCGCATAGCGGGAGGCATTGCCATTTAATAGAATTGATTTTTTTGGGGATTTCTCGCTTCTCTTGTCGTTATTGGTGACAGACTGGATGTGGCCACGTCGTTGGGCGGAGGAGTCTGTCTTTCGTGTTTCGAAATTGACGACGAGCACTTGAGCTGTCGGGTGGTGGGTTGCGCTGCCATCTGTCATGGCACACCAGACACCATGGCAAATAACAATGGTCAACTACAAGTTTGCTGAACTGAGCCCTATAGTGGTCGTCGCTCATGGCTGGAAGCGTGACGGCTTACAATGCCAACGCCAAGTCAAGCGGGATCCCGTCTCCGCGGGCCGCGAGCTTGAATAGAGCGTCAGCAATAACAACAGGCTCAATCTCACCAGCCACGAGAGCCTGCTTGGCCATGGCCTCTAGTTTCCTGGCTGGCGTGCCGTCCCCGGATTGCGTGGCATGCGGCTCCGTGTACTTGCTGCTGCTGCCTGCAAAGCTGGTCCCGAGGCTGCTGGGCTTGGCAACGTCTTTGCCGATGCTGCTTGAGCACCCGGCGATTTTGGGGTTGTCGCTATCAGCACGACGGGAGGCAAGTGTCAATGTTTGCAGGATTGCCGCCGAGATGTCGTGTACTTGGTCAACAGCATAGGGGCTGGGGACCGACGATGCGGGTTGGGGTTGGCGGGCTTCACGCTGTCGGCCGGGACGAAGAGCCGGATGCTTGATGTTTTTCTTATTGAGATTCCAAATGAAGACCGTGTTTTTCAAATCAGTCGATTTATTTGGCGGCACTATGTCTATTTAACTCGATGGTCGTCCATAAAGACGGCACGCCCGACACCCGCCTTGTGATGTCTGGCTCGAGTTCTGCCAGCCGCACCCGATTCCAAATCCCGTCTCAATACCAACTCAGTACGTGATATTGCTAAAAAAAAGTGATGCAGCTTCGATCTTGGCCAGCTAAGCTTTCCGCCAGGTGAGTCCTGTCGTATTGACGACTGTGCTGGCGACGGGGAGACAAATACTGCAAGTCCAGCACTGGAAAGCTGAAACATATTCCGTATACAATACTGTAAAGAAGGAATTCAAAATAGGACATTTTTTTCATACCGCAGGAGTTGGTGTAAGCATGACCGCATTATTCATCGGCAAACAAACCAGCAGCGGCGGGCGTCGCATGTCAACAACATGCCGCGTAGCCGACTCGTAGATGGTGGTTCATAAGACGGGGCAAAGAGAATTGCGACTTGGCCGCGGACTCTTTTTTTTTTCTTTTTCTTTTTCTTTTTTAGAAGAGCACAAGAAACCGTCGTATGAGTCGCGTTTAGAATGAAAAGCCAAAGTTGGTTGGCGTAGATGTACAAGACTCAAAGCCAGATCATCCCACAACAGACGTCGTCTTTCCCGCAAGACAGAGCTTGTTTACTATTCAAGTCTTGACTGGGCATTCATGTCCCCATCTCGGCACACCCCTCCGTACTCAAATTGGCACAAAGGAACACTGAAGCAACGATCCAATCAATATACTACAGCCCACGAGGTTGCCTTACCGCAGCGCAGTATGCGGCCTGCCGTACGGGGTCGACATGGTGTTGCGGCGCCACACGACATGTTTGCTGGTCGAAGTCGTCGACGAGCCCGCGGCGCAAGATGCCTCGGAGGGCTGGCAATGCTGCGGCGACGTGGACCGCGATGCCGCGCCTTGCCGGGCCTGCTTCGACGAAGATGCTGAAGTAGTAGTCGACGGCATTCTGGTCCTGTCTATCCGCACATCAGTCCATCAGACACACTTGGCATTTATGTGCCATTCACATTCCCAGAGGCCTCTTGTACTCACTCTTGTCTTGTCTCGTTTGTTCCCGTACTATTTGGAGTCTGTCGTACAGTGTACCCGCAGTAAGTTGGCACAGACACAAGGCGAAAAGTGGCATCTACGTCTTTTTTTAAAAAAAAAGCCACGAGTCGTTGACTTTTCGCATCTTCAAGTACATACGTAATGGCGGGCATCGTCCAACGGAGCCCGACGCCGTCATCGCCAAGGCAGGCACCAGACAAACTTGGGCGCGTGGATCCCGGATCCGCAGCCATCTTCCCTCGACAGGACACGAGATGTGATTGATTAGATGCGCCGCTTGCAACCCCATCGAGAGGGCCGTTGCCGCCGTGGCTTGCATGAGCCTTGGGCCGCTGCCCGGCAAGGGGGTGGTGCATCATGCCACCAGACACGCCGACCAGTTTTCGGCCGTTCGTCCCAGAGAGCATGCCAGTGTCACAACGTGAGGCATTTCCATCTGCGCTCATTCAAGCTGCATGCGTGCAGCATGCATGCATGTGGTGGTGATTTGCGTTTGCGGAGTGGCTACTCCGGACTGGTCGTATATACGACGAATCAGCGCGCCGCGCAACGAACCACGAGTGGCGACATGGACGCTCGCATCAGCGGCAATGGCGGCTTCAATGTTGGGCACATTAATGCATTAATGTTCAATGTTGGACCTGTTGGCCATCGTGACGTGGAGACTCTACGGAGGGAAAAAAAAAAAAGAATCCCGCGCATCAACAACATGCCCACCGTCCTCGGACCATGGATCGCGATGAAAAAGGCCTTGCTCTTGCTGATCGTCTTGGCAGAAGACGGTCGGGAATAAGGACAAAAGCACCCATCGTCACACCAGACCTTATCACGGACGTAACCGGAAACTACGATACATATATGTAGTCCACGCGCTCGCCGCCACAACAACCCACCTAGTATCTCGGCATGTTACTCCGTACTGCTCTGCTTTTAGGGTCCGACACTGGTGTCGTCCAGCCGGCCCCGTCTTGTCTCAGATTGCACAGAAGCCAAGTCCCTTGACTGGCGGCAACGACAAACTCCTACTCGTGACTCGTTTGATCATCTGTCAGGGACCATTGTCACAATCCCACAACTAGGCATGCCAAACTGGGCTTTCCGGCCCAGTCATGGCAACCAGGACCGATGGGGCGAGGGGGCAAGATATAACCACGTAAAAGGGAAAAATTCATCAATTTCTATAGAAAATTAGGGTAGCGAGTAAAAAGGAAAAAAATCGTACCCCATCATCATCTGATCTCGCCCGGCAAACCACGTAGCTGTACACTGCACCCATGGCAAACCACCCGATTCTCCCTAGCCATTGCCAAGGCAAGACCAACTTCTGTAAGCCGCCTCTGCCTCAAAGAACATCTATAGGAGTCCCAAAAAGTTCAAGCTCAACACAATTTTCTATCCATCCACCACCAGCATCTTCTGCCCAGCCCGCAAAATCGTAGCCTCCCATCTGAACTCCAAGACTTCTTGCAGCTATGAAAACAGCCAGAAAGTAAATCGCGAGTCTTGGTTGCCAACTCATTCCGTAGCCGTAGTCGACAGTATAGATGACGGACAGATACGTCGAATAATAGGCAATAGCGTGAGTTATTTGCGTACCAGCCTCGCAGTTTTCGTGTGAACCAGTGGCGCAAAGAAATTGGAAGAAGAAAAAAAAAAAAAAAAAAAAGAAAAATGCGTAAAATGCGTAACAATGTTCGTTTTGTAGGGTCAATAAGCTGAAGAACTGACGCTCTATCTGCCCGCTAGCTCTGTTGTGTAAGCATCGAACTGGCCATCACAATCAGTCGCTTTGCCATCGGTAATGGTCCCCTCTTCAAAGCGCCCACGTAGACGTTGGGATCTTGGCCGCAGACTTGCTGAACGGCCCCGGCTCCTGCCATTAACGTATCCCCATTAACTTGAAGGTCCATTCTTGTTACCGGTGTCCTGGAATATCAGGAGGGCGGACGCCACCTCGGCAGCTGCCAGCATTGGGCTCTGCCCTTACAATTTTTGGCCTCGCTGTCCACGACTGCCCTGTCCCCCTTGTCCAGCCTGTCCACTGCCGTTTGCGCCCTGTCCTCCTCGTCCACGGCCATTGGCGGCCTGCCCTGCTTGTTTGGCCTGTTCTGCTTGTTTGGCCTGCTCTGCTTGTTTGGCCTGTTCTGCTTGTCCAGCCTGTTGACGGCCATTGCCAGCCTGTTCACGGCCATTGCCGGCCTGTTCTGCTTGTCCAGCCTGTTGACGGCCATTGCCAGCCTGTTCACGGCCATTGCCGGCCTGTTCTGCTTGTCCAGCCTGTTGACGGCCATTGCCAGCCTGTCCGTTATTACCCTGTCTGTTAGGACGCTGCTGGGCATTGTTCACTCCGCCGTTGCCTTGTCCGGCCTGCTGGTTGCCCTGACCGGCCTGGTTGCCCTGTCCACGATTGCCTCCATTGTTGCCTCCATTATTGCCGCCGTTGTTGCCTCCGTTGTTGCCTCCATTGCCCTGTCCAGAAACCTTGAAACGAACACAGTCGTCCTGAGCACCACGCTGGGCAACAGGCATCAGCACAGGTTGATGGTTAGAGGAAGATGACATGCTGCACACGCGGTAGTTTCCAGCTGGAAGCCCACCAGCGACATCGGCACTCAGTAAGCCCCTCCCATCACCAGCGTCATTGATACCCTTGAAGAAGGCAAACTGGGTGGGATTGAGAGGTTCCGTGGGATTCGATCCTCGGCCGGTATCTTGGACAGTGACATGAGTGTGACCAATGATGTTGCCATTTGCACCAAGCTTCTGAGGAGCAGAGTAGTACGTAGATGTGGCATTGGTGAAGCTACCAGCGTTCAAGTTCAGCAACTTAACTTGAATCTTAAAGTCCTGATTCGCCGGCAGGTTGTCACCATTCTTGGGGTTGATGAAAATGCTAGAAACCATATTTTGGGTAGCTGGAATCTCACCCATGGCTACGAAAACATTAGACAAAAGACACATACGCTGAGGTTATCTTGCTGCAAACTTACGAATTCCATTGCAAGAACCACGGCCGATCTGCTTGCCGTTGGTCAAGGTCTGGCCCTCGCAGAAGTTGATGAAGTTATTGTTGGAACTGTGACTCGTATTAGACTTTATATTCGCGACTTGATCATAATACCCCGAGAACAGCTTACGTGTCTGAGGCAGCTTGACCATTAGTTCCGGGATTGTTGCCATCGGATTCAGAGCCTTCCTGCTGGACATTGGCGTTTAGTACTAGAGCATTATTGCCGCCGTTGTTGTTGTTGTTGCCACCGTTGTTGTTGTTGCCGCCATTGTTGCCGCCACCTCGATTGCCGCCACCATTTCCGTTTCCGCCTCGCTGTCGTCGCTCCAAGGCCTGAGAAAAGGGAGATCTGCGTCCAATCTCAGCGCCTTCGACAGCGGCAGATACGCCCACGAGGGCAACGACTAAGGTCTTGATATGCATGATTCTGGTGTTGGTTTGTTATCGACTAAGAAGCTCCTCGCTGTATGTTGCTTTCCTTGCATGTAAATATGAAATAATAGAATAAATGGTTCCAGACCAGTATAAAGAATTTAAGAGTAAAAAAGGAGAGTACGTGGGAAATGCAAGGAACGAATGGATACAGCACACAGTCACTCGCCGCAAACAGAGGTACACGGCCGGCGAGTCACCAAAGGAGCGGTAAAAGTTTGGATGAGAAAAGAATGAGGAGAGAGGAAAGGAAATACCAGACACAATAAGGACGGGGAGATAATGGGGCCAAATACTCTTGCGGATGCCAAGACCTCTATTATAAGTATCTAGGTAGGACAGGGGACGGAGCAATGAGACGGATAGCCGGCCTGGGGCAGGGAGGGTCCTCGAGATCGGGTTCGTGTAAGGGGAATATCGGCTCGAAAAAAGTATGAGCAATATCCATCAGGCAGCTTCATTGCACACCACACCCACAGATACGGAGATCAAACGGTTCGCCCTTTGGGGGTGGAGGGAGGGGAGGGGGTGAATGAGGGAGTACTTTTCTCGTTAAGCTTGAAGAGAAAACGCGTTCGCAGACGGAGAGATGATCATACAGCAGGCTCAAACTCAGGGAGCGGCAAAGAAGCATTACCACTGCACCTGAGCCTCCGCGTTTGGGTAGCGTTGCCGTCCGACATGCTTCGTCTTTCGTCTTAGCGTGCGGTGGAACAAGACGAGACAAACACCAAATGACAAATGATAACTGGGCAGGGACCCCAAGAAAGCAGACAGGAACAGAGAGGCGGAGCATCAGGCTACGCAGGTAGCTAGTTGGATATTGATTGTTGGTGGTGGAAGAAAACAAAATCATCTTGTCAACGCCGTTGGGACGAGAGAGCAAAGACACTTGCCTCTCTCCTCAAGTCGACACGGGATACGGCATCTCTTCGCAGTTTGCAGCTGCAAGTGCGTGTGAAAACTGTGCATCCATCGTGGCGCCCTCGCCCTCGTCGACATTCTAGGGGCGTGATGTTGACGCAGGGCTAGTCAAGCCAAAGACGTCGGAAATGCGCGAGGGCTCCAAGAAGGAGTTGAGGTTGGAAGTGGGTTTGCCGCTCCGATTGTCTCAAGCCTCTCAACGGCCCCTGCCCCGGCTGCCATGGCGGGGCGCTTGCCGAGCCAATCAAAACTCGACATGAGCAATGACGACAGCCACTTGCCTTTCGGAACGAACTCCAAGGCAATGCACGTTTCGCCTCATCATCCCCGTGAATCAGACCTCGAACAAGACGGCCAGTGCATCGTGACCACGCTCGACATTTTCCTTCAGTGGCCAGCGGCGAGCTCTCCAGGCTGTTAGGCCGTCGCACCACTAGACCGTCGAACAAGCTAGCAAAAGCCGTCGGCTCTGGCTCTACCTTTGGCGCCGGCTGTACCGTTGCCTGCCTGCCTGCCGCTTTCCCGCTTTCCGAGTCCAGACTGGATGAAGGCTGAAGTCATGAACAGCAACTGCAGATGAACGGCTCGTCGCCTGGACTTGACACTGGCTGTTCGCATGAACCTAGTTCTTTCATTTATTTTTACTTTAATCTATTTTTTGTTTTTCGGTCGATTGTCCGGATTTTGTCGCAGAGTTGATCGAGTTCATGCGATCCATCACATGGGAGGCCTGCTGCCTCGTCCCTGTTGCAATACACACCTCCCGCATGACATACTTTTGACGCGATGGCCTTCCGGCGAACTTGCCCCTGGCGTTCTACAGTAGAAAAGTTTTCCTGGGTCCCAATGCGGGATGTATGATCGGCGGTTTCCTTCTCCATGCTGACGGAGTAAGGTGGCAACAATACAGGACATCAGATGGAAACTTCCGGTTTGCCATTTTCGGCTGCCAATTGAGTACGAAAATTCCGCCGTGCCATCTCGTCTCAATGCAACTTCCACTTTTTTCCTTCTTCCGTTTCTCTTCTTCGTTTTTGTTTAAAGGCCCACCGGCGAACCCTCCGGGACTGAATTATGCCGGACGTGATCGTCTGTTTAGGAGCTCTTACATGAGGTATTCAAAATCCCGACGTTTGGTGAGCTCTGTTATCCACAGCACCGACAACACAGAAATTTTCAAATGTATTTCCTCATTCCCCGTTCCTCATAATATGTTAGTTGGTATTGGTATATGATGGCTCAAACTGGCGTGCGAGGCCTTCACGCTGGCTTACCTAGTTGCGCCGCCACAGCTTCGCCCTGATACCCCGGCCGACACCAAAGTTGACAGATGAACCTCACGAGACCTACGGCACATTGGGATGTGATTTGTCAATGGAATTCGAGTTGGATATTTCCGCTCTTACTATTTCCCTTCATATCCCCCCCTTTTCGAAAATGTAGCCGGTCCGGATGAATCAAGGAGTGGCAACTTTGAAACAGGACCATGCCTGCAGCCATCTTGGACTTGTAACAGTTCTGGCCGCAGGTGTCGGGACTACGATGAATACGGCATTAATGGGGAG
Source organism: Metarhizium robertsii ARSEF 23 (assembly GCF_000187425.2). NCBI lineage: Eukaryota > Fungi > Ascomycota > Sordariomycetes > Hypocreales > Clavicipitaceae > Metarhizium > Metarhizium robertsii. The sequence goes on along the minus strand of NW_011942171.1, from coordinate 1,519,042 downwards.
GAACCATGGGAGCAAGACCCTATGTATCTTGTAGCATTGTTCGTCCCAAGTGGTTGTGACTACAATCTAGGCCAACGTTTGCTAGCCCATGTGTTCGGAAGCAAGAGCGTTGCCAGCGTAGAAACCGAACCATTCGTTGATGTCATAAATGGGAGCTTTTTGTTTATGCCTGGAGGCTTTGGGGATGCGGTACTGACAGATGCTCCTTTGCGCCATTTTGCCGGATTGTCAAATTTGAGACGGCCATCTTGGACCTAGCGGCCAAAGGCGAAACCGGATGGTATTTGAACACGAGGAAATCAGGCCAGAATTGTAACCGAGTCTCAGACGACAGAGATGTCTTTTGTCATTTTTGTCATCTGGTCTATTCGCCTATTCTACAATTCTAATGATACCGGTTCGTCCTTTGTCCCGGCATCGAACCCATCGGCAATCTTGTCAAGCCAGGCCGCCATTCGGAAGCCGGCACGGGCAACCTGCCTCTCAATGACCGGACCGGCCTTTTTGAAGTAATCGCCACCAAGCTCCTGACCTACAATAGCGTTGGGGCCTTCTGGAAGAACTATTTGGCACGTTAATTCTGAATGCTCGCAATATTTGGCTTCCCGAGTCACCACATACCGTGAGTGCAGACGAAGGCGTTTGCTTCCCTAGACCAAGCCATGGCCGTCTCGATGGCATCAGTAAAGTTGAGATCTTTCAACCACGCCCCCTTCTCAGTAGCAAACTTGCCGTCGTTGATTTCGCCGGCAAGCTGGTTGGCCCATTTCTCGGCGAGGGGATATGGCTTGCCGCGCATGCCGCCAATCCACTTCTCAGCGATAGAGGTATCCCAGACATGGTGGAGGTTGAAGCTTTTCCCATCCCACAACACATGAATGCGGTTTCCGCCAAGAGCCACGTCCTCATTGTGCAGCGGCTGATGCAAATCGCCGACAAAGTGAATGACAAACTTGGCGGCCTGGGCACGGCGCCACGCGGGTAGAGATGAGTCCAGAGACTGTTTGGTGTAGTTGGCCAAGGCGCTAATCACACATCCGTCCTCTTTGCAGTCTCGGTCGAAATCGACATTGCACGACCGAGGCGGGTCGTCGTGCGCATCGATGAAGTGGAAGTTCTTTGTGAATCGGCCCCATTTCGTGTAGCGGATGGAATCAGCCCACGAAGCAACCTTGGCCATGTAGTCGTCGTCCTGGCTACGCAACAAGTCCTTGAAGAAGGCCTCTGTCGTGTTGGCGACAAAATGACCGGCGAGATAGGCGGTGGTTATGTGACCCAAGGCTGCAAATTTCAACAACTGTTAGCTTTTGAAGGCGGCGCCATCTGCGAGACTTTCCCGTCCGCGGTTGTTCAATCATGGATGTTGCAACGTACATCCCCAGCCAACAGTGCCAGGCACCGATGCAAGGCCCAAGGCTAAAGCGGCAACCGACAGCTTCATGATGATATGGATGCTTTGATGAGTCTCAAACGACAGCGGGGAAAAGCACTAGAACCAGCGACGATATTATATCCCCAATGCTTTACCAGGACAGAGGCGAGCCCGAGAGAGCCCAGCTCGACGCGTCAGAGTCTCAGGTGCGGCGCGTGCACACTAGCACTCGCTTGAGTCTGGGCCGCCGCCCAAGTGACCCTGCCTGTTGACCCAACCAGGTCTAAGGCGGTGGTGGTTGTGATGGGTTGGCAGAGCGATGAGGCAGACAGACGTGGACAGAGGTCTCCGTACGGAGTACACGAGTCCAATCAATGGGATGGCGGCATGCCACGTGAAACGGCGTTGCAATATATTGCATGCAGCCCTGGGACCTGGGTGCAGCAGCGGTGACGAGTTCAAAATTTACCAGTTGGCATCTACGGCCCTTGCCAGCAATGGGGTGGAAGGTTTCAGTGCTGCATTCTGGCGGCGGGCAGTTTATAAATAAAGTCAATGCAAAGATCAATTGATGGCATTGGCAAGCTGGGTCATTCGTCCACGACGCATGCATTGGCACTATTGGCACATCTGCTGGCGACGCACATGGAAGGAGCGTTCCGTTTAGACATTCCATGTCGTATATGCCGTATTGTTGCTATACTTCGTGCTTGCAGCTTGAAAGTTCAGACACTAGGTACCCGGGTTGGTAGTAGTATGTGGGCTGCGGCCACCGTACCTAGTGCTTTAGGCATCTTCGAGTAGCGGGGTCGTCTGGTGCTGCTCACCTACTTAGACTTAAGTACTTACCTAGGTACTTTAGGTATTAGTGGTCAGGTGGTCCTGTGCCACGCGGGAGCCATCAGCCACCCTCAGCCACATGTGTACTATCGGAGTCCTGCGCCTGTGCTGACATGCGGAGTTCTGAGTGAGCTGACCTGGCACCTGTTGGCTGTTGGATGTCGCCTCAAGCCACAAGATGCATGTAAACCGTGATCAGAGCTACAGAGCCTGTGGGTGTTTGGGTGCATGGAATCCCACCCTACTTAAGTCTAAGTACTTTACTCCGTACTCAAAGCAAAACCACCATCCCCTCTGGTGTGTTAAGGCTCCAGTAAGGTCACGGACCCCACAACACCCCTGCAGGCAGCTGGTGACCTCGGGTGACTTTAGTGGCAGCCTAGATTTCCGCATAATAATAGCGATTTATATTGAGCCTTTCTATCGGGACTTCTATTGTCACTTAATTTGCTAGTACTTAGATATATATATCCTTTACAATGTAGCTTCTTATTGGATACACATCCCTACAGATACCTGCCTAGAGCCTCAACACACCAGAAGGGGTCAGTGACAACATCTGACCAGACCTTACCCGAAGACGCACGGGGTGGGTTGGACGGCGGCATGCTGCACCTGCAGGGGCATGTCGTACAACAGAACATGGCTGGCGGAACGCACCATTTGCAGCGATGAACCTGTCGAGATAACATTGTCGAAGAGAAAGAAAAAAAATCAGCAGCCATCGGTATCACCACGACTCAGTTGGCATATGTGTTGCATGCCCACGTTGCAGCTGTGTAGCGACGGCCCGGCCGAGCTCGCGAGCGTTGATACGATTGTCCCAAACTACTCCACTGTTTTAGCAGCCACACGCACTGGGCTGCACCAATGTGCGTCACACGCCCGAAGCCGGACGACACCGATAGCAAGGGCCAGCCAATCAGCGCCGCTATATTCATCAACTTCCCCCAGATCCAGCGATAAGAGCCATCCGGCTGACTCTGCGGTCTGGACATTAGTACCTGCTCGTAAACTTGTTTCTTGGTGGAGGATGGGCTCAATCAAGTGCTTGCTCTTCCCCGAGACCTGAATTCCCCAGATATCTACAACTCGCTAGTTCTGCCCCTTGATCTCGTGAGCCAAGATAATACAGTGCCAGTGCCGCCAACCCAAACAGCACCAAGCTTAGACCATTTGTCGTCTCCTCCGCCGCCACATTTTGCACCCTTCAATCTCGTATCTCCCTCCCGCTTCCTGTCTTTTCAACCTTTCCGTCCTGGCCCAACTCGCGCGGAGACTTCTCGACGTCATTAGAGAGCATCAGTTTGCGATATGGTTTCCATCGCTCCCTCGGCCTTTGTCGCCATGGGAGCCTCCATGTCCTGGGGCCAAGCGCTCTCTGGAATATTCGGAAGTATTAGCCTGACAGCATGGATTTGTCTCTTGGTGAGTAAAGCGTGGTATCATTTCTTGACAGTCCTTTCTCCCGCCCCCGAACGAGGAGGTCACTGACTTGTTTCCCCCGGCAGCTTCCCCAGTTGATTGCCAATTACAAGGCAAAGAGCGCCGAGGGACTGAGCATGGCGTTTTTGATCGTCTGGCTCCTGGGAGATGTGTCTAATCTCGTAGGCAAGTCAAATTGGAATTTTGCGTCGCACTGATAAGGGTTGTTGTGCTGCAGCACAGCCTCGCGTGATCGATCTCCAGACGCTTGTCTCTAATCCCCTCCCCAAGACACAGCGTCACGGTGGTCTGCACAAAATTCTGGATGCACGTAAAAAAAAAAAAAAAAGAGGAAGACGTTGTCTAACCATTCCCGCCTGACAGGAGCCCTCTTCACCAAGCTGGCCCCGAGCGCCATTGCACTGGCCGTGTACTTTTGCTTCCTTGACGCCATCCTCATCACACAGACTGGCTATTACAAAGCAAAAGCCGCTCAGCGACGCGCCGCTGCTCGCCGAGCTGCACAAGACCGAGCTTACTTGTCTGCTGCAGCATCTGAAGACTCTCCTCTCCTAGGACGGCGCCGACGAAGCTCGACCGATCTCCCGGGCTCGCTGATCCGGCGCGATACGCACAGAGAGTCTGCCCTCGAGCCGATCCGAAAGGTGGTGACTGGCCAGGACGAGACGCTAGAGCGGCGACCTTGGTTGAATAACGTGCTTGGGCTGACCGCCATTTACGTGGTTGGATTTGCAGGGTGGTTCGTCTCCTACAAGGCCGGCATTTGGGACGGCGACAACGGCATCCCCGACGGTGGGGTGTCAGATCCCTCCACAGAAGATGAATTTAAGGCAAAGTTTGGACTGGCGCTGGGCTATGTCAGCGCGCTGTTTTATCTCTGGTAAGAAGATGCGACAAGATGACAGGAATCGGTACGATGCTAAGAGAATTCAAAGCGCGAGATTGCCTCAGATTTTCAAAAACTACCAGGAAAAGTCCTGCGAGGGTGAGCCACTACCGTCATTGTAATACAAGCACACTTGGCATCTGGTCACGGGACTAACACCACATGCAGGCTTGTCACTGCTATTCTTCATGCTCTCCCTCACTGGAAACCTGACGTACGGGCTGAGCCTTATTTCGTACTCCCAGAACAAGGACTACCTGCTCAACACGCTGCCCTGGCTGCTGGGCTCTCTGGGCACCATGGTTGAAGACTCGACCATCTTTGTGCAGTTTCGCATTTACGGCGACAATGCCCGCAGGCTATCTTTGGCCTAAGGGATAGTCCGTCGTCACGTGTTTCATGTATTGTCAGTGTCCTTTGAAACTTTTTATTTCAATTGTCAAGTAGTTTGAGCAATATGGGTGGGAATAATCTGCATTATTAGGCGTACCGTGTACATAATTGGACATCGAAAGATTGAGGAGACATTGGAGCATGACCAGGAGTCTTGCAGAGTAGGAGGAAGGAATATAGTTTGATTAAACCTGCAAAGCGCACATTCTAGTTGCACAACCGGTTGAAAGAAACTGGCGCCCACGCTGCCATGTAATCCACCGTGGAAAAGAGCCATGTCTCAAAACAACAATTCGCCCGCCCGCCTGAGTAGGGGAGGAGCAGAAGCCACCTCCGATGGCGGGGCACGAGAACAGCGGGGTTCCATCAAAAAGTCGCAACGGCAATGGGCATCATCCACGTACCTCGTCTTGACTCATAAGAAACCACATCATATTCCTCCCAGCATAATCTTTCTTCTCCCACCCATTGACAATCAATTATTGTCCAAAGGGGAACCGTCAAGCATGGCTACACAATCGCCTACAAAAAAATGCGGTAAGCCCCGATTCGTTCCCATTTTGTTCCCCCCCCTCCTCCCCCAGAACTGACATCTTATCCCATCTCACCACGCAGCACCTCAATGCCATCCAACTAACAACCACAGGCGTCCTTGGAGCCACGGGCTCCGTGGGCCAGCGATTCATCCTCCTCCTCGCCAATCATCCGACGCTCAAGCTCCACGCCGTCGGGGCATCCTCGCGCTCCGCGGGCAAGAAGTACAAAGACGCCGTGCGATGGAAACAAGCCTCCCCCATGAGCAGCGAAACCGCCGGCATGGTTGTCCGCGAATGCAAGGCCAGCGAATTCCAAGACTGCGACGTTGTCTTCTCGGGCCTGGACTCGGACGTCGCCGGTGAAATCGGTACGAACCAAAAACCAACCACCATCATGACGTGCCCCCCAGACTAACACAACACCACCACCCCCAAAGAGCAAGAGTTCCTCAAGTCCGAAATCCCCATCTTCTCCAACGCCAAAAACCACCGCCGTGACCCGCTCGTCCCGCTCGTCGTACCGACCGTCAATCTCTCGCACCTCGACCTCATCCCGCACCAGCGGCGCACCAACAAACTCCAACGGGGCTTCCTGGTGTGCAACTCCAACTGCGCGGTGATAGGGCTCGTGGGACCCTTCGCCGCGCTCCAGGCCGCCTTTGGCCCCATCACAACCGTCTCCATCGTCACGATGCAGGCCGTCTCGGGCGCAGGCTACCCGGGCGTGTCGTCCATGGACATCATGGACAACGTGGTGCCCTTCATCAGCGGCGAGGAGGACAAGCTCGAGACGGAGGCGCGCAAGATCCTAGGCCAGATCAACGGCTCGCAGTCCGCCTTTATCGAGCAGCAGGGCCTCCGCGTCTCCGCGACGTGCAACCGCGTCCCCGTCATGGACGGCCACACGGCCTGCGTCAGCCTCAAGTTCGAGCGCCAGCCCGCCCCCTCGGCCGAGGAGTGCAAGGCCGCGCTGCGCAACTACGTCTCCGAGGCGCAGACCTTGGGCTGCCCCTCGGCGCCGAGCCCTGCCATCTGGGTGTTTGACGAGGCGGACCGTCCGCAGCCGAGATTGGATCGGGACTTGGGCAACGGGTATACCGTGAGCGTGGGACGGGTGCGGGAGGACGAGAGCGGCATCTTTGACCTCAAGTTTACTGCCTTGAGCCACAACAGTAAGTTGTTGTTTTCTTTCCGCCACGGCAAGTTTTTGACTAACCGCTCTATAGCCGTCATCGGCGCCGCCGGCTCCTCCATACTCAATGCCGAGGCTGCTATTCTCAAGGGCTTCATTTAGGAGTTTCTGGTTATATACTGTATAGAAGAAGTACAAGTTAAAATAGATGATACCTCCCAAACAACAGGCCATTACGCAAACTTGCAGAAACCAAGAGTGCCACCCTGCACCACGTCAGAACTCTAGACTTGCACACAAGCGTTGGCATACAGCCAACTCCTTCACCATTCACTCGATTCAAGAAACCGCAATAAACATAATGGTAATTCGTACTTCTCATTCATGACCTCCACAAACGTAGAAGTGAGTTTCCCTTCACACGAGGGTGGGTATAAAATGCACCACACTATCCGCCCAGTAGTACTACGGTGTGTGCTCCTCGCACAGCCATGCCATGCAGTTGCTAAACACCTCTGCAGACGCCACCCGCGTGGCCAAAAGCAGGAATCCTATACACAAGCCAAAAAAGTAAATCGTTGCCATAAAAGGCGCAAGCCTGCCACAGCGCGTTCTCCTGGACACGGCTGTTCCCCCAAACACAAAAGTTGTACTCGCTAGTAGGAAAAAAAGCAAACGACGAGCATTAAATCCACCTATTTCCCTGTTCCTTGATATGCCAGACGCCAAAAGAGGAGGAAAGCAAAAACGTCGAGGGCTGGGTTATGCAGTGCCTCTGATGCAAGTTCGTAATAGATAAATTCTAACGATTTCGATCCTCTGGCGAGGGTGATTGGGGATGAGGCCGCGTCCTGCCATTGAAGCTATGGGACAAAACACCTAGCCAACCTCCGTCTCTATCCGGTCGTTGCGGCGCGTCTCTCGGTTCTGACGATGAGATACCTTGTTCCAAATCAGACTGTCTGTCAGCTGAACCAGAGCCAGACGCCTCGGCTTCATCCTCCTCCTCTTCATCGTCGTCGTCGCTATCTTCTCGGTAGGCGTCGTATCGAGGGCCATTTCCCTTGCCGCGTGCCAATGACCGAACCACATCGCCCTTGCAAATAGGGCATGTTCGTCGCCGCGTAGTCAGCCAGGGGGTTCTGTCGTGGGGTTAGTGGATGGGTTCGCATGAGGAAGAGTAGAGTACGCTTAAAACTTACATGCAATCGGCGTGGAATTCATGGCCGCAAGGCAAACTCATGACCCTGCTAACGCCGTCCACATATTCCTCGAGACACACAACACACTCAACCTGTCGCCCCATGTACTTGCGCCATTCTGCTGAAAAGCCTCCTGCACCCTTTTCAAACTCGGTCCGACGACTTGCCCGAGGAGGTTGCGGTGCTGGAACAGCAGCGCTGGCTGAGAGGAGATTCTCGCTTTCCATTACTCCTGTGGTGGTCCTCGATCGGGGGCGTGGTCGCGAAGGGCTGTGTTGCAGCAAAGGAGTGGTAGGCGTGGCACTTGAAGGAGATGGTAATCTGGGAGATAGACTGGGTGAAGACAAAGCAACGGTATGGTAAGTTCGCACGGGAAGTTGATCAACCACGGACTTTGGCGCTCTCCATCGTCTCCTGCGAATCCTAGCTCGGAGAATAAGAAGCGCATAAACAACGGTCAGTGTTACGAGAGGGCTGATAACGAGCACCAGCAGGGTATCGAAAAAGGGGCTGGCGCTGCTCGTCGGCGTGATTGTCACCCATAAACCTTCATGTGGTTGTGAGCCATCGGGTGGTGGTGGGATGGTCGGAGAATCCTCACCCTCATCAACGGACGGCATGGCAGATTTTGAGCCATCACTGGAATCACTCCCAAATAGCTTTGACATGAGGCCATGGTGCTTAGAGTCTGATCCGGCAGGTTTTGGCTCCGAGTCCGAGCTGGCATCTCCGTCTTTGGATTTGCCCGACCCAGCGTTCTTCGCGGGATTCTTTTCAACTGTATTCTTCTGTTCTCCAGTGCCGACGAGGTCACGGTCTCTCCAATCATGCACACCAATAACGAAGTCATCTGTTCTGGGCTTGGGCCTCTTTGCTTTGCCCATGGTATCGCTAATCAGCCTGTCCTTCTCATCGTTGAAATCATCAACCAAGACCCAGTCCAAGCGGCCGCTCCTTGGAGGCCGGCTCTTAGAATCCACTGTGCGAGTTGTGGTGCCCCAGCTGAAGATTCCTCCTCCGAGGCCTTTGCCACTCTCAGCAGCAGATTTGGATCGTTTCCCCTCGACCGATCTCTTTGCCTTTGACCCATTGGGGCCCTTTGCGGCAGTGGCGGCTCTTGGCTTTGCGAGGGATTGCTTTTTGTGCGTTGCAGCAGGTGTCTGCTGGACCTTGAGAACGGCGTTCCCGTTGTCATCGAGGGTATCCTCAATAAAGCTTCCGGGTTGTGTCAGTGAAGAAAGAAGCTGGGCAGTGGTCCTGGCGGTGAAAACCGAAGGCACAGTGACGTTGTCGACGTCCTCGCCGTGGGCAAACATTTGAATCAAGGGACCGCCCTTTTGGTTGTCGCCAACAATGACGGCGATTGCTCCTCTGCGCTGCGCCCACATAACCTTCTCCAAGAAGCCGCATCCTCCACGCTTGAGCAGAACAATCTTTCCCTCGATTTCTGCAGCTTCCTGAATAGATTGTATATCGGCATGTCCAGACGAGCCGACGGAGCTATCCCGGCGAGAAGGAGTACCAGCCACCTCCTCGGTCAGATAATTATCCGTGTTGTCGTTCTTGGGACTTTTCGCCTGTGCTTTGCCCTTGGCAATGGCTTCGCGATTATCGTGGTCAAGCAGGGTGCCTCCTTTTTTGGGCACTTTGACCTTGGCTGAAGGGAGTCTCGTCGACCCAACTTTAAAAGAGTTCTTCAGAGACGCTCTGGTATTCGAGCTGCCCCAGCCAGGCAAATCACTACAGCCAAGCTCTCCATCCGTGTCCAGGCTATCCTCCCCGAAACCGCTGCCGACCCAGAGCTGACCACTTAGGCCTGAGGAAGCCAGCTTAGGACCAAAGGCTGCGGGCCGCGCGGCAAAAGATGTGCTATTGTCATCGGTCAAGCTGATAGCGGCGTTGGGAGGAAATAGAGAAAACGGCGTGTTGTAATACATGAAGCCGAATACCGACTTTGATGACGTTCGAGGAGCAGGCGGATACGAAGCGACTACGGTGGTTCGGGTGGCTGTCAAAGCACGGAATACGATGAAGAGGAACGCGGCGAAGAAGAAGACGAGAATGGCGACCCGTGGCGTACGCATGTTACCGGTTTCTGGGCCTCAAACGGCACCGGTGTACTCGTGTATATCCGGGGGAGACGAGGGCGAGAGGATAAATGGATAAAATGGAGGACTTGGCGAGTGGGATTTTCGAAATGGTAATTGTGGTCGTCGTCCCGTCCGACGTCCAGTCGACGACGATGCCGTCAGCCAGTGACGCCGTTCATCTGCGAGCTGCGAGGGTCGGGGGGGCGCAGCTTGAGGGCGGCAAGTGCAGTGCGGATGGACCGTTGGATGGGAGGCTGGAGGAGCCAACAATAGATGCAGTGGGAGGTGAAGCGAATGCTTGGTATGGCAAGGGGAAAAGAAGGAGGAAACGAAACGGATTAAAACGCTCAAGGAGACGGTTAAGGGAGTGTGGTTCAAACACCAGGACGAGGTGAGACGATGAAGGCGAGGTGAGGGTCAAGCAGGAGTGGTGTGACTGGCGCATGGCGTTGGAGCGTGTCAAGTCGAGGCACCTGCGCGGTCTGGAGGTCGTTGAGTGGCCTGGAGTGGCCTTGGGTGGTGGTGACGGCAGCCTGTGCATAGGTGGCTGGGACCTCTGGTCGAGCGGGTGGATGCTTGGCATGACATCTGGAGGGGCATGATGCATTCAATGTTGGAGGTACTCCGTAGGAGCTCCATGTCCATCGGCCCTGGGCGGTTGGGCGGTCACAGCGGGCGCAACAGAGGGCGGTTGAGACAGCACTTGAGTCCAGATCAAATTGACTGCTTCTGATTCCAGTCGACCAATCGACCAGACTGGCGCCAGGCGCCCGGTGCCAGCTCCAGTCAGGTTCAAGGCGGCCACATTCCCACCGAGGTGCCATGATGCTCTAAGCTCCGGCGAATCAACCCGTTGCCCACATGGTCTGGCGCTCAGAAGGCCTCCGGATGTCAACTGGTCAACGGTCCCACCCAACCACACCACTGCCAACATTGAACCAGCATAGTTGACCAGTTGATTGACATTTAAATGTTCCAAGCTAGAAGCTGTTCGAAGCTTGCACATGCGAGGCTTGTGACTTTATACGGCTGAGCCGTTTAGATATTTTTCCAAAATGAGCTGCGCCATCCTGCTTCCATCCATTATTGCGCGAGAACAGACGAAATAGAATTTTTTAAATATTTTTTTCATGTCGTTGCGTCTGCCCTTTGCCCCAGTTTCATGCTCTACCTGATGTCGTCAAGTCAGGCGCTGACAAAAAGCCAATCTAGTGCGTTAAAAACTTAAAATTGGAACCACGGAATGAATGTTGGCATTTCAGACCCAATACCCCGGGGCCATCGGCTGGTCGACGCTTTGATAACATTTCAACGCACGTACGGAGTAGTACATCCAAAGTCAATTGATCCGTGTTTGAAACCAAGAAGACATGTGCATCCAACCGTTCCAGCCTCTTGCCCGCCCCTCCTCAACGACGTCACCAGACCAGCTGAACAGCCAACATTTGAACATTTGAAGACCCTGCATCGACTGACGAACATGCCGAGTCTTGAGCATTCATGGGCTGGTTTTAAATCGTCGGCCGGGCTCTACACGGGGGCATTGCAAACTCCACGCTGATTTCCTTCAAAATCCGCATATACATGCCAACATTTGAACCTTGGGCCCATCTCGTCGCCAACAACTGGCACTCCAGACTATTCGAGCAATTCAGTGATGCAAGCTGCACACATCCACCACACAACGCATTCATAAAATCGACATGTCTCTTGTCCTCCACACACCTTCGGCCAGCCTCCAACCATGACGTGAGTACAGAGACCATGGCGCCATGCGTCTGGTCCTCTCATCCTCGTGATGCCCCCCGTGAGCTTCGCCCCGCTCGTCAGTCTGGCCTCCCTCTTGTTTCCATGCCTTCTTTTGCTTTTTCTGTAGTCGGGACAATACATCTTCTTGGGGACGATTTCCTAAATTGCCCACCTGCACCACCACGTTGCACAGATCCTGCGCCATCCGATGCCGTAGCCTGGCATCGTGCGTCGCCGGCTGAAGAACATGCATGACCGGGCGTAATTGTAGCTGTAATAATCCAACTCCCAGTCATCTCTCCTGTGCGCCATTGTCGGGGTTCAGTCCCCTTCAAACCCTCACCCATAACCATGAAATATCATTGATACCTGCTGGCCGAGGCCGACCCATGAAAACAATATCATTGAATCCTTGCACGTCTTGCTCTATGAAGAGGAGAAAGCACCGCATCACCATGTTGACAAGGCTTCCCTGGAGAAACGTGCCCGTTAAGCATAAGATATCTGCGCCATCGTCAGCAGTCAGAAAACTGGCTTACACCAACCCTCCAGTTCTCACAGTTTACAGATAGCTGCGCTGGTGATGGAGTGCCCTTGCCCCAAGACGGAGATCATGGCGACTACCACACTTTTCATTCATCTGATTGGGGTTGAAGAGCGAGAGCCGGCATAACAAATCCAACCCGTTTGCGTAAAGTGTCGACGAGGGAATAGCGAGTACAATACCCTACTGCCGATACCAGCATGAGACGCCATGAAGAGAAAGTCGACAGCCAGCATACGTCCAGGCTTGAATGCTTGTCCATTTTGCACAATCCGTGACAAGATACATAGTTCCCGCAAAATATACACCGGCGTACTCCGTAATGTAGCGTAGAACAGCGTCCTGCGTGGTAGGACGATCATTTTGGCTCGTTGCATTGCAGCAAGGGACTTCTCCCGGGCCGCCTTGAATCTCTGTCCGTAGACATACGTCGCTCCGATGCCGAATTCCACGCATGCATGAAGGAATCGGCGCAGGCATAGATTACGTCGTGTACGGGAGAAAAGCATCGACTCATCACTCTCGTATTCACGACAGTTTGCGTACAACTCGAAATAGTAACCTGCCACTACTGGTATGCCGTTCTATTACCCATACTCATAACGCCTTTTATCCAAGAATGTCAACTAATCAAGCGCGACCCAGCCAAAGCCGAACATGGAGACCGAAAAGACGCCGCCCAAAGATTTCTCCTAGTAGTCTTCTGAAAACAGAGTGGGCGGGTTCTTGTCGTCTTCATCGACACCATCCAGCCCGAGGCCCTTGCCCTTGTCCCATTCCCGCCTCTCCCCGGCCTTGGACCAGACGACATGCTCTCCGGCCTTGTCGGCCGTCCCCTCGGCTCGCTGTATTTCTTGCTCCGTGAAGCCGGCGTCTTTCATCCGCTGGTGTTGGTGCAATCTGAGCTTCTGTCGGTCCCTAAACGACTCCAATGCATCATCCCAGGCGTCTTCCTCATCCTCGTCCATCTGCACGTCCAGCCTGGGGTCGTACGACTCTGAAAACCGACGGTCTAGTTCCGCCGCACCCCCTATTGTCCCCCGACCACGAAATTTTGGAGGCGGCGCTGGTCCTATCAAGTCTTCTAGGGGGTCTGAATCTTCGTCTGGCGCCGGCGGTGGGCTGGGCTTCTTCTTGCTCCGCGAACGCGAAGAATCCCGTGGCTTTGATCGATGACGCGAGCGTTGCCTGTGACTGCGTTTTCGATTGTCGGGTGAGCAGGATGATCGATGCCGCCGCGGTGACTTGGATCTGCCATCTCTTCGTGATCTGCCATGTCTGTGCCGACTTTCGTCTTGGTCCGATGATGAATGGTGTCTGCTGCGTCGAGACCTCTTCCGGTCGTCGCTTCCAGATTCGGCATCGTCATCGGCATAGTCGCGTTCTGAGAGCCGTCCATAGCGTCGCTTCTCATATTCGCGTCTGCACAAATCATCGCTCCTCTTGACGCTTTTCCTTTCGTGGCGATCCTTGCCGTCATCCTTGTCACATCGAGTTGATGTGCCCGAATCATCGTCGTTTCCCCGCCGCCTATTCCTGCCGCCGAGGATAGCTTGGATGTCGCCCATTTGACGCCTTCGTATGTCCTTGGCGTTGGGATTCGTCTTCCTCCTCTTTATTTCCTCGGCGTGCTCGAGGTCTTGCAATCTCGCTTTTGACTCGGCGGCTTCCTTTGCGAGTAGGGCCTTGTTGTGTGTGTCTGTGTCTTTGATGATGTGGCGCAGGAATCGTGTATTTGGTTTGGGCATGGTAGAAGGCCTAGCGCATGTCAGGACCGGAAGCTTCCGGGGAATATTCGGGCTCCGACTTACTTTTTGTTGTCGCGAAAAGCTTCCATGCCCATGGCCGAGTACTTCAGTGAGCAGTCCTTGGCATCCTGTGCCAGGAGACCGGCCACGTATTCATCCGTGAGAAGTTCATCGTTTGACATTTGTACAATCGACCAGAATTAGACCAAGAGTAAATAGCCCAAAGGCGCCCCGAAAATCGAAGCAGCGTCGGCGCATGGGACGAGTGAAAGTGGAGGAAAGTCGTCGGTCGCGGAGCCATTGTCTCGGTGGGTGGTGATGTCGAGTCCGATAGCCGGCAAAGTTACGAGGCTGCATGCACTAACCGGTTTGGGCGTCAAAGTAAACACATTCCCACCTCAAACATCATTCTCACCCATCAGACACGTCAAGCGAACATCTAGAACACCTACCCCCAAGGGCCCCGAGGAAATTCAGACGAGTAGGGAACATGAAAATTTTCCCTTTGAGTTACTAGAAAAGCGGCACAATCCCGAAACAGGGCCAACTTTCCGCCATGGCGGCTGCCGACGCGACACAAGCCCTCGAGGCTCTGGAGCGCCTGCAAGCAAACCAAGAAATATCCATCATCAGACTCAGCGAAACCATCACTGACCCTGCCGAGCAAAATTCACGGCCACGGGCATCGGATGCATCAAATTCACTCCTCGATGGCCCTACCCCGGCCGGCCTCGAAGCCGACCTAGCGCACTACACCGAGCTGTTTGCCAAACTGCGATTCTCCTACGTCGAGCAAGTCACCAAGGAAAAGTTTATCCGCGCAATCGTCGGCGACCCGCCGTTAATCGTCACGATGCAAGAGAACCTAGACTTAGAAAAGGACAACGCAGAAGTCAAGGCCGGACTCAAGGCGCTCAAGCAGGAGGTGGCGGCCATGGTGACGGAGCTCGAGAGCAGAGGGCGCGAACTCAGCCGCCGGTACGAGGCCGTCCAGCTCGACACGGCAAAGCTGCAGGACCTGCCGGCCAAAACACGGGAGCTGGAGGCGCGGGTCGAGCAGCTGAGAGCAACACAGGATTTGTCAGGCGCCAACCCCGGCCTGAAGCTGCCTCTGGCCAAGACACTTGGCCTGGTGGAGCGGCGCAGAGCCGAGCAGCAGCAGCTGGCGCGAGAACTCGAGGCCCTGCAGGCCAAAGTGCCCAGGAAGCAGAAGGAGGCAGAGCGCCTGCAAGCCGAGCTCGGACCGTTGCAGGCCAAGCTTCAGAGCAGCACGGCTGCGGCGCGCGAGGCGCAGAGGAGAAGGGACGCGGGTTTTGGCGGCGTGGCAGATGACTTGGAGCAGCGAGCGCGGTGGTGGAGGGCGAGTGAGGATGTGCTCAAGCGGGTTTTGGATCTCAAGACGTAGCCATTGACGGGTCCGGTAGAACAAGAAGAGGGCTGGTGTTGGACGATTTCGTGTAGTAACTAGTTTTGTGTATGTTTTGCGGCATTTGGGATAAGCGGACGTGAGGGCGTAGGCGTCTAATGGCAGGTTTGGGTCGGGCGTAGGGCGCACAAATGATCTGGTGGGATGAGAATAAATGAATTACGCATTTCACGCCCGGTGTTGGATGTAGCCTACTCTGTAGTATTGTCGTCCCGGACCTCAATTGCCAACCGGACTCTTGCTGGGATTCAACTCCACGCGATGCACCTACATCCCGTCGAGGCAGCCAAGAAACAGACCAAAAGAACAGCAAGGGGCTGGTGAGCCACTGGAGTACTCAGCCTCGACAAGGCCATTGTCTGATTCATCGGCCCTCGCTATCCATCACGGTACGGAGTACACTTTGCCTGTTGGCCGGATGTGCCCAGACTTGGGGAGTGAAATGAACGCTATATGTCTGATGGTGCCCGAACCAGAGAACCGTAATGTACTGTCATCCATGTTTTCTTTATGATACTATTCTAGGAAGTGGGGCGGGGACGGGCAGAGATATCCGTCTCCCCTGTATAATTTATTTCTAGGAATACATGTGTAGCCGTTGGAAAGTGATACATTATAAAAGGCATCCGGTGTGCGAGACGACCATCACAAACAGCGTTCCGATATGAAGCCTGAATGAGCTGATAACGGTACAATTTAGCTAGTTGGCTTGCATTCCGAAATACTGTTGCGCCTTGGATAAAAGTGGCACGGCTGTCTGTCATATCAAAGCCACATGCACGTATTTTGGTCGTGTGGTGTTCAGGAAACCCGTCGGCGGTCGAGGGGTCATTCCGTACGGCACGATCCGACGAGTAAGTGTCGTTTCCAATGCGGGGGCAAGTGGTTTCACAGATGGACAGCGTCTACCAGCCATTTGCTGCCCGCGTGGGAGCTAGCAACTCGTGCGAGTTTTTGATCTGTAAGAGCGTGAATGGAGGTTGAAGTTGACAGATGAACCGCGCTAACCTCGTTGAGCGCGGGCCGCTCTCGTGGGCCCCACTAATTACCTGGTTAGTCGGCGCTCCACCAAATCAATCTATGTGTAAGTACAACCCATTGTAGTACAGCGCAACAACGATGCCTTTAATGCTAATATAAAGTACTCGGACTACCTTTGATTGTAGTAGTTTTAAAGGAAGGGACATGGATGGAGACGGCGAGTTGAATATGACTTTGAGTAAATTTGTCTCCTTGAAAGTAAATTCTATTACCTGCATCTTATTTTATGCAAGATACTTGCACAATCCGTGTGGAGGGAATTATTTTTCTGCTCTTCTTTTTCTGCTCGGATAAGTAAAGTAGCAATCAATACTACTCCCAGCAAGGTGTCAACGGATCTCAAGTGCTGCCTCAAAGTGCCTAGATGGAGTCATTCCGGCGGCGAAATGATGCAGCAAATGCAGTCGCCCAACGCACTCGAAAACCTGGACGGTTAAAAACAGCTCGACGTATCTCTACCGGCCGTGTCCGCAATCAGGAAACTACATGTGCTCAGCATCGACGCCCGCCACTTTGGCCTCACCCCAGACCTGTCCGAATCTACGGCTGGAAAGGGACCACGTACAAGCCAAAGACCACGGACCACGCGTCAATCACCAGGGCCAGGGCATTCATTCGCCTTGCGCGTCGGCCACACCCCCAATGGCGGCAGCCAAGCCTCAGCTTCAAACCCGAGAGCCCATCGATGCATCCGCCAAATACGCGTAATGGGGCCCAGGGAAGGCTGAGCACCTGGATTCGAGTCCGTTGCGACAGGCGACGAACGCCCCCAGCAGCACTTGAGGTCTGCCAAGCATCCATCTAGGCACCTTGGCCGCCGGGGGAACGAACGAGGCTATGGCGAACATTGAAAGCCGAAAAAGCCAGCGGCTGCATCCTGGCGCGAGGCGACGAATGACCAGCCCTTGCGACGCCGCCCAGACCATCGGTATCGCGACAACAAATGCAAGGCCAATGCCGTCGACGGGACTTGCAGGTTGGCTGCACGGGGACTTGGCCCAATTCCACGGCCTTGTGTTGGATGACAAAACCATTTCCATGTTGTTTTATTTCTTCTGCCCGGCCCTAGCACTGCACACGCCCCCCTCCAACCCACCCTCTCGGATATTCCCCAATTTCTAGGCCACGCAAATCCACGTGTGAGATGGAAAGGCGGCGAGGTGAGTCAACGTCAAGGTCCATTGCCCGTGATGCCAAGGCGCAGCGCCGTGCGGGTGGGTTCAATGCTCCGTGTCTCGCATTCGCACCATCTGGCTCCGGGATCGTCGCGGCACCCGCGTCGCACAAGAATAAGCATGCAGGGAAACATGCATCACAGATCGGGCAGTTGTGCGTCGTCACGCGACCATGTCATATGTATACTATCGTGAGGGACTGACGGGCGAGGTCGGCAGTCCGTTCCGCTCCACGCCCGCAAGGACGTGACGCTGGGGACAACGGACGGCGGACTGTTAACGGACGTCCGTAAACTCCATCAATGGCCCTGCAGGCCTCGTCTAGCGGCGTGGAGCACGTCAATTTAACCGGCGGCGGTGCTACTTACTACTTACTACATGTACTTACATAAGTACATATGTACCAGACATATAATTTCATGCACCGCTTTCCAGAAGCCCGCACATACGCCGTATCTGCTGTATTTTCCAGGCCACATGTTCGTGAGACAGGGTGGTTCGAGCGTCGTCCACCTTTTTTTTTATTTTTTTAATTTGTGCCCCTGTCCTGCCGTCAATCTATTCCACGCCTTACCCTCCCGCCGGTGCTGCAAGAGGCCGCTGAGTCAAACGACTTCTGCAGCAACATGTCGTCATCCCAGGCAGGAATCAATAGTAGTTGCACGCGGCAGTCTGGGGTCAAGGACGCAGCCCCTGGTAGGACAACAGGCTTGCATGTCAGAATTTGCCGCACCTTGATTGGCAAAACTTGCCTGCGAATATGCCGATGCCAGTTGACGCCTTGCAGCCCCCAACATGGCATGAGTAAGCCGAGCTCACGGCCCAGCGTACGTACGTAGTCAGTCCTCTGCAGACACGACACAACGCCTGATGTCACAGTCGGCGGCGTATTTCGCGACGCCTCGCGCCTTGTCCATAACGCACTTTGCAGTTTTCGCATTCCGCCTCGACGCCAAGCCAACCATGCTGGCTCAGCCAACGCCTACCGCTGCATCCAACGACACCAGGGCCCCCCTTCCAGCCTGAGGGATTCTTTGACTTGTTCTTTAGAAATGCGGAGCACAAGCAGGAAAAAAAAAACCAAACCTCTTGCGTGCCCAAAATTGGTCAAATTCAAGCATAATCCGCATTATGCAGAAACCCACTCGACGTTAATACTAGTGACTGAGACCGCCCGCGCGCGCGAGTTTGTCAGCGGCCCCGATGCCATTACCCAATTCGGCAATACTACTTGGCCCAACAGGGATATATGCTCAGGCCCCACTTCTCTTTTCCTAGCCGCACCCCTCCCCTTTCTTCCACGGCGGATATCAACTCTCGGATACCCGTCGCCCGTCGACCAATCCGCCCGGAGGTTCGCAAGAGCCCGAACACCGGGTGGGAACGAGGCCGAACGACGCTTGTTTTGCCTTGTAGTCGCTGGCACCTTGGCGGCGCTTTGTCGACCGGCCACTGGCCCTTTGATATTCCAGAGCTGTCTCGGATTTTTTTCTTCATTCAAAGCATTCGTACCCCCCGTCAATTAAGGCAGGCAGCCGTGATGTCGGAATTCACGAGCGCAAAGGCATTACATGACGTACGCACACAGAGCCGTTGGCCGCCGCTCCCAACGAACCCCCTCCCCGGACGCTGGACGTTTCCCTCTGCGCAGGTCCTTGCTCCGCCGTGCACGTATGTACGCGTATAGCTCAAGAGCTCAAGAATGCTCTCACGCTGTAGCGTCCAATGTCTTCATCTCTGGCCCGCCAGATCGGCGCTACGCCGGCATGCCGCCACGCCGGCGCAAAGCTTACACCCAAAGCATCTGGCGATTCTGGACCCAAACGGCGAGCTTCATGCCCACCGACCCGGCTGCCGCCACAAAAAGGGAGGAGACTCGAGCTCATTTGAGAAGGAACCCTTTTTCTGACAGGTCACTAGCGACCCTGGGAGATAGTAATCAGATTCCAGATTGCCCGCCAGGCGCCCCAGAGCTACTAACTAGTTGTAAGTAGTCGCTACAGCATACTTGTACATGGGCATCCGGCGTGCCACCACCCCCCGAGCAACATCGGGACAGCAAGCCGTGGCTGCCATGGCTCGAACTCTGAATCCTTTGCACGCGATAACGTCGTTCAACGGAGGGGGTATATAAACCCGCCGACTTTTTCGCAGGCCGTCGTGGAACTAGCATAGTGTAGACTCGTAATCCATGGGTGGGAAGTCTCCAAAATCTCACCCATCTCGTTCGTGTAAAACCGCTCGTGTAGACCGTCTGGTGGTTGCCCCCGTATCGAACCCCGACGGCAGCGCCAGACGGAAAAAAAACTGCTGATTTGGAATCTGGCACCTCCCAAGCAGCAAGCAGCAAGCAAGCAAATAACCCACGTGGCTGCGCCGGGGGGCCGCCACGAACACCCCCCGAGAGAGGCCCAAGGCGAGCTTTCCTCCCCCCTCCCCGCTGGGGCAAGAGGTTAAAATAGCTTCGAGGGCCAATATACTTTGACGTGGCACCGCCATGTTGCGGGGGAAAGAGGAGCAGCAGGAGCAGTAGGACGAGAGGACGACGAGGAAGAAGAGGCTCAAGGGGACCACCAAGTGGCTCTACGTAGCTGTGTGTTGCAGATTATCCCACCCCGGATCTACAAGTCAAGAATTCATGAAAATACACCAAACTCTGTGGAGAAGCGGCATGTAACTTTGCTCTAGGTAGCTTTCCTTCTCGTAGGCGTATAAATCCCTGCCCCGGAGTCAATGACGATGACATGAAATACAGCGATTAGTGATAAGCGGGAGCTGCCAGCAAATGTAAAGCTGACAGAAGAAAAGAAAACCAAAAAAAGGGGACTAGAATCTAGACTCGCGCAATAGTCAGGTGTCATCGCCATGAGTTTATTTTCAAGAGGAGAGGGGCGGCTCTCAGAATCGATCCGAGGTTAGGCTACTCGGGGGCCCGATCGATCGGGTCTGTCTCCATGTCGTTTTCACTTCACGGCCCTGCACGCACTGCACGGTGAGCCGAAACCGAGTGCCGTGAATCACGGACGGATAAATCACCAATCGGGAACGGCAATGACTCATCATGAATGCCCACGCAATATCGTAAGTGAAATTACTTTGTCCCGGCGCGCGTCTATGGACAGCTGCTCAATGCTGCGTGCGGAGCTCCAATCCAGCTCATCCTGGCACCTCTTATCGTGGCCTCCTGCAAAGGAATTACAGAAAAAAAAAAATGATGAAAAGGGGGGAGGGCTAATTTGTAGCCTCCCCTGCACTTCTATAACCTCTACTCCCTATCGGATTTTACCAACGCCAACCCAAAAACATCAAGGATAAAGAACATAAAACGCAATGCTGAAAATGGGGGAAAAAATCCAGGAGAAAAAAAAAATGTCGTACGTGAACCACTAGAGGACAATAAACGCCAGTTTCCCCATTGCGTCAAACTCCCTCCCCGGCCGCAGCTCAAAAAAAGTTATGCCTGTCGTGCTCTCGTCTCATGTACACGGGCTGTTGGTGCAACCCCCCCCCTGGAATCAGCCCATTGGAATCAATAGCCATTACCCATCCAGCCTCTCTCTGTCACACACACAAGTGTGAGCGGGTTTGTAGTTGTGTTGACTACTCGCTACACTCAGAGTCTCATCGACTCGCTGTCAAACCCGCCGTAAATCATGGGGTCGCCTATGCCCATCATGACATCGGGGTTGGGACATGAGAGGATGTCGGGTTTGATGGTGCCGAATTCAGGATCGACCATGGTCTGGCCCATCATGTTCATGCTCTGCAGGGCATCTGCCTGCTGCAAAAAGTGCTGCATTGCCAGCCCGCCGTTTTGAGACTTGGGCATGGACCATGTGGAGAAGTTGGGCATGGACTGGTTTTGTGAGGCAAACATGACGCTGGGGTCCATCTCAGGCACCGTAGGACTGAAGTCGAAATCGTTGCTGCCGGCGAAGCTCTGCGGTGATAGTGTCATGGCGTTGCCGCTGCCGAATGCCGCCTTGCGGTAGTCCTCAAAGTCGGAATGGTCGAGCTCCGATGACGAGGCACGGTCGTTTCGCTGGTAGCTGGACGAGTCGGTGTCCTTGAGGTCCTTTTGGCTGTCGCCGTCCTTGTTCTGCTGTTCCTCGAGCTGACGCGCGAGTTCTGCCATGCCGGCTTCGTCTTCGGGAAACACCGAGTGCACGGGGAGGTCGATGTCGCTGTTGGGCCGGATGCAGCCGAGCTTCTGCGCAATATCATGGATCACGGGGAGGCCGCGGTCGTTGAGATCGGGTTCGCCAAGCTCCCATGTTTGTGAGTTGCGCACCATGTTGTACAGCTTGTGAACCGTGGCAATGAGGGCGAATTGAGTGTTTTCAAGAACCTCGGCGTATCTGCTCATTTCAACCCTTGTCAACAACAACAACATCTCTAGATTGGGGCAGTACATGAAACGTCATCATGGAGCACATTACATACCCTCGTGGCAGCTGCTTATACTCGACCTTCTTGCGGACCCCAGCTGTGCAAACAAGGCCGTCATCCTTACATCTCTTACAAGGGAATTCACCATCGCACTGTCGTCATCTCATGTTAGCGTGAGATAAAAAATAAAAAAGACTTGTTTTGCGTCTTCGGGTCAAAACGGCATTCACGGTACCTTTGTCTTCTTCATTCTACATCTCTCACAAGCCTTCCATACTCGCTTATGTCGGCCATCCATGCCCGCAGCGTGAGTTACGTGATCATGGTGGTGGGCAGCGGCAGCACTGGCACTGGCACGCTTGGAAACACGACTCGTAGACTTGACAGACTTTGTCGACGTGCTCTTTCTAGAAGCTCCCGACTTATTCTCCTCCGCCGGGGGCGAAGGCAAGCTATGCGATCCCATGGTGTGGCGTTGCGTGTCCGCGTGTCTGTGTGTGATGTGGGAATCAGGTTGGTATCAGGCAAGGGGAGGAAACAGGGAAGCAATTGTAATATGGCAAAGTATTCTTGCCAATCCGTTTGTAATTCGGGCAAAACTGGAGGAGCAGACGGAGGAGGGTGTTGGTGCCACCGGGCAGGTTATATAAACAGCCACAGCAACTTGTATGGGAAAACGGCCTTTTGCACCAAGAGTGGGAAATGACTCGACGGCCAGAGGAGAGGGGCGCGGGCTGATTAATGTATGTATGGCTAGGGCAGAGGCCAGCATATGTACGGAGTATGTATGTGTGTACATATGTATCTGCCATCTCCCGGGGCAAAGACTCAGTCTCACATAATCGTCAGGGATGGCTTTGAAAGTGATGAATCGACTTGCTCGAGGGGAGACGCCGGTTGCGTTTTGCGCCTTTCTGGGCTTGGGCGGGAGTACGTACTCCGTACCCGTGGAGGTACCTGCGCCGGGGGGGGTGCGGTTAGCCGCCAGCAGCCTGTCGGCGGCGTGTTTATGTCCGAAATGGCGAGAGACGGGCATGGGGGTCCCCGTCCTTGCAGTCTGGTGCAATCAATCGCGTACCGGCCAAGTAGCCAGTTGCTAGCAGGCAGCTGCTGGCGGGTGGGGCCATGGGAATTTTGGCTTTTCTTTCCCACTGGGCATGGCCAGTAGACGGCCGCTAAACAGCCTGTGACCCAGCGCCTAAAGCCCCCAGCGGGCCCCCCAAATGCCCCCTAGGCTGCACATGTGCACATCAGTCTGCCCAGATATGTGCCCACAGCGCAGGTCTCATTCTCCAGCTTGAGATCTTGCCAGCCCTGCATTATTACTGATCAATCAATTCATCATGGCTCTCAACTCCGCCTGCAGCGGCGGACTTGAGCACCCATCGCCAAAACATGCCATGATGCGGCCAAGCTCTGCCACGCATCCAGCTGCTTTTAGCAAGTCCCCGACCAGGATGTCCGTGTCTTTGACCCCGTAGTCTGGGCGACTAACTTCATGTTCCAACCTTTCCCAGTCCTACCCTCGTCGGTGACCTGCTCTGTTTTTTATCTAGTTGCATCGGTGCTGGTGTGAGTTGGTCCGCTTATACAGCGGCCCTTTTGCATCCAGATGTCATCAATTGGCCCTTGATTTTCCTCTCCCTTTGGCACTGCGGACCACAGATTTCGCGAGACCACGTATGCCCCAACTCTATTTTATTCTTGTTGCTCGTTTTCTTTTTGGTTTTCATCTTCCTGGCCGCCACGTCATATCTGCAACCCATCTTCGCCTAATTTTAACGTTAGTTTACAGTGTAAACGTTTAAATTCCGTTGGCTGTGGCCGTGGCCTTGTCCGTCCCGCGGAGTGCATGATAAGTTGATAACCAAGGCCACCCTGGTACTCGTAGCGACATGGAGGGACGATATCCAGATGCCGCTACACCACGCCTAGCACGTTGGCATAGCCAAGCCATGCCTCTCCTGATTTGCCGCGTCGCAACTCCGTCGATAGCCCAAAGTTGCCCATCGTATAATACTCCCCTGATCGTGCCGCCACAACGCCGATGCCATTGTCGTGCCCTATGGCCTGAGTCGCAAATCTGTCTGGTAGCATAGAAAATGGTGCTGCTACCGTAGTTGACCTCTTACATGTGGCTACCGGCCGCATGCTCTCGTCATCGACAGACATTGATAAGAAGCTCCATTGCGTATTTTGGACTAATGCCAGGACCGTCTGTTCAAGTGTTGCAAGCCCGCATTCCTCATCTAATTTTCACCAACCCCACAAGCTTTATGATACATCACAGACCGTATTGGAACCCTATCTCAGTTTTGTTTCATCATGGAACGATGAAAACGACTCCCCCCACGAACGACGACCGCCCCGTCGTCGCTAGTCAAAAGGCGACGTCTAAAAGTATCACATTGCAACACAACGACCCCGGCAAGGTTTCGACGGCCCTGCCATGGCGACGGGCATTAAACCTTAGCAACCAGAAACAGCTTCAAGTCCTTCCCTAGGGCGTATTTCAACTTAGGCAAGCCTCTTGGCAGTGAGAAACAGGACCGTCACGAACAGATGCCGGGCCTTTCTACGGATGAATTCTTGTTTCTCTTCCCAGGCCCCAGGTTGTTGCATATGGCCGGGTCGCACACAAAGCTAGGATTCCACATGCCGTTCGTGCAGCCAGAGCTACTACAACGCAACTTGAGAAACTTTGGAACTTTGAAAAGGAGGGGGCGCCTGTGGAGAGGAGATGATGAGGTTTCTGTTTGGACGCCCCAGCAGAACCTCAGGACCACGTTTGGCCATCGAGGTGCATTGTAATCGTGCGGTTGTCAGTGCCGTGCCGGTGGGCATTTTGGCGACAGTCGAGCATGACCAACCAACCAGGTCAGCACTTGGGTTGGCTATCTCTCGTCGTTATGCTCTTCACGGAGCCACAGAAACGCCAATCCCCTCGTCTCGTCTCGTCCGTCTGTGTGGTCTTCCCACTTCGCCGGGTCCGAAGCCAGACCAGTCTAGTATGAGCCACTCATAGGCAGTGGTCGAGGTAACTAAGCTTGGGTAACGAATTGGTAATCCTTCGCGACGGCTTACATACCTAACTAGACAAGCACATGTGGCTGGGTACTGAGTACCTAGGTAAGCACCTTATGTTGATTGATTGCTGGCTTGGAGGACGCTTCTCACGCAGAGTACCGATGCGAACATCACCAGCGTTACCTCTGGCCTGTCGTTGTTCCTTTGCCCTCCTCTCCTTCTGACCCGGTGATTGAACTCCTCTCTTCTGGGTCCGAGCTGCGAGAGAACTACAATCAAGGAAGTATTGCGGAGAGAGTTGTAGTCCTTCCTTGTCCGGCGTCTTTGTGCGGTTGGCGGGTCGAATGACCCCTTGTGGGCGAACAAGTCAAGTGTCTACCGCTACTTCTGCTGTGAGTTACAGGGAAACCCAAGAGATTGAGCCACGAGTGCATGAAATGACAAGCCTTAGCGTGCTACCAGTGGTCCGCTCGCACCTCAAACGCCGTGGCTTGACAATCCACGGACTTAATGTACATGGCCCTCTCCTCCCGGGTGGGTGGGTGTTCGATACATGATGGATGCAGTTGGTGGAGTCCGGAGATTTCTTACAACCGACGCCGACTCAATCAAAGTCCGCGGGACAGCGCCTTGTTGCCATTTCGCCCTTGATATGAAGCCCTCGGCCATTGATTATATCATGCAGAAATTCATCAACAACATGGTGCGAGCTGAGCCCAGGGGGCAGGTTCTTTTCACACAATGGGTGGTTGCCGAGGATGCGGTAATCATTCCCAGTTTTAGAGCCTGCCGCAAATCAGTTGGCGCCCCGTCGGCGCCTCGCTCTAATCAGTGAATCATTGATGATCGAAACGATGTTCAGTCGAGTATTCCGGGAATCAAATCGCCGGTGGGCAAATCCGTAGTGTGCGCCTCATCGCGTAACCCGTCCAGAAGTCAACACGCAGGTATCTCTTGTCTATACACCCCCCCCAATGGCGGAATCGGCATTAATCATGGGCGACCAATTGCTCAAGGTTCTCTGCGACTCGCCGAGGCTGGCGTTAGCCTCCCGACATGGTTCGTCATTTTCTTTGTGTGTTCGAGATAGTGTCAAAGGTTCTGTAGGGCTGCCGTTGGGGGGGCGCATGCCGACCTCGCTCCGATAAATACAACACTGACTTGAATTGCCTTCAATCATTTCCACTAAGAAAAAAGTCTACTGGTTCGATTCGAGGTCGTAGCTATCCGAAGTCGCCAATGAGAGTGCAAGAGCTGACTGCATGAGGTGTGAAGTATCCCTGCTTCTCTCTTTACCACCGCACGAACAATGGAGAGCACTTAAGCTTTTTTTTTTTTTTTTTTTGAAACGAAGCTTGCCGTGGGAGAGATGAGCTGGAATGCCTTGGCGAGCTGTCGATGATACTTGGAGAAAACATTCGCAGTCACTCTGACATACAATTTCTTTCCTCGTGCTGTAAGGGCCTAGTGGCCGTTGCAAAGAAATAAAACGTCTGTGTAACGAAACTTGAATGGCGTGTATGGTCTGTGATGATGTGATCGGCAATCCGGCTGGACGGCACTGCGGGCGGGAATAGCAGCTCAATCAATGGGAATAATAAC
Organism: Metarhizium robertsii ARSEF 23; assembly: GCF_000187425.2. Taxonomy (NCBI): domain Eukaryota; kingdom Fungi; phylum Ascomycota; class Sordariomycetes; order Hypocreales; family Clavicipitaceae; genus Metarhizium; species Metarhizium robertsii. The sequence goes on along the minus strand of NW_011942171.1, from coordinate 1,492,444 downwards.
GTTTGAGTCCACACAGTACGCCCTGCCGCCACATGGGTCCATCCAGTACTCTGTCCTTGATGCAGTTTTGTATCTTCTTCGCACTAGGCGACGCCTTGCCCAGTGAATGGCAGGCTGCATGCAAGGCTGCTGTTGGAATCGACGTCGACCCCTTACGCCAAGCACAGTCTTCGATATTGCTGCCAAAGATCACGGCGGGATGAGTGGTGATGGTGAGTGGATCACGGAGTAGGTTGCACGGGGTAAATCGTTTGTCATCCTGCTTGTGCCATGGTAAGAGTAAGAGATGACAGGCTATGACGAAGCCGAAAAAAATGGCAGGCGCCCCACCCAAGGTCTCGGCCCTCGCCTTCCTTGTGGAGCTGGAATACTCTTCTATGGAGCACCTGAGACCAGAACTTTTTTGACCCCGTCAGCCAGTCGAAATCTTCCTCACGAAAATGCCATCATGTTTCCAATTCGCTCACTCGCTTCCGTGGAGGGGGTGTGCTCTGCAACTTTGACGCAACTTGGCTTATTTTGTTTCATGGAAAAGGAAAAAAAATATTTGGCGTTATGGTATTGAGCCACCATGAACACAAAACCCACTTTCCTTGCAGATTCCCAGCTCAACTGCCGGCCACAATCGCTGCAAACATGGTCACCGAACTTCGACCGAACTTCTAGAAGCTTCAAAATTGAATGATTGTGGGCTACAGGAATACATACTCGATGCGGTTAATTCCCCAGACGTCACTATGCTGGCAAAGACACACCACCATGTGGGTGGTTACAACTGCGAAACCCGCTTAGAGCCAACTCGGTTCCGCTTAGGATTGTCCGTTTTCTCCGCCGAGTCCTTATTAGTGTTGTGAACCCTAGCTGCGCCCGACATGTCGAGATCGGTATTCACGAGGGTCAATCAGAACTGTGCATGAGCTGAAGCGGGCCACGTCCATTGACCTCAGGCTCTGCGCTTAGTCAACTCGACTTGATGCGTGCGTGCCACAAACCCTTGGACCTGTGGTGGTGATGTCTTTGGCGATTGCCCCCGACGATCAGGGTCCAAGCCCGAGGGATAAAACGCCAATGGAAGCCAGGTACGGATAAGGAAACAACCAACAAGTTGGCCGTTTCGCGGGTGGCCGGTGGTTCGGGCTCCGATGGATGGGCTCCGTCCGCCGCCTCATTGACCAAGCACCCAGATGTTCAAGCCAGGCGGCAGCCAACATATTTTGCCTTTTCAATGGAGGTCCACGACTCGACGGCAAGCCTTGCTGCGACCCGTGCAGCCAATGACGGGACCTGGTTTTCCGGGCCAAAGTCGCTGAGGTCGGCACCGAGACAAGACCGCAACGCACAATTTGTGCCATGGAAATTTCTGGCTGAGGAGGCTCACTCAGCCAGCGACATACACAGATATCCTCTCGCCCTTCACGTCATACAGCATGTCATTTCCGTGTGCCCGTCCGTGTCGCATGACCTCCAAGCGCCCGCCCCCCAGGGGCATCACAGGGCTGTCGAGCTACCGCAACGACCTCAAACTAGGAAGAAGCCGGGTTCCAGAAATCCCTCAGGCTCAATTCACATAAGCTGTACGGAGTACGGGTTTTGTACAATTACTGTACCTCCCAAGTATCTGGATATTCGCCGTCTAAGTCCGATGGCACATGGCCAAGTTCCCCGTTTCCACCCCGACACGGTGGTTGAACCACGGTCGGCCTCGTTCCCCTGCTGGAAACGCAGGCCGATCCATTGTATCATGATTTGGTTTCTTCTATATTCCTTCTCCTGCATGTAAACAATGTCTTTCTACATTAGCTCTCCCATCTCCTGATTCACCCCTCCCCCCTCCCTTACGTTTCCTGCCTGCGGTCGGATCCCCCGATTAATATCTCCATTCTCGCTTCATGCCGACATCATGTGGCTCTAAGAATAAACGCCGACACCCGGTTCCCATTGTTGTCGAAATTGCAACCATGCATTGCTTTCCTAGAGAGCATTGTGCATCCCTTTAGATCCAATCAAAACGGTCAATTGCTGTTCTGCAGGACATGGCGTGGTGCCGTCACCACGGCAATTGTCCGTCAACCTCCGCGGATGTGCGCAAACTGGTGCCCACTAAACCGAGCACTTGACCATGAAAAATCGATCAAATCAATGCTAACTTTTATCTTGCGACCTTTGAGGAGAGGGGGAGATTGTGGGCGAGCGGCGGTTTTGATGCTTTGTGATTCTCTCCAATCGCTAACGTCCTTCCTCCTCATCGAGGACTTGCTTTGCCTGAAATGTTGGTTCATTTACCGGCATATGACGTCTCAATGCTGGAGCCCGTGATCGGAGTGTATATCGCTATCTGTTCCTCTTGCAAGATATAGCTCATGCGTATACATACTTGCTACGTCGGAAGTGACATCACGTATGGTTTGGCGCACCTGAGCCTACAGATGCAAGGAGCCCCAGCCGTGCTTCATGCCAGGGGTTTGTTCTTCCAATGAACTTACATGCTGTCTTTCAAGCATTAGAACTCCTTGTTTTCCAGCCTGGAAATTATCGTCAGATTCTCCTGGTGGTCTTATTTTGCTACGACCAAAATCGTTCAACACTAAAACCAACCATAGCGATGACATTGTCTGAAAACAGCACAGCGCGGTATTCCATGTGGCCAGATTTGCATCCTTTGCGGTTGACTCCAGAGATGTAACGTTGGCCAACGTTGTAACCTCTGACTTTGGTAACGCGTGTAGTTGTTTCAAAAATAAACCATGACAGCTTGATGGGGTTGTGCACCCTACTTTAGATGCTCCCTGAATCCTCGATTCCCTTCAGCGGGCTTTGGGGTCTGGCCCCCATTTTCCCCTCATACCAAGACAATAGATGGCCTGGGCATGATGGCGGCAAAGCGCCAAACGCTGGAAGTAGAGTTTGCCAAGCACATCAGAGCAATGATGACTCGCGGGAATCGAGCCATGCAACACGGGACCCGTTCGCCGACTCGGGAGGCTTGTCGCGAAGACGGTGTGGCGACCGGACGAGTGGGCATTGACAAGCGCGAAAAAAAGAAAAAAAAAAAAGGTCCCGGAACCCGCCCCCATCCATCGGACACGGAGACGGGCCAGGACCCACTTGCCAAGAGCGCAACACACGCCCCTTCTCCTCCCCACAGCTAAAAAAAAATCCTTCTCTTCCCTGGCAAATGGTATTCTTGTGTGTGCAGATCGAACAACCAGTCTCGCGATCTGTCGGATACGGGGCCGTGGGGTTGACCAAGGTGCACAAATAGATCGCACGATTGGGTCCTGACTTGGCGGGATGGGCTTGGAAAACTTTGGAAAGATTGATGCCTCCAGCCAACCAATGGATGGCTATTACGGGTGTTGCGGCGACAACGTTGGCCAGTTTGGACGGCCGTGATAACCGCCAAAGCTCCCGCACTAACCGATCCAAGGTTTTATCAAAGTTACTGTCGTAGTATTTGCACCGGCGACATCTAAACGCCACAAACACCCATATACACTACCCAAAGGTCTGAAGTTACTATGACGCTTAAGAGCATTTGGCTGGCTTCGACGGTTGCAGCAAGCCTTTTTGGAAAATAAGCATGTTCCATTCGCCCATATATCAAGGTTTGTTTTCCGGGGTTCACACGTCCATGATGCCACTCGAACGCTTGCCGCCAACTCCACACGAATGAATACATAATGGAAATGTTTATTTATTTTTTGTTTACTTTTCCCTCCGGCGGCTCAGGAAGGGCACTCCGGTGTGCGGCTAAACATCATTGAACAGAATGATGCGCGGCTCATCCTCGTTGGAGACGGTCCAGGTCCACGCCGCGCTGGGCAAGTAGCTAAACAGGGGAGACGACGACGTGCCACAACTTCCGTGTCTGAAGAGGCCGGGATGGTCGCTGCGCAGTCTCTGCAGAGAATCCGGCGTCGCGAGAGACAGGAAATGGTCTCGTTTTTCCCCGCGGGGAAGAGCTCTGGTGTTTCTACAGGTCAGCCGGCCGCACGACACGATACAAAGGGTCGGCTGGCTGGCTATACTTACAGTCCGTTCCCAAACAGGCCATGGCACAGGCACGGTTCCTTGACAAGCAGGCCCCGAGCCCAGATAACCCGTCGCCCCTTTGCAATCGCCTCATCGATCCTCTCCCGGAGCATGGGGTAGAACGGCCTCAGGGACTGCAGCGCAAAGATGAATCCGGGCGCGCCATGGCAAAACTGCACGAGCCTGTCTGCGCGCTCCCTCGCCTCGGCTGTGGAAGGCCAGTTCCCACCTTCGGTCTGCAAGTCGAGCAGCTCTCCCAGGCGGGCCGCCAGCCTGGGCGCCAGAGAAGGATCGCTCAGCACGAGTTGCGTGATGATGCCGACGTCCCCGTGGGGAGCGCCGTAGTATCGCTTCCCGTGCCACAGCCAGTCGCCCTCGCTGCTGTCCCTGGTGTCCAGAATCCTCTGGCAGATCCTGCCGATGGCCTCGTCCACGGGGCCCGCGCTGCTCGGGACGAATCGCCTCACCATGCGAAGCATGTACAGCACCGCGGCACGCCCGTACAGCATCTCGCTGGGGAACGCCTTCTCGCGCGCCGCCAGCCCGGGGATGTTGTCGAGGAACGCGGCCACGTCCCGTTCGCTGCCGGTGACGCAGGCCCGTACGGCCTCAAAGGCCAGCTTCTCGCACGCGAGGCCGCAGTTCCTGTCTTGTATCTCCTGCGCGCCGCGGTCGCCCGCCATGTACCGCTCCGCCCAGTACTTGCACCCGTGGCCGCGGACCTGCAGGCCGGCGTGTTCCTGGGCCGTTCGGAGAAACAGGTACGCCAGGGCGGTGTGCCCGGACAGGAGACCGGAGAGGCTGTCCTGGTGCTCGTCCAGAGGGGGGTTTTGCTGCACGATATCCTCTAGACTCTGCCTGAGGAGGGCTGTTGTGTCTGCCGTCAGCGGCTGTAGGGGCATCGTATTAGGGAGATGTCTCTGCGCCATGGTGAGAAATGCCCTGCAAAAGGCGCAGCGAATTCAACCAGGCGTGGCGAAGGGATGAAATGTGTTGTTTTTTTCTCTCTCGTCCTCATTCTCGATTGAGCGCTGCTGATACAGTGGTGTATATCAACGCCACAAGGTGTCCTCCATCCGGACCATGGCTGGCTTTCCCCTCAACTCGTCCCCCCTCAAGCCCTGAAGAAGACATAAGCTGTGTGGGGGAGCCACGAAACTGACAACTGTTCACCAATGTCTGCGCTCACCATAGACGTATATTGCGAGGCGCTGTGCTCAAAGTAATGTTGAATCGCTGCGTTTCCCAGACCTCGTTTCGTCCGCGGCTGGTTGGAATAGAATGTTTGTAAGCGTAGAGTACATGCCTGTGGTTGAACAGCTGCGGCGTCCTCGAGTCCCCCGGGAAATCGGACCCCGGCGGGTATGTAAGAATAACATGGGGCCATGTTCGCTTATCTGCTTACCCCGGAATTTGGCCATTGTCAATTGACATGAATTGTGCATCAGCTACAATCGCAAATCTCTTGTGAAAATCACAAACGCAACGTAGACGAGGCGACTGATAGCTACCTACCGAGGTACTTACGTAGTAGGGAATGACTCTAGCTGATGGCACTAGTCCGAAGAGGGCTGTCCCTGTTTTTTGGCGCACCGACGCAACCCAGTATGACGACATAGACGCCGACTCGATGAGCTCAGAATGCACATGTGCGTTACGACTATTCCAAGACTACTACAAGACGCATTGCCGGTGCAAACACCACGACACTTCAACGCCAAACTACCAACGCTCCGCCATCTGCCTAGATTGCCTTCACTACGTGGCTACACTCTCATCATTCACTTACTGTACTCTCTTTAGTGCTGCGCTAGGATAAGCTGTGAAAAAAATAACAATGGCAGACAACTCCAAGAGTGGCAAGTCCAGAAGCAGCCGTGTCGCCAACTCCGTCAACGAGAAGGCTCAGGGAATTCTGTAAGCTGTTCCGCACCCTTCATAAAAGTTCACCGACTTACCGGTCCTAGTAAGGAGGATCTAAACAAAGCCAAGGGTGTGGCATATCAAGCGCTCAAGAGCAAGGCCTATCTATATCCGATCAAGGTACGACCGTCTACCAAGTCTACCTTTGTGGCAACACATCATGGCTAATCTTTCCCCAGGGGGTTATTTACTTCCTTTCGCATAAATCCCTCTGGCAGCCGTTCACTTCCAAGATTGGCTCGTATCTCAGCCTATCTGCGGGTGTAATTGGCGGCATGTTTGCCTTTACCTACCTCCCACAGCTTGCTGTGCTTGTCTTCACCAGTGGTCCCCTGGCTGTCTTTTCGACAGTCCTGCTTGTATTGAATGAAAGCTCGACCATCACAAACATGATTTCGAGGAACTGGATCCTGCAACAGTCAATTCTCGACACCTTTGATGGCACCCTCATCTCCAGAAATGCCATCAACATGGTCCGTGAGGGCCGCGAGGTCAAGTCCGGAAGTGACCCCATGAAAAGGCTGGGGAAAACCTTGAAGAGCCCATTTACGAAATTTAGTCCGACGGCTATTATTCGATACATCATGTATTTACCTCTCAATTTCATCCCTGTGGTTGGAACAGCTATGTTTCTCTTTCTTCAAGGTATGGCACCGCGTTGCCGGGGATAAGAGTTCCAGGCTAACAAATTGTGTAGCTCGAACCAGGGGGACCCTAGTTCATGGCCGCGTAAGTTTGTCTGTGTGTCTTGTTTTTTCGGTCGTCTCGGCTCATCATGAAACAGTACTTTCAGCTGAAGAACTGGTCGGCCTCTCAACGGCGCGATTGGTTAGAGAAACATACCGGCGCCTACACAGCGTGAGTAAATTACCTCATCGTCAACGAAACTCAAGTCCAGCCTCTAATACAATTACCACCAGATTCGGCTTCGTGGCCACTCTGCTGGAAATGGTACCCGTTGCCAACATCTTCTTTACTTACACCAATACTGGTAATGCTATTCCACAGTCATTCTAATGCATCGTTGACGCTAACAGCTACCAGTCGGGGCCGCATTGTGGGCCGCAGATATCGAGGAACTAAACACAAACATGACGGATGAAACGGCACCGACTCTTCGAGAGGCGGCAAAGAAGCTCCAATAGCCGAGATGTGCGACAGTGTAAATTAATCCATGGTGTCGAATTAGCAAGACTTGCCACGGTTGCTTGTGATAGTCCATAATGCAGGGCAAGCTCCCCCTTTGCAGCTGCTAGCTCGTTTGTTGGAGATGGACGAATTTTGCCACTGGGGTCCACGGTCGTGAGTAAAGTGGTTCAGGTCGTAGAAATAGATATTCAACAAAGATCTATGGCGTAAAGAAGTCAACTCGAGTATAGCATCCAGGCTGTGTCGGTTTCAACAGATATTCGGCTGTGGCATCTGATTACTTGTGGTGCCACCATTTGCGACGACGCTGAGACCCAACTTCTGTTGGTCGTCAACTTGTTTGACCACAAGTCGCCAGGGCTATGTATTCAAAACCCTTTCACATTGACGGTTTTACCAAACTCGACCCCATCGTTTTGGACCGGCTCGCCATTCTTAGAAAACCGTTTGATATGCTGGCCGGGGCTTAGGAACAGAAGATGTTGTGAAACTAGCGAAGCGAACACCGACGGGTAGATTCGACCGCGCATGGTTTGCAGGTACATTATCGATTGTGCAACCGTTCCACGGCTGCCTGCGTACTTGGCGATGGCGAACTGCTATGAACCGTTTCACGACTCATTTCCACTTTGATAGGTCCCGCCGATGAGCAACGGATGCGTATCAATAACGGCAGGCATACCCCGTTGTCTCTAAGAGTGATTTTTCTTCAGCAAGCAATCAAACACCTACCTACCTAGGTCTTTAGACACTTCACAGGTAGCCGTAGAAGTAATTGAGTCGCACAGGAGCTGTATTGTGCAACAGGCACGTCGAGCAACAAATGCTGACATGGTCGATATTCGGTAATACGCTGCAGCCCAGAGCTGAAATGGTCAAAAGGGGCGGCTTCCTTCGATCAAGAGTTTGCTTCGACACGTAGAAGCACGTCGCCTATGGTTTTGTCCCACAATCGATGTTGCTCCAGATGCGTCAAACACCCATAGTAGCAACTGTAGGCGCAAGCACAGGACGTGAGCCAGGGTTTTGTCCATAAATTATGTGTCCAGATGTGATTCCAATGAGAATGGGAAACTTTTTTATCAGTCCATTGACAGCTGTTATGCTCTGTGTCTATGAGGTCAGGACCGCCAGTCGTGCCTGCCGTAAACGACTCTGCCAGCTGTCATAAACGATTCGCGTGAAGCCGACACTTGACATTAATGAAAAGGCTCTGCCGTCGCGTTTGTCCAAGTTTGTTATCTTCACCTCTCGCGCCCCGGCCCTACCTTTTTTTGTTATCAACCCTTGGTTTCTCCTGTATCCGCAAGTCTTTCGAGCCTCAGCCCTTGAGATATCGAGACGGTTTGGAGACACCGCGTCTTTCTTTCTTTCGAAATTGATCCTATTCTTTCGTTGAACCTTTCTTGGCACTCACCTGTCCTGTATACACTCTTTAATTTCTTGAAGAATCCTGGATAATCAGACACTCTTTTTTGTCCTAAATAACTGGGATTTCTACGGCATTGGCAACTTACATTCTAGTAAAACAGCATTCCCTGCCCTCACCGTCTGCTCAATGAAGCTGCCAATGATACTCGTGGCCTTTGGCCCTGCCCTCATCCTAGGTTTTCTAGTTTCCTTCACTCAGGCGTTTGACAATCCTTTTGAATACGGAACCCGTCCTGAACCTGGTCATCTCTCTGGTGTTGGCCCTCGCGATTCACCTCCGGATTATGGGCCACCGAGCTATGGTTACGGATATCCGCCTCCATACCAGTACGAGACTTCAACTTCGACCGCAACTTTGATCATCAGCTCGGGTTCTTCTACTTGTGAGTGTTCCATAAAGTGCAAAACAAAACATGATGCTAACAATACGGGAATTCAAAGTTTTGACTTCGGCGACTACCATCAGCCCAGAAGCTCTGACCGTCACCGACCAGCCTCCATCGACAAGTGACAAATACACCACATTGACCTACGCTTCAACTGTAACCAGGTCGGCAGGCACCAAGTCTGGGTCGGCATCTGGATCGGCATCTGAGTCGACACTATTATCGACAGAATCAGACTCCTGGGTGAGAAGCTCGGCGTTGGGAGTGACAGGGGCTTCGACTTCTTCCAGTTCCACAGAATGGGAGCATTCGTCTTCTACCGAGGACGGAGCAACCAACTCCGAATCCGTGACCAGCCCAAGTTCCCTTTCGAGTCACACATCTGCTGTCACAGCTACGTTGACATCAGACACGGCCATAAAGACCAATACCTTGATCTCGAACGCTGAAGGGACATCTAGCAGCCTCGGAACCGCAACAGTGACTCAGAAGGTGACAGTGACCAACTCAGTAGTCTCTTCCGCAGCGTCATTTGAGAGTTCAAATTTGCCGATTACCGCAACTTTGAGTTCTACAAACGAAAACTCTGCCACTCCAGAAACATCTTATTCCATCGCCACAGTCACTCAGATAGTTACAAGCACTCAAAGTGGCAATATCAACGCATCGTGGGGCGTATCAACTTCATCATGGAATTCGCTGTCCAAAGGAACACTGTTGCCTTCAATATCGCTCATCACAACAACGATCATCGTTTCTTCTCAAGAAACTGTGACCACCGTCCTTGAATCGGCATCATTTGGAAGTACTCCTGCTGAAGAGACCCATACGAACAGCCACCGGGCCAGTTCGGGCTCTGTTAGCTCTTCGATAGCGTCAACTACAGAAACTGATAGCGTTCCAAGAACCAAATCGTACTTTTCCTCCACATGGGCTAATAGTACAACTGGTAGTTCTACGGTTGTTTCGTCGTCTGTTGCCATACAAGGCTCCTCTCTGCCAGGATCCGTTTCATCAAGGCCAGGCAGCGTCTCGTTAGTCACAGGTATTACAACCGCGACTGTGTTTCTTTCGGTCACTATTCCCCGTCCAACAGAGACTAGTCTTTTTTCCCATGGAGGATCTATTGTCACTATTTCCAGGGGTTCTCCAAGTCCGCCATTTCCAGTGCCATCCAATTCAACCATCTCGCTCAATAGAAGCTCCGGTTCCGCATGGATGAGTTCCTCTGTCTTGGGTACCGTGGTTTCCCCTACCAGGTCGCAACAATCGACGAAAGTATCAGGAGAGACCTCATCCTGGGCCACAAAGACGATTACTCTGAAATCTACACTTCCCCCGTTTCAAAATACCACTTCTACTTCCTCCAATATCAGTCATCACAGCCCGTGGTCAACAACAGTTGGTCAGACGAGAACTATCACGAGCATAGCTTGGAGTAGCCTTCCTTCGCATCCTATTAAACATAACTCTACGGATAGTAACTCGATTCCTACGTCCAGACCTCGAATCACCTCTTCAAGAACTCGTTTCACCTATCAGCCAAGCTCAATTCTGCTCTCTACCAATCCAGGTTCTAATGTGACAACAAAGACGTTGCCACCATTTCCAATTCCATCAAATTCCACTTCTCTTGAACAAACTCTACACAGCAACACAATACACTCTACATCTCTCATTTACTCATCCGCACTTGCATCGTCCTCTGGGTTTCACAGGATCAGCTCCACGAACACCATGAACGCAACCTCCACCAGGACGTTGACTAGGAAGTTGACGTCAACAATTAGAGTGCTACCAAACTCGACCGCCACGGTTAGCCAAAGTGAGCAATCTAGCAGCATGCGAGCTACTACTATCCGAGGGTCCGGTAGTTCTGGCACATCCGTCTTCACAGGCACTTCGTCTTCGCTTTCTACACTCACCGGCCCCCTTGTGACCAGTTCAGGTGGCTCAAGTTCCACAAGCACGCCTAGATGGACTAACTCAACTACTGGATTGCCAGCTCCAACAAGCTCTGGTGATCCGGACGCAACCACAGCAGAGTCGTCCTTCAAACAAATTACCGTTACCACTGAATCAACAGTACTTTCATGGAGTAGGACCCAGGGTGTGAACCTTACAACGAATAGGCTAACCGATAGTGTATTCATTTCTAGTCAATCTGAGACTTTAAGTCCAAGTGAGATCACACTCTGGCCGACAAATACATCGTCCTTTACTGGAACTGAATCGGGTCAACCTGAAGTGCCTTCGGTAGTTAAGAGCACAACTCTGTATCCAAACACGACCGAAACAGAAATTGTGCCGTCGGCTACATACACCGATCACTCTGGTATTGAAGTTACGACGGTAACGTTAGTGCCAATCTGCACCGACACAATGGTCAATGGATCTTCTAGCCTTGACGTCAGTAGCATGTCAGCCAGTTGTGCCACCTTTGATAATGGCACAGCGACAGTAACTCGGTGCCTTTCTCTACCAAACTCCAATGACCCCGGAATAACATCTTTGTCCAATATAATATCAAGTAAGGGTCTGATTATCCAATTTTCGCCCCAAACTGAGACCTCGCTAACGGACAGATAGATCCTGACCCTGCACCCACCACATTTTCAACTTTGGTGAGAAGCGGTGAAGATTCTCCAAGACCGGGAATTTCGAACCATCCTCGACCCACGGATAGGATAGGACCGCAGTCAGAAACAAGCTTGCCCAGCAATCCAAACTTTCCGTGGGGCAGTGATTCGCCGATTCATCGGCACCAGAGCGTCGCCCAGCTTGGTGCTGGCGTGGTGGAGGGAGGTATTTGGCCAAGGAGGGCAAGGGAAGTGTTCCAGAAATTAAAAGGATACTTGCCATGGAGCAGAGGTAGTGCTCATTGACAAAAGGGATTTAGCTTTTGCTTCGTCAATCAATATGATCGACCCATAAAAGCCTGTTGTGTTCACTTCGGTAACCCTTGACAGATACGGTTAAACTGGTTTATTCATATGGAACTACGAACCATGTGTGTGGTTGAGAAAGGGGATTTCTTAATGCAGGTGGCTGCAGCAAGGTTATTGTTTTTTTTTTTGAAACTTGGCAAACCGAAGTGGCATGTATGGTATTATCTCAGAATGACTTTTCGCTTGCATTATTCTTTGCAGAGTGCCTGACAGATACAGATGGTGATTGGCTGGTTATAGATGTCGGCTCTTGAAAGTGATTCAAACGGAGATGTGTACTGTGAAATGATATGTTCAAAACGCAATACAGGCTAACCTTGTAGGGCGCTAACAACAATCGTACCACACATGGTTTGCCATGTTTGGAGTGTCTGCTGTTCTAAGAGACTTGCGAGACAGGTTTCCTGACAAACGGTGTTACGAATACGGAGATTATGGCTGCCCGTCGACTGCCAAGCATGCACTGTACGGAAAGTGAGACTGGTACGGAGTACGTGTCTACCAGAAATGCCAAATCAGGATTCGATGTTGCGGCGATGTGGGGCCATGCCGGCAATGCCAAGCACTCTGGTCCGTAGAAGCCGGAGACAGGACCTGAGGACGTCACACGGAGGAAGAAGAAACACTTGTTCCAAAGACAAAAAAGAAGCCGACAGGAATGACATGGATAAGGGAGGCTGGTGATGGCCACAGACAACATGGCCGCCAGATGACATTCAGGTCAATCAAGGCCACACACGGCGCGTGCAGCTGGGTAATTAATGCCATGAAAGTGGTATTTGCAATCAAGTCAGTCATGCGACAGCCCCAGAACTCCATGGTGTGGCGGCGCTTGAAGGGGCGCTTGAATGGGGACCAGCGGCAGGGTGGGGTTCTCAGTGCAGTTCCTTCCCTGTTCGCCTCTCAAATCGGTCCCGGACCTTCCAGTGCCACTGCGTACAGTGCGCAGCTGCATGAACGAGACGAGCCCTACGCAAGCAGCTACAACGGCAAACGGCATTGGCGCATCGGGAAACGGGTCGGCTGGTACGAGCGAGTCCACCATACGTTTTGGCTTCATATTCTCTTGATTCCCAACCGCCACGCCGGGTCTTCCTCTTCTTCCCTCCACAACCTGCTTCCTATATCTGCTGTACGACACTAAAGAACCGCTCTTTACCGCTTTATACTTTTTTTCTTTCACCTTGCACATTGCCAACGCATCTAGGCAGGCACTGCGGCTACCTCAAAATGCAGCTTACGCCGCTCGCCTTCGCGGTCGCGGCCGCTGGATTCGTCATCATCCCCGAGCTTTCCGAAGCGGACGAGAACATATTCAAAGCGCTCCCTATCCATGCTGGACCATTGTCACTGCCAGTTCCAGCAGAATCTCACAAGGTTTCTGTTCCGTGCAAGCAATGTGAAGGCAAAAACAGCCATTTGCAATTGAACCTCGACGTGGTCGATCACACGAGGCTATTACTAAATGGATTCGAAGTTTACCCCAATGCCGATCCCTGGCATGGCGATCTGGCTGCCGTTGTTGAGAGTACGGATGGCGAATCAACAAAGCAGAAACTGGGATACAGCTTAGCGGTTGCACCAGAATTTATGGAGCAGGATTCTTACATTCAGCTTCTCGATGTTGAACTGCGGGTCATCGAAGTGGGAAACCGATTTGTTGACAGCGTCCCTGTTGTTAATGTGAAGCTCGTCAAGGCGCCTTCGGGCGAAATCGCCATTACTGATGTGGACACTACATCGACCAAATCATCTAGTTGCAATTCGATGGCTTGTACCGCGAAGGAAGTCATGGAGGAGGTCTTCAAGGCCCTAAAGAGCTTCAAACCATTCAAGGGCTGCCATCGCCGACCTTACCATGACAAGAACAAGGAATACCTTGAGAGCTACCCTATCCGGCCTGAGTCTGACGATGCGCCCGAGGCTCACCATAAGCACCCGCATCAGAACTTTGGTGGCAAGCACCGGCACGAATGGGGACGCCTTGTCACCAACGTTGCTGCTCAGATCTTCTTGCCTGTCCTTATGGGTATCACGGCTGGCGTTGGTGTAGCTCTGTCAGTTCCCTCCCTCCTTGCCCCTTGAATTGTTTTCCAGTTGGTCGACCCTTACTAATGCATCGATAGGTTTGCCATGGCTGTATGTAGCTTATTTTTCCAACTTACATCGTTTATCCGAGGCAAGAGAGACGGCCGTTTTGGTTTGTGCCCGTATAGCAGAGGACAAGCTGTACAAACCGCCAGTGAGGAGCCGATGACGTCAGAGAAAGTTGGCCTGATGGTGGAGGAAGCTGAGGCACCGCCGCTGTACGACGACTCCAAGAACTAAGAAAATTAGGAAAACCCAAACTATATGTCGAAAATGGATATGGCGACAGGCATGGTTTTCGACTGCCCGGCCCAGGTTATTCGGAGTGCAGTCAACATCCACTCGGAGTGGGTGGCGACGGCATTGAAAATTGAGTTGGGGGGTTGGACGACTTCGAAATACCCAAGTGTATAGATATACCGTACTGGATTGATTTATTGGCGTTTTTGTTTGGACTACGTCCGAGGACGTGCCCAGCAGCGTGGCAGTGGTTGGCACTGCATCGGATGGCTTTGAGCGACGGCATACGTTGCGTTACGCTCCTTTAGGTGGAACATATCATTGGAGTTTCTTGACATCATTTCGGCGTGTTTGTTATCCTGGTTTCTACATTATATACCCACAATACGACGCTCCTTCTTCACGTACATGATGTCTCCATGTGCTGAATTCTTTCGAACGTAAATCTGACACATCATTATTGCCCTTGAATGCGTTTCATGCCCAGCTCGGATCGTTATAAAACCCCAGCCACATATGGACGGGGGTCCAAGGTGGATCGTGAACAATGGGGAGGGATATGCGAGTGCCATGCGGCCGGATTTGCATGTCGTTGCTTAAACCCAATCTCCATTTGCACCTTGTTTCTCATTATTAACAGCCAGGCCGAATGAGTAAGGTGAGGGGACGTCGAGCTAGCCAAGGTCAGCAGCGTCTTCGGGTTTAACGGATTAGGGTGGGAAGTGTCGGTACCGAAGTGCGTGGTGACGGGGTGGTTGGTAAGCTGTCTGGTACTAGACGATGCCGGGGGTGACGGGATGGTGATGCCATCACCCAGACCTCCCCCCCGCTCTCAAAGTCGTGCGTGGTCAAAGTTGGAAGCTTATGTATTAGCGGGAGCCGTGCATGCGTCTTTGTTGCTCGGCAAGCTCCACGGCAAGCTAGCAGCCAGGACGCGGGAAGCAAAACAACCAGACCACCACCTCGGGTTTAAGCTTGGCAGCCGCGCGGGGGAAGGATTGACCGTACATGTACATACTTGGGCGCCGAGTGAAACAGGTGGCATCTACGGAGTACGGAGTAGACGAGATGGCAGGGTGAGTCCGACGAACTAGGATCCTGTGCCACCACTTCGCCCGCCTGGTGAGGTCGGTCGTTTGTGATGGGTAGTATCTACCGAGTACAAGTCCGACATTTGGCTTGCATTGGCTTTGTCTGTGAGTTGTGATGGCTGTTGCTGCGGGTGGCGCACTCGTGCCCCCATGGCTGGAGACACGTTACGGAGTCTGGTACTTTGTTGTGTCTGAGAAAGCTTGGGAGGGACGGGAAGATGAAATGCCCGCACAAACCGCAACCCACAGCTCGCAGCTCGCAGCTCGCAGCCCGAAGCTCTGACTTGAGTATTTATTACTCCGCCGAATGCACTCCGTACTGCAGTTTAGACTTTATTACCTGGGTGGTTGAGTACCTGGGTACTTGAGTAGTAGTATTGGGGGCCGAATTTGAAAATCCCCGACGGGAAAGTGGCGCCGGGCTGACTGCGTTCCTTCCATCTTGACCTTAGACCTTGGGACCTGGTTTATTTAGGTCTTGCATCTGTCCTGACAGCTCGAAGATTTTTTTTTTCTCTCTCCCAAACTTTGATCCCTCACTCATGTCCATTTTCGCCTTGTTTATCCACAGGCCGCCCCATCTGCTCCCTACTTTGCGGGCAGACTTGCTGAGATCAGAGCAGCGAACGTCTCATTCAGGCAAGGCAAGCCGCTAGACTACTGGGGCTGCTACGTCACAAAGCTGTCATCCGTCAACCCGCCAGCCTGCCAGCCTGTCAAGCGCCCTTCAGAAGCCACCATGTGGAAACCCCCGTCTCCCACTGAGACCCCGCGATCAACCTCTGTGGACGAGTCTGCACTCGGGGCCATGTCAGCTACACGGACGAAGAATCCTGGCCGGAGGTTCGCGCAGGTCGTGAAGCTGAAGAAGGAGTGCGTGGACCAGTACAAGGCTTGCCACGCGGCTGTCTGGCCCGAGGTGGCCCAGCAGATTAAGCAGTGTGGGATCGAAGACTGTAAGTGGCTACTACGGTTGCTCTGAGCGAGCGCGGGGGCGGATTCTAACACGGCGCAGACAGCATCTTTTACGACGACATTACCGGGCTCTTGTTCGGCACTTACAAGTACATTGGCTACGACTACGCGGGCGACATGGAGCGCATGGCAGAGAACCCCAAGGTGCGCGAGTGGTGGAAGATGACGGACAGTTTCCAGGAGAGCATTGTGCCTGGGGCTGTCAGCTCCGAGGCGGGCGTGCCGAGTTGGTGGAAGCCAATGGAAGAGGTGTTTTATCAAGCCTAGATGTCCGATGGATGGGGGAGCGAATCAGTCCTGCGAGCCGGGTGGTTGGATTCTTTGAGATTGTGTTGTGAAGTTTGAATTGGCTGGCATTGCCATGGCTGCTCCCTCGAGGTGGTCCTGATCAAGGCCCTTGCTCAAATGCGTCGGTTTCGCAAAGGGCCTAGACATTGGTGAAAAATTTACTCTGTATTCCCCAACTTACGTTGGAAATGTGCCGGGGCCCATGTCAGACTTGTGATTCCTACCCTCGTTGTATGTCTACAGACTGGTATCCAATTGCGCGACTCCAACGGTGCCATGGCCATCTCATCTCACACCTGAGGTACCACAGATCAACCGCGTTCCCCCTCCCGCCCGTGGGTGTTGTGTGACTGCTTCTTATCGCTTCCTCTGTCTCGATTACTACGCAGTGTTGTTCATGAGTTGGAACTTGGGGGGGCGGCGGTGTTTTACGTTGGACGAAAGTGGAGGACCCTCCATCGGATGCAGAAGGAGCATTTATTATGCAGTTCTATCCTTTAACATATGTCACATTGAGGAGGGCAAGGTGAGTTCGATGGCGGGCACACCATGGACAACAAATTGGACTGAGCTACAGATGAAAAGATGGATATAGAATACAGCATGGTATAGTAAATTTATGCTGCTTGGACTTGTATGTTTTTTTTTCACGTAGCCCTCTATGGGTAAAGGATCAGATATGTTATTTTTTTTTATTGCGGTTTTTATGACCTCAAACGCAAATGCGCGTGCAAACACGGCACTAGGGTAGGGCCCAATCAACCACACCAAGTACCTCAGGTGGTCGTATCCAAACCAGAGAACCATGACGTACTGCGTGCTATCCCTAGTAGAGACCATGAATGCTGACCCCGTGTGCTGATAATGCAAAGCCAGGGCTGTCTCTGCGACTGCGTGTGCAATTGACGCGTGACTGTTCCCCAAGCCCTAGCCGTTCAAAATGATTCCCCCAGGACACCGAGCCGCCTCCCCCTTTGTGCTTGATGATGAGTACTTGCCGTAACATGCGCCGAGATGACTTGCAAGCACGCACGCCAAGGCTGGTCGGCGCCACGGCAAATCCGGCAACGTTGAAAGCTACGGGGCCAAACCTGGCCGCAATATCTATAATCTGACCCTGCGAACCCAAGCGCTGACAACGTGCTGACGGCCAAACCACAGCAAAATATACGCGTACCCAGCCCTACCAGGAGGCTGCCGTCATTGCCGTGGCACTGCTGTCACAAACTCGTTTGCTCACGCCGGAGACTCAGCCACGCGGGTTGACGCGCAGGCCAAGCAGACTGGCACGACTGCGGGCGGCATCGTGTCCCCGCGACTCCCAGGTACCCACCAGCTGTCACTCGTCCGGCTGCTGCACATGTGCTCAACAACAACTTGACCCAAGCCTTGAAGACGACGTACGCACGCACGCATAGCATAGCAGCGGACCGGACCCCGAGACGCCTGGCCGCGTCGTAACCTTTACTTACTGTAAGCAAGGGCCTCGGTCGCGGGCATCTATCTATCAGACACCACGACACCAAGACGAATTCGCCACGAGAAAACTCCATGCGTAGACTTGGGACGGTGGTCAAGGTACGCGTGGGCAAGATTGAACGTACCTGACGTAGATTTGCCATTTCCAACACCCCGACAGCCGAGGACATTCATGCAAAACCGTCAATCTGGTTGTATTTCCCCCTCGTGGACTAGCGCATTCCAGGCGACGGCGCCACTTTAATCGACTGGCTGCTGGGCAGTTTGCCGTCTTGACTATTGGGCTTCAGCTGGCGGCGTGAGATTTCAGCAGCAACCGGGTTAGTCGTCAGAGCTGGCAAACTCAATGGGCTTCGGCACGCCGGTCGTGTCGTAGGCGCCGCGGCCCATGTGAGTCTCTGGAATGCGGATGGAAATGGTGGCTGGTGGTTGACAACTACAAAGTCATCAGGAGATGACTGTTTCTTATGCCACAGCTATCCTGGCCTGTTGCCTCGCCTTGTGTAGAGGGAAAGAGTGCGGTGGGCATGCATTGGTTCGTATTCATCTATAGCTTGCTGGTATCTAGAAATGCCCCGCGCTATCCATGTCTAGGTTTTTACACAGAGATACAAAGAAAATTTGTGAGGGTATCAATAATGAGAGTGTGTGAAAGAAATTCAAGCACCGGGAAACATTGGCAGGCAATGAGACTGTACCTGCTTTTGGAGATGCCTGGATTCGAGGGCTGATGTGACCTGGGGCGGATGAACGAGTTTGGTAGAGAATGGACAACCTTGGACACCGAGAAATATGGACCGGCGTGTCGACATTCTAGTGAGTCAAGGTTTCGGATAAGGCGTCAAGGAGCAGGCGGCTTTATGGCCAACTGGCAATACTGGCCCGGCCAAATCCTCTATAGTAGCCGGGCATGTATGCCAGATTCCCGTTTCAGCAATATTGCCTGGCCTTGCCTTGCCTTGCCTCCCGCTTCATCCTATTCTCCTTCTAGGCTCCGTCTAAAATTCATGTCTGTATCAAAATTGATGTCGTGCCGTACCTCAGAGTTGGAACTGACTTTGGAGACATTCGTGTCTAATGCATGAGAAGAATTGCTAATGAATGGAAATGCCCTGCGACATGTTGCCTCATCCCGGACAAGTGGACTCTCCTTGGAACAATATTTTTCAGTTGAGCAGCCGAGCAGCTCTTGGACGGACTGGCATCATGGGAGGAGCCAGTCCTGCCATGCCATATGACATCAATGGCAGCATGGAGAAGGTGTTTCGATCTCGTCTCTGGCGTTGGGGATCGTCGGAATGCCTCAGTGTCAGGTATGCAATCCAGAGAGTCAATAGGGCGATAAGAAGTGCCGGGACGCCGATGGCAATAGCCACCACCACCTCGACAGAAAGTGTGGGCTGCTCAGCCATAGATTCTTATTACCACGCTATAATGAGTTGGTGTTTAAGAGCAAAGAGATATGTTGGTGTATGAAGCTGTCACAGCCAAGGTTGTTAGTCAACTTGCCACATTCGTCGGCTTGAGATACATGAATGTATACCTGGGAGTAAATGCTGTAAATTTAGTACGGTATGTTTTCAAATAACGCTGTAATTCAGAGTAGAAAAAAAGAGATACCAGTGCCGCAGCAATATATGGGTGTGTATTTTGAAGAAAAGAAGAGAGACTATTTGGCGTGGTTTGCGGTGCAGAGGGGATGACAATCATCTTATAACGCGTTATAAAGACCGCACCGAACAGAAAAAGCGACAAGGCATACGAAAATAGGCTCACATACTCAGTCACGCTGGCAGCAAGGGAGAGGCAAAAAAAAAAAAGTACTTCTCGGTACGTCGGCGTTGGCGTTGGTGACGTCGGACCCTGTCACGCTTCACTAGGCATGCCAACGACCGGGAAAAGGGGTCGCGATAGAGTGCGATCGACCTCCAACAGGAAAACTTTACCATGTCAGCCGGGCCCCATCGGTTTAGGAATACTGAAAGGGGGGGGTTATTGTTCGACCGTTACCTCCATTTGGCCGTGGTGATGAGAAAGGTACTTTGTTGTCAGAGGCGATAGAGACTGTCAAATGTACATTGTTGGTTGGAAGATCAGACTGCGACCAGCTGTGACGACACAAAATCGCAAAGTAGGAAACAACATAGATCCGTATTGCAAAAATATATACTGATGAGCCAGCATCCGCTTTCACTGTGGCAGATCGGTCTTCAAGTGGTTGTTGCGACCAGACCCGAACAACTTGGCGATTTCTTAAGAGCAAGAAAATCATGAGGTTGGAAAGACAGACTACAATTGAAAAGTTGGGGGGAAAATTGACCAAAACTCAGAATCAGCCTAGCTCTTCCTGAAGGTGAGGCGAACCAGTACGAGGCGGTGAGGAGCCGCGTGTAAGATGCCAGTCAGCATTGGCATCAACGCCTCGGCCGGTAGAATGTGATGTGAACAAGCTCCAGAGACTCTGTTGTTCGACTAAGGAAAGAGTTGGAAGCCAACAAAAAAAAGGGGGAGAAAACAAAGAGTGCAAAAGACGGTGGGAACCAACATTGGCACGAATCCACGATCCATCAGCTCATGGTGGAAGAGCTGAAAAGCACAATCACTGTGGCGCGTTTCCTCAGCAAATCAGCGACTGCGACTCCGCGACTAAGCCGACATGATCTGTAATATATTGTGTCCTGTCTCAACATTTTGTGTGGCGAGCTGACAATCGGACCAATATGTCATGATTCCTCGGGCCTTTGACTAGGTTGTCCAATGACCACCTAAACCCCGTGGCTTAGCTGTTGTTGCGTAGTCTTCGCAGCGTTGTCACACACCTTGGTCTTTCTTTCAAGCAAGTGACTGTATAGATCAGGAAGAAGAGAAACGTAATAATTAGACAAGACAGTTGCTGCTCATTCTGATCCATGGTTCACTTCGTCGTATAAAGGAGTGCCCCCTACAGCTTCGGCTACTGTCCATGGTCAACGTTCCTACACCACTCATCGACCGATCCCAACATTTATAAGGGCATGGTTCTCTGAAGTCGTCACCTCTGAATAAGAGGGGCGGCTTGAGGTATGAAAGACTTTGGCGTCGACTAACTTGCCTCATGGCAGAGTGCGAACCCAATAACAGAGGATGGCCAGGCCAAATATGTAACCGATGCATACATCTAGGTCGTGAGTGCTCCGAAAATGTTCGCGCTATCGCAGAAAATTTTACTCCATCGCTGGGTGAATCCACATTGACGAAACAATCTGAGAAAAGTGAGCAGTCTTTGGTGGACAGGTATCTAGATTCCCCAAAAGATTGGGGTACACTTCGAGTATTATCAGTCATTTAATTCCCTTTCTAGTACAAATGCCGTATGAAAATATATTCGGAGTGGAAACACCTAGTCTTACTGACCTTCTCTTCCTTTTTCAGGTCCACCCACAGCCCCTGGATTACACACATCGAACGAGTCTGCGACAGCGTTCAGATATCTGAAGCGGTATACGGCGTGCGCCTGGGCAGTATCAGCAACGAGCCCGATCTCAGCGACATTCGGACACTGGTATTAAAGGAGCGAGAAGCTGCACGATCTACATCGAGGCAGGCCATGGGGACACCGCAACTTAACCCAATGGTCCGGTATAGGCTGGCGTCAGTGCTGATGTCTTGTCCTATTCGGTCGAATGAAGGTCGACCTAGACAAAATGGAGTGCATTTTTTTGATTCGCAAGAGGATATATCTGCTCTAGTACAAGAGCTACAGCAATCTGGAGACCTAGGATACGCCATCTCTATCCAGGGATCATACCTCAACGGTCTAAGCGTTGGGCCCTAGGAAGACGTTTGAGAGACAGAACTCAAGCGATACTATGACTTGTATCAGCACTTGAGGACAGTATTCAAGCTTGGAGTTGTCGAGCAGAGCCGCCTACCACGTGTTTCATACGACTGCCTTCCATTTCTGGAAACAAGATCCGTCCGACAAGCTGCCATTAAATATCTCCGATGCACCACGACGTATTTGGAAGAAACCCTCCATATTGTTCTTAATAATACACACATTACTTATTGTGTTCCCAATGCACGTCGCTGCCAACTTCGGGTTGGGCTATGATGTTCACTGTTTGTTGGAAGCTGGCGTCGATGTCAGTCCATGTGAGAGCTCCTGCAACCTGACGCCACTTCAATGTGCAGCTACTGCTGGACAAGAAAGGATTGTGGCTATGATTCTGACCAGTCTAATGCTTGCAAAGCCGTCCTCGACAGCATCGGGCAAGCTGAATGCAGAGCCGCAGGCAGCTTGTGCATTTGCATCAAGAAACCCGCATTACCCTATTGTTCAGAAATTGCTACCGCATCTGACTGAAGATGGGCGAGATGCCGTAAGGGCGGCCATTGTATCAGCATCTGCAGCTCAGATGGCTGCTTGAAGGAGCGCGGCGCCTGTTGGCCAAGCTACAGGCAGTGGCAGCAACTTGAACAAGACTTGGAGTTTAAAAATGAAGATACCTAGTCGTTGTGAATATCAAAATGTGGTGGTTTCATCGCTCCTTCCGAAACTTGGGTCAAACACAACTTGGCATCATTCAATTGGGTAGCCTCAGACCACTTCTCGGCTGAGAAGGCACAAAGAGTCAAAAGTCGAAGCTATCGATGTCTTTCGGACGCTGCATTGCGGCCAATGTCTGCAGGCAGTAGTAATTCCTGAAGTTCTGAACGGTGGAGAAGTCGGGTAAGCGAGAAACGAAAGAGATGAGACAATGTCTCATTCCACGTATCGGATCGGGCAATTTCGCTTTCGCACACGGGACTCCACATTGCTGCAGCCATTCACAGCAATCTATCTAATGCCAGTCATCCATCATCTAGCGCGATCGTGGGGAAGAACACCCCAGTGCCCAGGATTGAAACTTCGGCGTTGAATCTCGTCCTTTCTATGGATGGGTTTTGCCGCAATAATTGGCGCATTCCTGCACAAATGTTGGCCGGACAATCAAGCTTTTGGCCCGCTTTAACACGCTAGACTACAAACTGGCTTGCAGTCGGCCCGGTTTAGAAAACAACGTCGCATCCCACAATCTCTTCCGTGAGAGCTAGGCATACGGGCCGCGGCGAAATGTGAGTCCTCCATACGCATGGCGATTTGAGAGACGGTGTGTCATAGAGTAGGAGTAAGCTTCCGTGTTCAGGCCCTGGGGATAGCGGGAGATGCAGCTATCCTACCGTGTCACTCCTACCTGTGCTGGCTAGG
Source organism: Metarhizium robertsii ARSEF 23 (assembly GCF_000187425.2). Taxonomy (NCBI): domain Eukaryota; kingdom Fungi; phylum Ascomycota; class Sordariomycetes; order Hypocreales; family Clavicipitaceae; genus Metarhizium; species Metarhizium robertsii. The sequence goes on along the minus strand of NW_011942171.1, from coordinate 1,469,184 downwards.
GCTGACTAGATGGGAGCATGAGGGCATTCAGCCCTCGAATCGACGTAGTTCAGGGCACTATTGGGATGGCATCTAGCTCCTCGCATGGCGAGCGGAAGCAGCAGAGGCTCAGTATTTAAGGATACATGTGCCCGTCATCTTCCTTGATTAGTTGGCGTCATTCCCGTCGCCGCAAAACAAAAAGCTCGCATAAGCTCTCGGGCGTTGCTGCAATGCACCTCACATCTTTGGCTCTCGCTGGTCTGCGGGCTCTCGCGGCCGCAGCTGCAACTCCAAACTGCTTTCCTTATGGCAACGCCGAATTACCCGGAGATATGACAGCTCCCAATGTCAAACTGGAGGACTGGTGGTGTCCCCAGTCCATGGCGTATGGCTTCCAGGGATTCAGCTACCCTCTCGAGGATGACAACTGCAACAGCTACACCAACAGCTTCAACCGGATGAACCAGGACTTTGCCAAGATGAAGAAGGACTTTGGAGCGAGCATCGTACGCATGTACTACCCTACATGCACCCAGCCCGGGGTGTTTGAGAATGCGATTCGAGCTGCGGCCAAGAATAACATGGCTCTTATCTTGCAGGTCTGGACAAACTTTGGTGACGGTGTACGTCTTGAATATATCCCTTGATAACCCTAGTCCGTGAATTATCCACGCGGAGCTGCGACTCCGGAGGCTGATAGGCAATCAGGATGTTTGGAAGCAATCTCAACAGGCCATTTACGACACCCTCGCCAAACGTGAATTCGCGGCCATAGCACCGTACGTCGTCCACAGCGCTGACTGGGGCTCTGAACCAGTTGGCGACGGCATGGACTCTGGTAACTTCGTCAATGACCTCGGGGCATTCCGCAAGCGGATGAATCAGCACCACGTCAAGGCGGGCATCAGCGAGGACTGGGACCGTCCTGGTTACCTCCGCAACGGCGATGGTTTGACCGATCTGGGCCGCGGCATTAAAAGCAACTCGGACTACGCCCACATCCATGCCATGCCCTTCTATCATGGCAATAATCCCGAGGGCCAGGCCTGGGCATACATTCAACAGACTACGCAGTGGGTTTTGGATCATGTCAAGCTGCCTACCATGATCACGGAGAGTCCTTGGGCTTGGGGCAAGACCGACCACAATCCTGGAAAGACGGACGTAGGCGTTGCCCAGTACACGCGCTATTGGAAAACATTTGATGATAATTGCGAGTGGTTTAAGCAGAAAAATGTCGGTTGGTTCTTGCATGCTTGGCAGGGAGAGGATAAATTTGATATTGTGAAGCCCGATGGCCCTGGTTATGTTATTCCTGGCTGGAGACCTCGTAAGTGTTGAGCACGAAAGGGCGGGCCAAGAACTGAATCGTTCGATTTGTGTTTCATCGGCCTCGTGGAGAGTCACCGTACATGTGTACATTGGCATTCGTACATTGCAAATTGGAGTTGTACGCCTTACTTACATGCTTGTCAGCCACGTACCATGGATACATTGCCGTGGTTTCTGTTGGATTGCCCTCCATGCAACAAATATTTAATCTCCAAGCAGATACCAATCTTCCACAACCACGAGATGAGGCTTGCATATGCCTTCATGCATTCAGCCATGAGGGCTCCACAGCCGGTCCCGTTCATCTCATGAGTTATATCAGTTATAATAGCCGTTGAAGTTGACCAGTCCCACCATTGACAGCCCACGTTGGCCGAATTGTTGGCGTTAGTACTACTATTCGTGTCGGCCAGCTTTTTGATCTGTCTTTTGTGAGAGGAGCCCCCTTGGGTGCGGTTTTCCACCGTCTTGCCCACTTGCTCACTACAGATGTGTTGGCCAGACCGGCGTATTTGTTTGAAGCTGCGGTCTGTGACAGAGGATATTTGGCCGTACCTGGGGACAGCGGGAGGCAATGAGTTTGCCCATGCCTAGGTCGCTCTACGCCACCCGGTGGACAAATATCTATTGCCTCTGACGGTATGCTAGCAGATTCTAGTGTAAAACCATATATACTGCGTGATATACTGGCACCGTTTTTACCCAGACACCTTCCGTTCCCGGTATAGATGTTGTAGTACAGCAATATTCATTGTAGATCCCTCGGCGCAAAATTTGTCATAGGAGCAGTCCTACCAACAATGGAACAGAGCGGTAGCAATTGGTAATCATGTTGCAGTCGTATGCACGAGTCGCTATTCGATCTTCGCTTTTTCGGGTGGTAGTCCCGAATTATTAGGGATTTTTTTTAACCGGATGTAAGATTAAAGGTACTCTGAGCATGGGCTAGGCGCCCCGGAATGATGAATACCTCTCAGCCAAATCATGTCAACGGGTTGAAATTGACAGCGGGCGTTAAATAAAAGACGCACAAAGAGACCTGGTCAGAACAACAGGAAAAATTCTCGTTGGCTTGGCTCTCTTCCCCCCCAGAGCACCCCTTGTTGTCACTATTTTAAGTCGTCATTGTATTCGCCGGTTAAGCCCTTGCCGATGCTGGAGGCGTGGATCCTGCTGATCAACTGTCCGTCTTCCTATTCAAGAAAGTCAAATGGTTGCTGAGCCGGGTTGAACGAGTTGCGTCCTGGTTGCTCATGCCATTCAATATCACTAAACACAGGAATATAGTTTCCTTGGGTATTGGTATAAACTATTATGGTGTCGTGAGGCCGGGGGTGCTGACAATCGCCCGATCAAGTCCGCGGCAAAGTGCGGGTGCTCATCATTGTTATTGTCCCAGTGGCTACGGCTTTCATCTGACCGAATGCGTCTGTGTGCCGATGTGCGGGTGATAACTCGCAGCAATATATTCTGCGACCATTTCCACGCGAAGTACACGCGATTTGGGCCCATCATGAGCCCGCCCTGTCGTCAAATTAACCATGACAAATTGACCGAACGTTTATATCTCCTTCTCGAAGGCTGCGACAGAAAAGATGAAGCTGCCAGAGAGACTATAGCACATTGTATGTATGTATGCACAATGGCGGCGCGCTCCATCCACACTAGTCAGAAGTTATCGCTAGACCACGATATCTTGCTTCATGTGTGGATGCAATCTCCATGCAGGAACACGGCGCTAGTGTTTCCAGTTAACCACGAGAACGTTGCACCCTGCGGCCAGCAGCAGGGATGAGGCCTCAATGCCTGATTTGGCTTTCACGAGCGTGACTTGGTTGTTGTCTGTCTTGGAGCCGGCGGAGCAAACGTGTCCTCAAGACATTGCCAAATGGCTGGCATTCAACTGCCCAAGTAGCAGAGACTCGACAATCTGGACTCTGTTGTCGGGCACTGCCATGACCCCCAAAAACATTCGAGACGGCCAGAATTGCGACTGTTGCTTCATAGAGATCGCCCTGGTAATCTCAGTTGGACCTCCGCGGGGGCTCGAGCACCTTTGGCCGGTGCCAAGCCAGCAGCGCGAAGCGCATCATACTTGTAATACTCCGTACTCCGTATAGTACGAGCACAGAGTAAAGTTGACTTTTTTGGTGGGGCTGGGTGGCTTCCGCAGTCCTGTGTGATATCAATTGACGTCCTCGGGTCCACATAACACACTTAACACGCGCCAGGCGGAGACGGGCCCAAGGGGGCCGTTTGGACTTGGCCTTGGGCTGTTGGCGGTGCCTGGACGACCAGGCTGTTGGATCCAGGAACAAGATCCAGGAACAGGACCCGTGAATGCTCGGACCAAAACGCCTCGGGCCAGTCGATGTTTGTTCTTTCAGAAGCTGGCCTCGCATACGGCCCCGAGCGCCATACAATGTCCGTACAAAGTAGTAGTAGCGCGGGTGCAAATTTCAGTGGCCTGGAATCTCCATAAGCAGCCGATTCTTTGACGTGATGCAGCACCTTGGTCGTGGAGGGACCTCGCACCTGGTTCGACGTCAACACGCCAGCCTCGACCCCCTGCCCGTTTTTGCGACCGTCGGGGTGGCACTGGCTTACAGAACACGCTCACCTTGCACTTGCAGGGACCAGCAGTGTGTTGCATCTATCGTCAAGGCATGGGACGACATACATGCAATACGGAGTGATTCTGAGGCGTATTCATAGTGTTTGGCCGCCATGCTTTCTTTTGGCGTCTTTTATCCCCCCTCCGAGCCACTCGTCTTCGTCTTGTGCATTTTGCGTCGCGACTTCCCCTTTTGCAGGTCAGCTTTGTCGCAACTGCCTCAGTTGCGCTTCTCCCCCCCTCCAGCATCCTGTGGATAGCTGCTTTCATTCATTCACTTTTCTTTCTCTTCGCCTCCAATCTTTTGTACATTTTCGTGAGTCCAGGACGGACAGACGCCGTCGCACAGACACGGTTGAAGCATTCAGCGCCACCTTCATCAGTTTACCAGGTAAGAATTGTTTGCTCCTGCGCCGGTAATGTCCCAGAGATTGCTACGTGCAGCATCAAGATTGCTGCGGTCTTGATGGCAGCCAGTAGACACACTGCCGAAGCACGCCCAAATCCCCGGGCTCACTGTCTATTGACTTTTCCTTCAGCTTCTTACTTTTTTCACTGTTGTATCGATTCATGCTGCTGGGGCTTTGACTTACAAACTCACTCTTGTTCTGACTAGTTCGTTATTCTCTTGCTCGGCACAAAATCTGAAACAAGACCCCCAGCCCTGATTTGCGACACGGAGCCAAAACTTCCACGAGAACCTCCGGCATTGCGACGAAGGTTTTAACGTCGACGAATTCCTACCAGAAAAACTCTGGGCCTTCTCTTTCTTCTTGGTTGGCTTCCGTGGCTCCCCAGAGCCTTCTCTTCTGTTTTTATTTTGCGTCTGTTTAGTCGCCTCTCATCCCGCTTATTTCTGAGGCTCTGCGAGTCTTCATTTGGCATAAGTTCCGATTTGGGGCATGCTGTCTCAGGAACTGTTCTCTTGCCACTAGGTGGTGGAATCTGAGACTGTCCGCGTCTCTCGTATGTAACCCATGACCCCATTCACCCCGAGCATCGCCCTGTGAGGCTTCTGGGCTTGATCAATGACTTTATGCAAAAGCCTCACAAATGGCACTCGTTGGACAGCAACCTGGCCTCAATGCCCTCCAAGTCTTTCATCCCAAGTGTCCAAACGAAACCGCTAATGCCAGTTTGATAGGTTGTTTACTCGACTATTGGGGCGCTCCTTGTCTTTTTTCTATTTCAGTTAGAGAGCTGAGTAGTGTTCCTAATTGGACACCCAGCACTCGTTTCACTCTTTTTCTTCTAAACTTTCGTTAACTTGAATGGTCGCATATTCATCTTCAGTTATATCTACCACTCGTTTTGATATGACATGCGACATATGTGAATTACGACAGCTTTCATTCACGTCTCTTCACTTACAGGACACAGCCGTCCCGATTTTGATGCAACACAACGACTTACGTATTTATCAACCAATCCCCGATTCAACAGTCCGGCAGCAACATAACGGAACATTTGGGATATCTTTGGCAAATTTGATCATACAGAGACGAGATATCTCTCCATTTATCACCAGTCTTTGACTTGTTTGGGAAAACCATTGCAAATAAATCACCCAGAACGTTCCAACTGATCCTGCGATAAATGGTTCGCGGCTGCTGAAAATAGTCAAATGAGTCAACCCTACAATGGAAGGGATATGGACCGGCCATACAATACACCAGGGTCTGTTAGAAGGGCCCGGGAACAAATCCAAGGCATGCTAGCGAGGGATGGGGAGGGACAGCGATATGCGCAACAGAACCCAAACCTTGTTGAGCCCTCGGCACCATTGCGACCGCCGCCGCCAGGGTACTCTCAGTCTAGGTTCGCGAAGAATAGATCGCCTCCTGGCCAGGACCAAAAGTATGGCCCGGGAATATCAAGACCAACCCAGGTGCCACAGTGGCCTCTCACCAATTCCAGTACCTCGCCGCCGACTTTTGTCGACCCAAACTCATATCGGTCTTCTTCAAAACCACAACAGATACCTCAAAGACCTCCGAGACCCAGTCCGAGCAGAATTCCCTCGATACTTGACCAGTCAAAACCACAACAACCTACCCCTGTCTTCACCTCTCGATCGGGCCTACCAGACACGTCTCAAGAAAAGAACGACAATTATAATGTTTCCTCCCCATCGGCCCCATCAGAAAGCTCTACTCGGCAGACAATATCGTCTGTGGGATCAATACCCGACTTTCCGGTACCGATTCCCGCAGCGGTGCCCAGGAAGAGTGCAAACTTGGGACCTCCACCTTCAAGCCGAAGAGGGGCATCGTCTTTTTATTCGAGTGCATCATACGTTTCTCCCATACCCGAAGAAAGCCCGCGGTCAAGATCTCATGGATCATATGCGTCAAGCGCGGCTATGCCTGAAACGTGGCCCGCTGGATCACCTGAAATAGGCAGCCCTGCCTATGGCGACGCATTCTACGAAGAATCAATAACAGAAAAGGACAGAGAATCTGGGTATGATGAGTTTGGAGATGAGAGTCAATTGGTACGGAGTGCAAGCTTGGGTAAGAAGGGTAAACCGGCATTGATTACAACAAAAGGGGCTAGCAGTTCTGGGACAAATACCGGAAAAGACCCAGCACCAGCGAGGACAGTACTGGAGAATGAAGACTATATGAGTCCGGCAACAAGTTCATCCGAAACTGTTCCTACCATTAAAAAACCACGAGCATCGTTTATCAATGCTTCGAGTAGGGAAAGTCTAGCCGCAGATGCTATTCCGCAGCCCTATAGCACTGCAAATTCATCGGATTCTAGAGAGTCTGTGCAACTTGGAGATGTCCCTCGACGGCAATCTCGCCTTTCGGCTATGAAGCGTCCGCCCAGGCTCGACATCGACGCAGTTCGAGCGGCAGAGGCTAGGGGGAGCCTCACAAGCTTGCCGGATTTGATTCGGCGCGCAACCAGGCTTGCAGCTATGATTGACAAGGGCAAACGGCCGGCAAGCAGACTTGATGCTATGGAAGGGTATCTCACTGAAAAAGGTAGCTATACCACTGAGAAAATAAGCACTTTGTCCTAGTTTTCATCCAGTCATTCTGGACGGGCGGGATGATTGTCAGATTCTAACTTTGGTATTAGAAGACCCTCACCGATCTGGATTGTCAGACATGCTGGCAGCCTTTCCACCACCTGTTCATACACCTCGAAACAATACCAGCCGCAGCTCGTGGATAAGGAGTGGCACGTGGCCAGCAGTCTCTGGACAAGATCGACGTACTCATTCACGATCCCCGAGCGGTCAAATTGAACCAAAGCCTAAACGACGATGCTGCGGTCTACCCTTGTGGCTAGTCATCCTTTTGGTCTTCTTACTTCTTATCCTCATTGTGGCAGCCATAGTCGTCCCGCTCGAATTTTTTGTTTTCAAGAACCTCGGCCACAAAGATCAGGACCTCACTCTCGGTCAATGCCAGCAGAGACTACCTTGCCTGAATGGTGGTACCAGCGTAATTTCCCAAGGCAATTGTTCATGTATCTGTACCAACGGCTTTACAGGTTCCACCTGTGGCGATGGTGGTAATGCAGGGTGTACAATGACAAATCTGGTTTCCACTGACGGACAGTCAAGCATTAACAACGTAACAATGGGCAGAGCTATTCCACGGCTGCTAGCTGATGCCAACAAGAATTTTTCTGTGCCACTGTCGGGCACCTCAATTCTGGCCAGGTTTAACTCTGGAAACTTATCATGCATTGCTCAAAACTCAATTGTCACTTTTGACGGTCGTTCTACCAGATCCGGTCAAGCTACAGATGAGGTGCAAGACATGCGGCAAAATCAGGCGAATCGTGCCCTGAATGCTGAAGAGTTTCCGGAGATATCAATTATTACTCTCGTGCCACCAACCACGACGACAACAATTACTGTGACTCCTCCTGTTACTGGCCAGAAGCCTACGACATCAGTGCCAAGTTCAGCTCCCCCAGGAAATACGGAAACAACAATACCACCAACTACCCCAGCCGGGTCGACCCTGACATCCATGTTCTCATCAAGCTCACAGTCTACTTCCAGGTCAACTGCCAGCACCACTAGCAGAGCTCCTTCAAATTTTCCAGTTACAGAGGGAGTGCTTGATTTCTCACGGATTGCAATGCTCTACATACTACAACAGAAGAGCGTGGAAAGTGCAGTGTCTGCCCAATCTACACTACAACGACTATTTAGCAAGGCCATAAGGGGCCAAACACAAGTAGGGAGTCAAGTCACGGAGCAGGAGGCGTCCAATGTTGATCTTGGGGGTGGAAATAGCATCAACCTGGTCTCACTATCTGTCAACGTTGGGAACGGACCAGTTGGGCACAGAAACGTTTAGCGTGATGCCGATGCCGCCATGTCTCAACGATTGGAACGGGATTGGTGAAGGAGTCGCATAGAAGGAGGGGAGAGGTCTCGCATAAACCTTGTCGAGACTCTTCAGCTCCGTTGATTGATTCCATATTCTCCGGATTGTACGATATAAAATGGACTTCAGCGATGGCGTTTTGATAGATGAAGAAATGCTAATACCACCGACATTGAGGAGGAATATCAAGAAATCAATGGGTTAATGATGTAATATCGTGTCGCGTCCCGGCATTGGTAGAAGTGAAATTTGATAGTGGTTTCTACTTGTTTTAGCCTACTTTGTGATTCATCGACAATTACTTTACTTGTAAAGAACATTTATGGTAAAATATATACAATATGCTCTAATACATGGGAACCACTGCTCACTGACAAGGTTCTGCGGCGTCATCAAATTCATACTCTAGTTTTTGTGGTTGCTTCTCTTGTTTACATTCTGAAGACACCGAATTTGGTATCTCCAGCCTTGACCTCGTTACGCCCACCCATGGCAGCCTGCAGGCCTAGGCCGAGGTAGCGTCGAGTATGTTGAGGGGGGATGATGCCATCGTCCTGTAGTTGATTGAGTATGTTAGCCACTAGCCAAAAAAAAAAAAAGGACAGAGGCTTGGGGTTAGACAAGAGGCCGGTTCGGTTTATGGGCCACTTACCCAGAGTCTGGCAGAGGAGAACGTGGCCTCGGTCTCGCGATCGATGCGAGCCCTGAGCTCAGGGTCGGCCTTTTGGCCAACAGTCTCCATGACGGCGGCGAGCTGCTCGCTGCCCATGACACCGACGCGGGCGTTGGGCCACATCCAGAGGAACCGGGGACTGTAGGCGCGCCCGCACATGCCGTAGTTGCCGGCGCCGTAGGAGCCGCCGACGACGACGGTGAACTTGGGCACGTCGGCGCAGGCGACGGCCGTGACGAGCTTGGCGCCGTGCTTGGCGATTCCGTCTCGCTCCGAGGCGGTGCCGACCATGAAGCCGGATATGTTTTGCAGAAAGACGAGGGGGATGCCGCGCTGGGCGCAGAGCTCGATGAAGTGGGCGCCCTTGACGGCGGACGAGGCGAAGAGGATGCCGTCGTTGGCGACAATGCCGACCTTGTGGCCGTAGATGGAGGCGAAGCCGGTGACGAGGGTGGTGCCAAAGTCGCGCTTGAACTCGGAGAATTCGGAGCCGTCGACGACACGGGCAATGACCTCACGGATGGGGATGGGCTTGCGGAGATTGGTGGTTGCGATGCCCATGAGCTCCTCTGGGTCGTAGAGGGGCTCTGAGAAGGTGGTGGCAGGAGGTTGCGTGGTGGCGGATCTGGCAGGCCAGTTGAGGTTGCTGATGGATCGTCGGGCGAGGGTGATGGCGTGGGCGTCGTCGACGGCCAGGTAGTCGGTCACGCCGGACACCGAGGAGTGCATCTTGCCGCCGCCGAGTTCCTCGGCGCTCACGACCTCGCCGGTGGCGGCTTTGACGAGGGGAGGGCCGGCAAGGAAGATGTGGCCCTGTTCGCCGACAATGATGGACTCGTCGGACATAGCGGGGACGTAGGCGCCTCCCGCGGTGCAAGGGCCCATGACGACGGCAATCTGGGGGATTCCCTGCGACGACATGCGTGCTTGGTTGTAGAAGATGCGGCCAAAGTGCTCGCGGTCGGGGAAGACGTCGGACTGGTGCGGGAGGTTGGCACCGCCAGAGTCGACCAGGTAGATGCAGCTATTCACACGTTTAGCTGCGGGTACGTTTGAGAAGATGGAGAGAGCAGATTGGGCCACGGCCTCGATCACTTACGGCAGCTTGTTCTCCTGCGCAACAGCCTGGGCACGGAGATGCTTTTTGACGGTAATGGGATAGTAAGTGCCGCCCTTGACTGTGCTGTCGTTTGCAACAATGACGCAGGTGACGCCCTCGACGACGCCGACGCCGGTAATGATGCCGCCGGCGGGAACCTCGGCCTCGGGGTACAGCTCGTAGCCGGCCATGGGGGACAGTTCCAAAAACGTCGTCCCGGGGTCAATCAGCGACGTGATGCGGTCCCTCGGCAGCATCTTCTTGCGAGCAATGTGCTTTTCGCGGGCCTTTTCAGGACCCCCGCGCTGGATCTTGCGCGTGAGCTCGGCCATTCTGGCCGTGACTTCAGACATGTGCTTCTCATTTTCCTTGTACTCCTCCGACGAGGGGTCGACATTGGTTTGGAGGCGCGATATGGCGGCTGCTTGGTGAGGGGGCGTGAGGTTCGCGATGGCGCGGGACTGGATGTGATGCTGTTTGGGATGATGGGCGCGGAGGCGGGCCAGCCGCAGGGCCTGTTGTGATGACCGGCAGAGAGACATTGTGGAATTGGCGTCTCTGCAGGTGTAATTGAGCAACTCTTGTTGGCGCTGGGCAAGAAGGCAGGCTTCTGGGAAGAAGGGGGAGAAAAGAAGACGACGAAGGAGGAAAAGAAGAAGGGATATGAAAGGCCGAGACAAGGCGTAGCATTCGAGAGCAAGCTTGTCCGCAAAGCCGACAAACTGACGTCGTGGGCAGAAGGAGCCAAAATCTGGGGTTGGCGGCCCGCAGCAAGCCGAAGTAAGCCGCAGATCTTTGGCTGTGAGCCTTGGATGGCCGCATCCATCCAGATCCTCGGCTTTACTTTAAACTTGGACTTCTTTTCTGGACTCGAGCCAGTGCCTCACTTTTTTTCCTGTCTGCTGCTTGCCTGGGAATTGACCTGGGACACTCGACTTTTCTCCTCCACCCTTTCATTTCAACGCCTTTACAAAATCACATATAACATGGCAGCGAGCTTTAGATCGCTCACCAGAGCAGTCTCGCGACCCGCCACCCGGCGACTACAGCCCTCGCCCGCATCAATCGCTCTTCCTGGCGTCCAGAAAAGACTACACTCGTCCAAGCACCCCAAGGGCTTTGAGGCGCCCACGACCGAGGAGCTAGACGAGCTGCGCGAGCGTGTGCACGAGTTCACGCGCCGCGAAATCACGGAAGAGGTCGCCGCGCACACAGACAAGAGCAATGCTTTCCCCAACGAGATGTGGCCGAAGCTCGGCGAGGCCGGGTTCCTGGGCATCACGGCCGACGAGGACGTTGGCGGGCTGGGCATGGGCTACCAGGCTCACGCCGTCGTCATGGAGGAAATGTCCCGCGCGTCAGGGTCCATTGGGCTGAGCTACGCGGCGCATTCGCAGCTCTGCGTGAACCAGCTGCAGCTCAACGGCAGCCCGGAGCAGAAGAAGAAGTACCTCCCCGGCCTGATTGCCGGCACCAAGATTGGCGCGCTGGCCATGTCCGAGTCCGGCTCCGGCAGCGACGTCGTGAGCATGCGCACGTCGGCCAAGAAGGTCGACGGCGGCTATCTCCTCAACGGCTCCAAGATGTGGATAACCAACGGGCCCGACGCCGACTTGATCGTCGTCTACGCCAAAACGGAGCCCGACAAGGGGTCCAAGGGCATCACGGCCTTCCTGGTCGAGACCAAGGCGGACGGGTTCAGCTGCGCCCGGAAGCTGGACAAGATGGGCATGCGCGGCAGCAACACGGGCGAGCTCATGTTCGACAACGTCTTCGTCCCCGAGGACAACGTCGTGGGCAGCGTCAACGGCGGCGTGCGCGTCCTCATGGAGGGCCTCGACCTGGAGCGCCTGGTCCTCTCGGCCGGGCCCCTGGGCATCATGCAGGCCGCGCTCGACGTTGCCCTGCCCTTCTCCCACCAGCGCAAGCAGTTTGGTTCCCCGATTGCTCACAACCAGCTGGTCCAGGGCAAGCTCGCCGACATGTACACCAAGCTGCAGGCGTCGCGGGCCTATACTTACGCCACGGCCAGGCAGGTTGATGAGCAGGGCGTTATCCGCACCCAGGACTGTGCTGGCGCCATTTTGTACGCGGCTGAGCGTGCGACCGAGTGCGCACTTGACTGCATCCAGTTGCTGGGTGGTATGGGCTATGTTGAGGAGATGCCTGCCTCGAGATTGCTGAGAGAGTAAGCTTGACCTTTTTTTGTTTTCCCATCTAGTGGCTTGTTGCCACACTTGACAAGACTTGTAAACCTCTGAAAATGGGGGTGCGAGGTTGAATTACTTGTGACTAACGCATTTTGATTGATAGTGCGAAATTGTACGAGATTGGTGCTGGAACTTCTGAAATTAGACGGATGGTCATTGGACGTGCTTTCAACAAGGAGTATGCCAATGCGTAAATGTATCGCAGAAGCTTGCATTGGATTGGACAAGAGGTTGACTGTTACTATGACAGTCGCTTGGATATGTTGGAAACGCGCATCACGACAGCTGAATACCGCCTGGATAGGGCACTACGTTGCTGTTGCCAGGGACGGGCAGATGGCTCCGTGTACTCTATTTTGAGTTCCATGCATTAGATCCGTGGGCAGATAGAAAGCGGCCAGGATCACGATGATCATGCATCATCCACTGTGCTGCAGCGAGGCGGTCGCAAATTGTACATACAATGTCCCATGTAAATAGTGCCGCAACGTATCAAAACAGCATTGGTAAAGGGGGAAGAAAAAACAAATTCATGCAGCCAATAATCCAGTGCAAAGCAGATGGAGAAAATTTTCCGTTCCATATTTCTCACGAGACATGTGTGTGGAACCCGTGGAAAGGGGATGGAATATGGTGCAATCGCTAGGTCGACAGGAGTGTGAAAAGAGGAAATACACCAACAAACGCAAGTCACGATAGTTCAAGGACAGGTGGTTTCTAGCTGGCGGTGACAAGGGCACTGTTGCCGGGTGTGCTGGGTCCGCTTGCGGGGGTTTGCTCCAGGCACCAATTTTAAATATTAGGCTAAAATTCATGATTCAGTTCGTCTTCTGTACTCCGTGGTAGCAACCAAGAAAAGGGAGTGAAATTTGGCCGGCAGACTGATGAAATCAGGACGATTTCGTTCCAATTGGACTCATCAACAAATTGATATGGCGAACAAAAGTGTCGATTTACTCCAAATCTACAGTACCTGGTCGAGCCAAGAGTCAGTAGTTCGCTCTTGGGCGTGCGGACCGGCTCCGCGGTGTGCCAGCAGCATTGTGAGATTCGGGGAGTTCGGTCCGAACATTGAATCTAGAGCTTAGTACAGAGTACGGAGTACCTTGTCTCCATCAGTAAGGTTTTGTGAGGGTGTCCTGTTCGCAAACGGACACACCTGTCGCTCTTCACGCCCACTCCGCGATGCCCTACTGTCCTGTCAAAAAGCCCGTGTGCATGATATACAGATCAACTGGCGAGCGGGGGACCTGGGATTGAGACGGAAGGAGAGTCCTCGCAATGCCCTGATCAACGGAGTGTTATCTCGTTTGATGGGCAGAGGGTAGGCGTATCCAAAGTGGTATGCTGACAGAGATTGTTGAGCAAGTACTCAGCACTCGGTAATACGACAATGTACGATGAAAATTGTGGTGTTCCGCGTGACCACCAGCCCTTGTCTTCTGTGCTCGGTTGCTCCCCCGTCCTCTTCCTTGCCAAAACATAGTAACGGCATTTATTAGTAGATGATTGTTTTGGGTTGTGCTTGGAATTTTCGAGCCTTTGCTTGGCTGAGCTAGCAAGGAAAAAGCAACCAGGTGCGAGAGTAGCTTCTTGCCCGCACATGCAAGACAGGCTGCTGGTGTCGTTCCATTTTTTGTACGGGTTCCCCAAGAGATACAAAGCAGCGAGTAGCGAAGCACGATTGGAGTTTGAAAAAGGAATCAGGAGCGTTGCTTTCTTTCTTTCGCAATATTTCCTGATATATAAGAAAATAATACTGAATAGAAAAGAAACAGATGAAGGACATGCGAAACCGTCGCAGACATGTTTGCCCTGCTCTGTGGTCGGTCCTGCTGCCTTAGAGCCTTCTCACTATTTGTCTACTTATGTATACGGAGTAGTCTTACCCCGCCGCCACTTGCCGTCGAAGTCATTTCCAAACCTTGAAGTTCAATGCTCACTTCGTATCGTATTTCGCGGCCAGAATTGGCCGTGAGCTTTGCCTCCATCCTTGGCTGTGCAGGTGTTGCCGGTTGTTTCTGTCTTTGTTTGTCTGTCCCTGCGAACTTGGACATTACCTGCATCAATGGAACCTTGGAGCGCGCTTCTTTCTGCCGTGTGCAGCTTTCTTGCAGGTTTCACACCACTTGGCTCTCCAAGACAGACATGGGTCAAGTGTCTAGCCCCAGAAAAATGGCTTCCGGGGCTTGCTCCAGACGGTCCGGCAGGGCTGTGCAAGAGCTCTAGAACTTCAATGTTGGAGCACTTTGGAGCTCGACTAGTACTACACGAGCGCTGCAGCGAGCAATCGGTACAAGGCGGCCCCTGTAGATGCAGGTCGACCCGTGTTCCGGAGTCTCCAGGATGCATCGACCATCTTCAATGCTCCGCAGAGTCCTGCGAGCCTCTTTGCTGGTTTGCTTGCCACTGCCTCTGCATGATGTCCGCGGTCGCCGCTGCCCTGACCATCGGCTGAGGGTTTTTACCGTGCAGTGACATTCCTGGCTTGTCCATTGGGCAGCGATAGAAGCGATGGGCATCATCAACAGACAGATCGGCCATTCACACATGTAGCCTCTGGTGGGATCTCCTGGCTTGGACCTTGGCTTTCTCAAGTGGTGCTGGGACATCGTCTCCAAGTCCAGCGGCGACATGGAGCTTGATTCAATGTTCCCAATTTAGTGCCCACAGCCTCCCCCCCTGCCCCGTTGTCCCCGCTGCCGGCCCTAGTGCAAAGGGGAGGGGGGTGCCCGCTACTGGAGCTTGAGGGGTGCGCATCAACATTGAACGACCATCAATTCTCGCCACCTAGGGCAGAGGTGGATGAAATATAAACCACAAACTCAATCGCCCGCTCGCTGCGCTGCTCTGCTCTTCTCTGCTCACCTTTGTCTCCATCCTTATCACTCTCTTGCTCTCGCTGGACCATCAATTGCAGCGAAATCAAGTTGTGTAGAAAGGTCTTACATGAGCCTCGACGCCACCGCTTTCGGACAAGTCTTCGATCCACGTACACGGCACCAAAAATTGGTTTCTCACGTTGTGAGAAATAGGAAACACTTTTTTCCTCCAAATACTCTTTTCTCGGATTTCTCTTCACATCAACTCACGCATCATCACAGCAATGGCTTCCAGGCAGACCATCTTCGCTCCCATGCTGCGGCACGCTACGCGAAGTGTTGTCCCTGCCACCTTGCGGCCGTCGTTCGCCGCCGCTCGCAATCTGCACAACATCCCACCTCGAAGCAACAAGCCTGGCAGTTACTCTCGCACCGATTCTGACATTGAAGTCGAGCATCCCGAAGAGCATGAACTGCCTTCCAGCAAGCCAGTCCTGGGTACTGGTGGACAGTTCGTGAAGCCTACTCTCCCCAGCTTCTCTCTTGATGGCCGTGTTGGTGTTGTCACTGGAGGTGCTCGTGGTTTGGGCTTGGTTATGGCTCAGGGCATGGTTTTTTCCGGTGCTGATGTTGCCCTTGTTGACATGAACAGTAGGCCACATTCTTCCCTATAGACTGTTGCCTTGTTCAGGTTGCTCAACTAACCTGATTTATAGAGGAAGAAGCTCAGAAGCAGACCCAATTGCTCATGGATGCCTTCCACCGTGAGAACCCCAACGCTCAGCGGTAAGATCTCCGATTCCTTATACACGTATTCAAAGAACATGAGAATATGTTTGTTCTAACTGTTGTTCTTTCAAGAATCCCCACCGTCACCGCCCACTTTGCCGACGTCTCCGACCCTGAATCCGTCGAAAGTTGCATTGCTGAGGTTATCGAGCAGCACGGCAAAATTGACCACCTCGTCACATCAGCCGGCTTTACTGAAAATTTCGAAGCCGTGAACTACCCCATCGACCGTATGCGTAAGCTATGGGCCGTCAATGTCGACGGAACATACCTTTTTGCCACTTCTGTTGCCCGTCATCTCATGGCGCGCAAAGCGCCGGGTAGCATGGTCATGATTGGTAGCATGTCTGGTGCCATTGTCAACGTTCCCCAGCCTCAGGCGTAAGTGATTCCTTGGCGATCCTGTGTTACTCACATTATTCCGAATCCCCTGGTCGACATGATGCCGATCGCGAGCGGGGTGCAGGGGGTGTGGATTTCGATCTTTTATGGAGTACATGTGCTGGAGAAGAGGCCAATTGCTGACGGTACGCTGCTATTAGTCCCTACAACGCTGCCAAAGCTGGTGTGCGCCATCTGGCAGCTTCTCTAGCCGTCGAATGGGCTCATGCTGGAATCCGCGTCAACTGTATCTCCCCTGGATACATGCTGACTGCACTGTGAGTGATGAAGCACAAACGAGCAAGCTCAGTTGCCGAAATACTGACATTCCGCCCTTACAGCACTGAAAAGATTCTCGACGAGAACCCCGATCTCAAGCAGAAGTGGACCTCACTTATCCCCCAAGGCAAGATGGGTCAACCTCAAGACCTCATGGGTCCTGTGTCCTTCCTGCTCTCCGATGCCAGTAGTTACGTCACTGGTGCCGACATTCGCGTCGATGGCGGATACACCGTGACCTAGGCGGAGATGCTTACTGCAACAGAAATAAAACAAATGAAAAGTCTTGACCGGGGAATGACATTTACAAGCGAGTCTGGGACGGGCAAAGGAAGCATCAGTCATTATATGAAATAACCTAAATGGGCTCGGTTTTCCTTGTCTGTATCAGGCGTTGGGGAGTTTCATGACGGGTACTACTGTCCTTTTTTTTTCCATCAGGCTAGTAATAATGATAATTGCATGTCTGCAACACAGTCTTTGAACAGCATATGTGTCCGGTAACGATGTGCCTGGTCAAAGTCAACCAGGCTATCATCACCTACCAAGTATTTTGAAGATCAAGGACTTGGCGACGTATTAGGAGCACCGGCATTGCACGAACCCTTGCACTATTAGTTATACTGCCTGCTGAGTGTAGGCTGTCCACCGTTCGCCCAACGTGAGAGATTTGCAGGATTGATAGGAGGTTATAATGCTTGAAGTCCCTCCAAGATGCCGGAATTGCAAGCGGACCTAGTTCACCGAGTAGTTGGCTACGTCATCGACCACAAGGGGTATCCGCCTCCCTACCCGAGTAGGTAGATAGATAAGAGGTCGAAAGTAATCGACTGATTCGAATCAGTGTCAGCCTACAGGCACGCGTCTGTCGAAAATTGAGCCTTGGCGAATATCAAAGTTGTGCTTTTTGGCAAAGGACGAGGGCATTGCGACCTCAATAAGGGGAGGTTTTGGTATCCCCTTAATCATGCTGTATGGTTGGTATAGACTGAGAGCTTTCAGTGTTGCCTCGCCTTTCCAAGTCTAGTCTGATTCATCACGAAGATGATACGATTGACAGCCGGCTAGATAGGACCTGGTGCGTGTCGACATATCTCGGTCTCCTTCCTCCCCAATGCCAATCTTGGCGTCTTCTCGCACAGATGATGCACTCCACGTGCCGAATTTCTTCGCCTTTGCGAACAGCAAGGCTAGTCAACACGGCGTAAGCCAGAACCATCAAGCTAGAGGCTGCCGTCCAGACGTCTGGAGGAAAGGGTCAGTTGACAACAAGACACCCCCTCTTACATCGACTCTTGGACTGGCGCCACAGAGTTGTATTGTCGGAAACTGATGGAGATAAAAGCGCGCCGTGCAGCCTCACATGCAATAACTTGGGCTGTTGGTGCGACCGTCACTCTGGCTTATTGATGCTGGGGCGCAGGTTCGAGACTTTCAGCCGTTTTCCTGTGCAGCTCACTGCATGACACCATGTCTAGCCCTCGTGTCAATATTAGACATGCTGATGGTCAGGTATAATTCTAGATGTGAACTCCGCAGTAGGTTGATATGCCTGGCATATGTAGTTGTATCGTTGCTGTACAGCGTCTGAGTAATTCGTCTTGGAGCGGCTGAGAATAAGAAATTTGGAACTAATGTTTCTTGTTTCTGTAAAACGCTACCGCGTGAGGCGGGACAAGATTTTCTCGCCAAGAAACTCCGAAAAGCTGTACTATCATAGGCTGTAATTCCAGGTTTGCGTAGTATGGCATCGTAGCTCATTTCGTGCAGCTCTAAGGAGCTGTGAGTAAATATTGTGCAGGAGTTGCAGACAATATGTCCCGTCAGCTTGCGCATACCCTAGGCAGTTAGTTGTCTTGACATGCTGTGTTTGACACCGTTCAAGCCTCGTCCGAACTTCAGAGTACAGATAGAACCGATTCTTCGGATTCAGCTTTCACCCAACATGCCTCTATTATGCTTTAATGCATCGACGCTATAATATGCTTGTGGTGCGTGTGCCCCCAGAGAGCATGCCGACAGAAGACGAGCCGAATCATGTAGGCAAGCGTCCAAAGGAAAGTGCATACGTATTGGGCACAGCTCGTGTGCTCGAGGAGTCCCGTGACGCCGATATTTGCAATAGCAGAGATGGTAAGGCTTGACAAGTCAGTATTGTTTCGAGAGAAAAGGGTCGTTTCTAATGGAAGCTCAGGCTGGTCTCCTCTAATTCCATGCGAGCAGCCTGATGCATCCCACCGGGGCGGAATATGACTTGATATCTTTGCATCGGTGTGCCTTGCATTAGCCTCTGGCAGTCATGTCTCGATCGTGTCGGAGTCGCGACCGGCCGCACTGGAACCGATCGAGCCGGGGAGCTAGCGCTTTGCTATCCAAGGTGCATGCTCATTGAAATACAACAGCTGGTGCGCATCGAAATCGTACATCAGGATTCCTTTTTTGATTTAATGCCACACGTACCAGGGTAGGCGAGGTACAACTCGCCGAATCATCAGACGTTGCTTTCCAAGTTGGGAAAGAGCCACCGAGTCCCTGGATCGAGCCCAGTTGCGGAAAGCAGCAGATCCATGTCGGCTCAATGACGGATGATGAATGGGATACTAGCTAAAACTTCACAAATACGTAATTCTTGGCCTTGTCACGATGGCATTGTGCTCCGTGCCAAAGTGTCTCTCAATTTCCTTCATCCAAGCGCTTATTTTGCTGGCCGGGAGTACTGGCCTGTGCTTATCTGGTCGCACTCGCCGAGTCCTTGGCCTTGCCCTCACAACCTTCCTCAGCTCAACAACAAATATAACCCGGCCGCAGCGCAAGAGGAAGAGATATTTGTATGTATGTACTCCGTAGGTGTGCCGCTGCCCGTGGGTTCCTACATCGCTACTTCGTTCCATTGATGCCGAAGGAATGTAGAAGAAACCAGCAGTGCGATGAAAAGATGAAATACATATGGCAGCGTCACACAACTGACCACATCCAATTTTACGCAGATGGAGGAGACCAGGTGACAGGTCATTTTCGAGGGCCCGAGATTGCCATGACATCGACAGAGCTTGGGCGGATAGTGTGACTGCCAGATGTTTTGTTTGGCTGTACCAGCTGGGCGGGAACAAACAAGCTCAAGGGTCCCATGGCTCCCTCGAGCCCAGTTTGGAAATTCATGCGCCATCAGTAGCACAAGACAAGTACTCCGTACTAGTACTTGTTATCCCCCCATGTCTTGGGGACGAATCCTCATCGTGGAAGCTTCTTCGAGAAAATATTTGGCCTTGGATATTGTCTTACTGGCATGGAAGCTACTATTGTCGAGGGTCCAAAAGGTCTGGAGAGCAAATACCACCACCACCATTTGCGGCAGTCTGGTGGCCAAGGAGGAATGCGGTGTAATCAGTCTGGGTTGGCACGCTGAAGCTGCCCTCCGAAGCCGTCAGAAACAAAGAGTCAACCAAACGACTACCCAGAGAGCAGCACGCCACGTCGATGGACCCGCCAGATTCTTGACCAAGGAAATACAGTCTATATTGGCCTTGAGCAGAAAATAACTGTACAATTGTGCCGCGAACGACCGCATGAGGCAGCATGTTGCGAGTGTTTTATTAGCTCCAGTCTTGAGTTCATGTTGGGCCATTCTAAGAGAACCAATGGATAATTCTCTTCACAGAACTCCGTAGCATCACGGAACCATGATATTAAGCTCACAGCTATTGCAATTACAACGCAATCCGGGGACAGCGGTTGAACCACCGATCCAACTACCAACAGCGACATGCCAGTTCTGACAACAATATGAATTACAGCCAGAGACATATTGTAGAATCATATTTGCCTCAATTCATGTCCCGGATTCGGAAGGGTCAGGGTCTTGGGTACCCCCAGGCGGGAGACGCAGAAAAGCGGAGCGCGGAGTACTCCTCCGTAAACAGGCCCTCGAAGTCGGCGTCGGCCTAGGCTTGGGAGCAATGCAACCACTGCACAGCCCAGTTCGATGCCCAGCGCTTAATTAATAAGAGCCAAGGACGGGGCCAAGATGAAAGCTCATCTGCATCGAGCTGTGCGGAGCGCACACCGACTTCAGAATTGGAGCTCGGCCCCTGGAGCCTTCGTCACGCGGCCAACGCCACGGTCCTGGTGACCTCTCGCTAACCCTCGGGATATGTTGGATATCGGCAAATGATGTGCGGCGAGGCAAGGAATATTGGGATCGCTGGCTCCAATGCTTCCTTCAGGGAGTAGTATTTGATCACTTCTCAGATGCTGGGGCAAGGACTGAGACGTTGTTGCAGTTTGGTCCTCCCCATCTCGAAAGGCACTCCAGACATTGCGATTGTACATTAATGTGTTTCTGAATACTACCTAGGTGTACAAAAGGCTCTCCCTCGATTTGACGCGCCGCCTGGATGTCACAAGATATCCATCCCTGCTTGACGAGCACAATCAGACAAACAAATAGCATTGAAAGATTGCGAAATGCTATGGGCACGCCTTTGTCACGTTTTGAGCAGCATTTGACAAATGCCGTTTGCTACTGGCCATGATTACCATGCACGCCCAGCCACTGGGAGCCGGCAGCCATGTCTCGTTCACCTGGCTGAGGCTCTGCCCTGTTCTTGGCCTTTGATACTGAAATAGAGCTTTGGGCCATCGATGACGGCGGCGGCAAGGATACTGGTTAGTACCATGATTGTGGAGGGCAGGGTCCCGTGCCTCTTTCATGTCAACCCCTGCTTTCCAATGCTCTTGGCCCCACGGACAAGAAAGATGGTTATTTACGGAGGAGTCAAGGCTGCGGAGGACTACTGCTAGTACGGAGTTGATTCAGTCCAGACCAGCGCAACAGGACTGGTTGGTGGCTGGCAAAGACTGGATATTGCTACGCTGTAAAGTACTAACGAACGAGCAATAGTGACTAGGTAGCTTGGAGATGTGTTTAGTGAAGCGGCAGTTCTGGCTGTGGTCATGATGCGAGTGTTCAGGGGGTTGCGTGGCTCAGTTATCCGTGGCCGGTCAAGTGGACGGCGAGGTGCGTCTCTTCTGCATTTCTTGTTGGGCGTCTATTTCCCAGAGCCGGAGCCTGCAGCTTGCACACATGCAGCATCATGTAGCAGCAAGACGGATTGAAAGAAAGATTAGAGAGTTTTTGCGTGTGTGAGCGACGTCTGGGTAGGCGAGGCGAAGGTGGACTGCCGACCTGCCTGTCACGAGACCGCTTCATACGAGTACTAGTACTAGTAGTAGTAGCTCTTGGGCGGGTCCAGGTGGCTAGAAAGATTGAAGGGATAAATAAAAACAGACATAAAGTGTCGACTGATGCCTCCCCAATTTCTCCGCAACTCGACCTTGACACAGCTTTCTCAAACAGCCTGGGGTCCGAGTCTGAGTCTGGATCTGGATCTGGATCTGGATCTGAGTTCTCCGCGGCGACATATTTAGCCGTGGATCTATCAATTCCGCATCTCACAGCGTCGACGCCAAGTTGAAGCTGTCGATCTCGTACATACTGAAGGGCCCTGGCCGCTTGAGCACTGCTGTTGCCAAGCTGAGCATCATCATCAGCATCAGCATCCCAGATAATAAGCTACGCCAGGTAGCACAGGGTTGGGGTACGGAACCGGAGCACAGCGTGCATTGCGCAGTGTGCGGTGTGCAGTGGTGGTCTGTGAAATCTGAAGTCTGGGCTGGAGCTGTCGTCAACCTGACGCATCCAAGGGTTGGGACCTCAAGCCGTCAGTGTGAGAAGCAAGACGATTGCTGTGTATTGACGTGGGCGTTGGGCTTGGAAGATTCCTCGCCAGCTGGGTCCATCTGGCGGTCATCTGGCGGTCATCTGGCTGGCCCCAGTTCCGACACCGCAAGGCCTCCACTCACCAATGAAGGGTATCCCAGACCCAGGCCAAGGGACGGCGCACGGAGCACCGAGTACATGAGCACCTTTAGACTTCAGGGGACCCAACTTTCTGCGGCTTCTAAAGTTGGCAGCTTGAAACCCCCAGTGGGCTGCTCCTGCCCAGACATCTGGAACCTGGCCTGGCCTGGCCCGGCTAGCTGGCTGGCTTAAGCTGGGTGCCTCTGCCTTGTCGGCAGCCCGCGGCGTCGTGACTGCTTGCTTGGTTGCTCGTTGATGTCAAGACACGATTGAATCTCAGTCTGGGCTGGTCTGGTGCGTGCTTCTAGGCATCGACATCTGGAAGCTCCCCAGCCCTCAAGTGCTCCAACCTCGCACCTCTTTCAGCTCTCCAAGGCCGTCAACTGGTCCGTCACATACAGCCTACTACTAATAATACTACCACGGGGGCCCGCTCGGGCTCCTGCTTTCGCCCAGTCTGCTCGCCAGTCTGGCTCGTCGGTCTGCCCGTCGCTTATCTCACTCGCGACTCATTATCAACGCCAGAACACATAAAAATTCTGACCCTCGTTTTTAAAGCAGTATTGTCGCCATTGCCATCACCCGCCAGCCCGCCACGGTCTTTCTCTCCTTCAGGGCGCCTTTTTCACTTTGATCTTTCTTCTTGGCCTCTCTCCGGCACCACGCTCTCTTGTTCTCAACACGGCCAAAAGGCGCTGGCGTTTGTACCCTGCCATCCGTCATCCCGTCTTCCGTCATCCATCATCATCATCCAGCGCGGTATCCAGCATCTGGCCTCACACCCTGTTCCGATTTTGCGCTTCTCCGCTTCTCACTCGCGGCTGCTGCAAGTCGACTTGCGACGACGCCCCCCCGTCTCTTATTCAATAGCACAAGCTCGTCACCGGCCATGATGGTCAACCCTCGCAGCCAAATATAGACCCCATCCAGTGCCAACGCCTGCCTGGTTTGGACCCTCTCATCAAAATCTGAGCAGAGTCTGAGCAGAGTCCGAGTCCCTGTTGGGCTCGACTCATCTCATCTCGCCTGGTCTCGTCTCATCTCGGCGCCAACCTGTCGAGCTCACACTGCCAAAAAAAAATGGAGCCAGGTATACCCATGATACTGCCCAAGGGCATTGTCATAAACACGACCGACATCTACAAAGAAGTTGCCAGTTACCCGATTGTCCCTGCCCACAAAATATGGGAATACTGGCATGGTACGTGTTGTCTTTCTACAATACAACAAAGATTGCCTCTATTAGTTTCATCCGCCGCATTGCAGCACACGACGGAAAATAATGGCTGACATGACTTCGCGCATAGTGTATACAACAACAAATAAGAAACTCAAAGACCCAACGGCCCGCCGCTTGGAAAACTTTTGGTGGCAAGTATGGGGGAGTGACCGAAGGTATCTGAGCGGCCGAGCATTGGCCAAGATTTACGAGGATATTTCCCTTGGCCCTGCCATTGTCCCCCTTCACGGCCCGCCGAATCGTTGGGAGGGCCCGGGTGTAAGTTGCCTTGGCCAACCTGACCAACCCCCGTTTCCCCCGGCTTGAAGATTGATGCTGATGTCTTTCCATAGGTCCCTCCATTGACCAAACAACTCATAGTCGCTCATCTTCATCGTGGCCTCGACGAGACCAAACACCGACCAGAGCCGCCCCGGATAAAGTCCAATGACACCTCCATCAAGAGCCTATCATCAAGCGCCTCGAAACCTCCCCCATCACATCCTATCTTGAAGAAGTCCAAAAACCCATTGTCCTCTGGGCCAAAGCCAACAGCTCGATTTGCGTCTCCACCCGAGTCGGACGATGACGGTGGCAGGGAGAGCGACATCCCCTCATCTGGGAGTACTGCAATAACGGGCTTGGAGATGGCAATGTCCACAGAATCACCGCCTGCAGCGAGGGCAGTATCAGCACCGGAAAACGCATCGCCGGCGGGAAGACAAGCGTTGAATAAAAACGAAAGCCCACAGTTATTGCCAAATTCCGCAGTACAGTCTTCGTCAAAAGACACAGCGCCAACTGCAACAACACGAAGTTCAACGCAACTCAGAACAGTTTCACCTATTCCCGAACAACCACAGGACAAGGCTGAATATGAATCTACAGAACCCGAGGACAACGTGTCAACAGCGTCACATCGCCCAGCCGTTCTTAGCGCCAAGGCAGCTGGCAAGCAGCCAATGCCATCCCGAAAGATCACAAGAAAGCTGTCAAATCTTTCTCAGGAACCATCTCGCCCACCTATATCAACGTCCCTAGCGAATTCTAAAGCACGACCAACACCCGACTTGCGCTCCCCGGTATCCGCCAGGTCGCTTTCATTGACACGAACTGATACCGATAACTCGTCGACAACCGGATCCTTGACTGACTCGGTATCCATGGCAGGCCGATCACTATCGCAGAATGGATACGCACGGAAGGGTTCGTTGTCGCAGGGTCTTTTTACAGGAGCGCTGGCCACTACCACAAACGTGGCCGCGAAGGGGCAAATTATTGATCAGGCGGGATCACTTCCGACATCAGGTGTTGTTGACCCATACGTGGAAGATGATAACCTTGCGTCACGGCCGTCTGCTACCTCTTTACTGGAATCGCGAATGCAGCCCACTCAACCAAGTCCGGCAGCTAGTGTTCCCATGGGTCGAACCAGAAGCCAGCTCACGCTTCTGCTGGAACGAGAAAAGACCAAGAAACACTAATTTACTCGGCAACCATCAGATATGATGCTCGATGTCGAGTCACCAAAACGGCATTATGGGGATCGACGAAGAACACGACATCTTCCCACAGCATTTCCCGCCTCTTAATAATGCCACAAACAATTCCAGTAACATTTTGATTCCCATTTTCTCAAATCATTCACACTTTTGCCAGTTTTAGCTTCCCGGCACCAAACCACTGGTCAACCCAATCGAAAGAGAGCAGTGGGCTTGCTCGTTTACGGCATCGGCACATTGTATAGCTGTTCTTAATTTTTCTTCTTCTTTTATCAGGTTAAATTGCGCGAAATGGCGAGCAAATGGCACAAGCTCCACGGGCGATAATAATTGTCTTGACGGCGTTTAAAACAATCAAAAAAACACAACACGCTACATCAACGGGGAGTTTGCTTGGTACTTATTTTTTTTGTTTCTTTTGGTCCTTGGGAGAAAGCATGGACGGTTTCGGTTTCGGTTTCAGGCTCAGGTTTTGGGAAGCGTGCTTGAATTTTGTGTCTTTTTTTATAACATGGTTGGGTTTAGCGGAGCATATTTAGCTATCAGATGCCAATGCATAGCTGCTGGAGGACATGTCACTGTTGAGATGAGGAACTGATCTAATACACTTGTCGTGCTTTGCCGACATCCATTCAATACGCCTTTGCTCGAGTAACTTTCCTTGGTATAGCATGAGTCTTGGATGCGCTACGTGTTTCTGACGTCATGGCGCCTTGAGTCCTTTGTTTCTTCACCTCTAGTCCCAACATGGCGTATTTTACATGCCCAGAGAAATGTTCAATTTGGCACCACGAGTAATAATAAATATTAGCAATGTCACTGCTGCTCAACTTTCTTCTCTTACACGCCCTGTCCGGTATCCAAAGGACAAACAAACAATCGCTCCGACCACCGGCGCCTCCGAACCCCGGACGTGTGTGCTTCGTCCTCATCAGCACGTATTAACTAAGGATATCAAGGAAATTTTGTTGATGAACCATGGCATAGACAAGTCTTTGTTCCTTTTCGACGCCCCGAAACCCACAATGACCATGACAAAGAAGGTATCCCATGAGGCAAGATGTGTAAAATGGAGGAGAAAAAAAGTAAAGATACGAAATAGGGGATTCCGGCTGGTAAAAGGGAAAAAAACTAAGGGAACGGAAAAGAACGATAAGCTGTACTTTGTTTCATGGGACGTTGAATCACCAAAAGCAAAACACATATAAACAACCAAGACGGGTGGCTGGACCTGAAGAGATGAGAAAGCACCACGAAGTCTAGTCGTGGATACCAAACATCTTCCGTAGTGCGCCGAATTTCTTCTTCTTGTGTGGTTGAGCCTCGGCCGGCTCAGTTGTAATAAACATGTCGGGGATTTCGGGCACAGGCACCGTGTTATCAACCTCCGGGTGACCGAGACCGACCATGCCTTGCGAGGTGCTCCTACGTCGTAGAAAAGAGCTCTTCCTCGCCTTTGATGGTCCGCCAGAAGTAGACGGGCGGGCTGGCTCTTTTAATCTGCCATTCTCAGCGTCGGTGCCTCCTGCATCAGCCAATGGCCAGCTTGGACCCCGTTTGTGAAGCGAGTTGCTGCGGAGGACCGCCAACTCTTCTGTTGTACGCTCCAGGTTGGTGTCTTTGCGAGCCGCACTTTCGCCAAGATCCTTTGATATCTTGTCTGCCGGGTCCTTCTTGCGACGCAGTATTGACATAAAACTACCACGTCGAGTGGTAGGCCTGGGCATATCATTCTGAGGCAATGGGCTCAGAGTGCCGCGGCCGGATCGACTTTGATGCACTGAGGGCTGTCCATTGGCAAGGGTGTCGCGTTTTGGCTGCACAATACCTTCATCTTCGTCAGGGAGATCTGGGGATACCGAATCACGTTGTGACGGGACCACATTTGAGCCATTACCGTTGCGAAGAGACTTTGGAAGATCCTTGCTCTTCGGCAGTGGAGTTGGCTCATCCTCTTCACTTGAATCAGCAAAGCGGCTTCTGAAGAATGATGGGGCGCCTCCTTCATCCTCGTCGCTGGAGTCAGCAAAGCGGCTTCCGCTCCTAGATTTACTTCCAAGCCCTGATGACTTCTTGAAGCTCCCCATCTTCAAACGAGAGCTCGAAGACTGAGGTCGGCCTCGTAAGGACTGGCGCATTCGGCCAGCGCCACCACTCATGGATGGCGGAGTGCCCGGAGGCAACGAAGAAAACGAGTTACGTCTAAAAGCTGGAGGCGACAACGATCGTAGACTGAAGCGCCTGGTAGGATCACTCGGAGACGGTTGCTCACGCATGCTCGCGCGCATCGACATTCGGAAATTGTGTCCGTCTCCAGATCCAGATCGCTTGCGTTTAAAACTGCTCTGGCTGTCATTTGAGCCACGACGTCGCAGTGTGGGCTTGGTGGCGGATGTAGAGCTTAAGTCGTCTAATGACATATTACGCTTGTGTCCTTTCAGAGAAGTTGTCGTACCAAGCTGCTGATATGAGGCAGGTCGTCCAGAGCCGGATAACGCCGGCCGCAGAGTGTCACCATAGGTCTGGGAATTTCTCAGCGATTTTCGCATTCCCACGGTAGAGACGGTGGATGGTGTCGCAGCTGGATTTGACCTTGCGACAGTTCCATCCGCGGCTGCTTGCCTAGACACGGTAGTCTTCGCGGGAGGATGGCCATTTCTCATTGATTTCCTCATACCGCCTGGCCGCTCGGGGCTTGCATTTTGGAGCGGTCCCGGTGCATCGGCGCGCATAGACTGGCGCATTGCGGTACGAAGCTTTGGAGTTGTATTTTCCGCGGTCTTCGGTTGGGTTGCAACAGCTGAAGCCCGTTTGGCAACATTTATGCCATGTTCGTCGTCACCATCATCCGCAACATCCGACCATCTGGTACCTGGTTTAATCTGGTAGGATCTTTCATCGTCCATTCCGAGGGAAGGAGCAGTGACTTTCTCGGCCTGCTCCTTAGCTTCTGGCTTGGGTTCCTTAATCGCGCTGGCCGCTTCGCCGGTTTCTGAAAGGGCCTCGATTTCCAGTTGTCGACGTCTTTCGGTTGAAAGGCTCCTCCAGTATGCCTTGGCATTCTCCCAGTCATCTGGAACTTCCTTTACAGGGGTGGAAACTTCTCGTTCGCCCTCAAGGCTATCCTTGGATTTCGTTACGATAGGTTTGTCCTGGACTTTCTTCGCGATTACCTTGCCGGACGTCGAGCTGTCAACTACAGCATCAAGAGACAGGAAGCCATCTCCATCAACAGCTTCCAGGTCTTCATAAGCGTCGCTAAATCTGTCGTTTTCAGTTTCCTCCTCCTCCTCCACAATGTCAGCCATACCAGTGGCAACAACAACGGGTGCTACAGTTCGAGTAGGTGTCGACATGCCAGAGCTGTCGGATTCCTCGTCATCGCTATTATCTCCGAAGGTGTCCTCGTCATCAGGGAAACTTCCCGGCGGCGTGGCTTCACCAGATGATTGTGCACGAGGGCTTGGGTGTGAAACTGAGATAGCGGGAACACCGCCATTCGCATCCGACTGCGTGGGAATTGGTTTCGTAGGGGTAACTGGTGTTTCAGACACAACGTGACCAGATCCCTTCGAGGTAGTTGACTCAGGCGCATCCTCAGGCTCGGTGGTTGCGTCGGTATCCAAATCGTCGTCAGAACTCTCCACATGGCCATCTTGATTCGCCTCAGGGGAGTTCGGAGCTGCCGGGAGTGGTTCCCTGAATTTCGAGATATTGGCAGCATTTCTGGAAGCCAAATCCAGCGAAACAATAGACCCAATCAGGGTATCTGTTGATGGACCTATGCCAGCGGCAGCAGAGCCATTTTCAGTAGGGAACATGCGGTCTGAAGGACGGACCAGAGGCCGCTCCTCTTTTTCTCTGACCTTCTTTTCTCGAATACTTCCGAATTGTGGCAGAGCCGGTCGAGGGGTCATAGTTTCGTCCTCAGCAATGCTGACGCTCTCTTTCTTTGTAAACTTTGACACAACGTTGTGCCATGGCTTTTTCGTCTGAGGGCTTGGGATCATTGGTGAACCGCTTTGCTGATGGGCAACGCCTTGACCAACAACGACCGTGTTCCTGTCATCCCAGCTAACTCGTGCACTCTTCTTCCGGGCTAGTGCAGGGTCCTCACTGTCTTGGGGGCTCAACTGCCTGCTGCTAGATGCTTCAGAAGAGCCATCATCGGACGGCGACACACCTCTGGCTTGAGTTGATAACTTCATGGCTGACTTGCGAGGAGACACTGATCGAGGTGGTGGTTCGTGCTTAACAACCAGTTGGTCCGTAGATGACGAAGCAAAGCGCGCGGATCGTGCCGGGCTTTCGGAGTGAACACGAGCTGGGCGAACTTGCTTGTCTGGCTTGGTGTCTCTTGGTTCTGGTTTTGTTTGCGCCTCCGTCTCAGCTGTGGGAACCGCCACCACAGCTGCTGCTGCTGCTGCTGCTGAATCCATCTGTCCTTGTTCATCTCCCTGTTGTTTGGTATCCTCTCGCTCGAAGTCCTCATTCACGACAGAACGCTTCTTGCCCGGAGCAGGTCTTGAAACGACGGGTTCCGCTTCGTCAACTGGTAGCTCTTTTGTCGTACTAGCAACTTTAGGCTCCGACGCTGCCTGGACCCTCTTCTTCTTCTTTTTTCTCTTCTTCACTGCGCCATCCTGCGATTGTTGAGCTGCAGTTTCAGGAAGAACAACGGGGGCTGGCTCGGGTTCCTGTTCAGCCTGCGGCTCATGCTGGGTTTCTAGTTGCAGGTTTTGCTCTACCGCGGGCGCCTTTGTCCGTCCTCCCACGGTACCTTTAGCAAGGTGTGATCCGGCTCTGTTCACGCTTTGCTTTTTCCTTTTCGGCTTTTCCGGCACCTCCAGCGGTCTTTGCGAACGAGCTACAACCTCGCTTTGGGGGATCATTCGTCGTGAGTTGGGATCGTAAACAAGGGTATCGTCGATGGAGGGCGTTGGTGACAGGGCTCTAGATCGAGGATAGGAGAAGTTGATGGATGGGCTGACGCTGCCGGGCCGCGGATCGTGGACGTAGGTGGCAGACTGTATTGCAGTATTGGCGTGTCGAGGACTGGCAGATTCTCGAGCGGTCGCGCCGCCAAACCATGTCGCCTGACCATCCTTCATTTTCTGGCTCGCTGTTCTAAATGGCTGTGTCTGTAGGACAGGTCCTCTTGTACCCTTTGTGTGTCCGTTAGTGTGATGGCTGGCCATGATTTGGTCAACACTGGGCAATGCTGGGACAGGTGGCACGTCACGCTCCCTTGGAGCTGGACTACGACCTGGTGAAGGTGTACGAAAGGTTCGCTCCATCATCGAACCCACACTGGGGGTTCTAGTGAGCTCGCGACCTCCTCTCACACTGCCGGTGAGGGAAGTGAGGGAAGGGCTTCTCCTGTGTGCTCTTTTAGACTGTACCTCGGCGACATTCGTCGGGGTCATCGGCCGCGCCCTGAGAGCCGCAGCGGCGGCAGCCGAAGACAAGGACGAGGTTGAGTCGCGTCGACTCATGAATACCGCTGCTGCTGCGGTGGCGGCATTGGGGTTCGCCGTTTCCCTGGTCAGGGGCTATCGCAAGTAGTTTGTTAGCACCATTGTCCAATCGCAGAGGTTTGAATGTGTCTGTATCTGCCGCTCGCTGCTGCTTCTTCTTCCTCCTCCGATCAAGCATGGCGACAACAGCTAGGACTGATTTGAAGGGCCTAGTAACACGCCGCGCTGTCGCACCAAATTGTATACTCGACCGGCGGCAAAGCTAGGCAGGCCAAATGCACGGCTAGGGGGAGAAATACAAGCGACTGGTGTGCTGCGACATCTTCTCACGGTGGAATTGCCCAACGGTGGACAGAGTATATTGCAACTTACTTGGGCGGGAGGCTGCCGCCTCCGTGAGCCGCCAAACATGACGGGCCAGATATGATGAAATGGAGAGAAAGGCTCGCGACCGGACGGGATGGAGAGCTTTCTCAACAGCAGCAGCTAGGCATAGGAGTCGATGAGCACGAGGTAGTGATGAGTAGGAGAGCTGAAAGTGTAGAAGGGCAAGTGAGGCGCAGAGCGATAAAAAAAGGTATCGGTAAAGAAATAAAGTAATGATGGGGGTGTGGCGTGTGGGATAATCGGATGGACGCGGTAAGGATTAAGAAAGAATAAAAAGGGAAAGCTGCTGGAGAGAGGCTCGGCGACGGAGGAAGGGGCGATCGGGATGGTTAGTGCGAAGCGCAGGGCGAAGGCGGACCAGAGCGGTTCGAAGGTTTGTCGCCGTTCGACGGTAGCCAGTGGTGCGGTGTGAGGCCTTGAGGCGTGGAGGTAGAAGGTTTGGATGCGACCAAGGCAGAGGGTTAACTAATCAAGGCGGGCATGGAGGAAGCTCGGTAGTTGGTCCATCTTGGACGGAAGGTGCCAGGCATAAAGAGCATGAGAACATGGGAGCTTCGGGAGCATGGAGCATGGAGCGTGGAACATGGCGCGCACACCCAAGTGGCCGTGGTGCCACGGACATGCTCAATGGTCCATGGCCAGAGCCGCTTTGCCGAATCGAGGCAGCCAATGGAGACGGGAGGACCATTGTGAACCTATCAAGGCGCAAGAAATAGACGGCGCAGCGCCAGCCAACTGTCAACTCGACCAGCTCGACGGACATTTCAGCACTGGGAGCAAAGCGATGACGACACCGTTCTGGAACGTCCAAGCGCGCCCCCACCAGCTCAGCTGTCTTGGGTGATGTCGTGGAGCAGCGACAGGGCTTTCCTCTCCATGTCGCCTTACAAGGTCCGTAGCATTGCGACTCGAATCAATTGCGTGTCGGTGTCGGCGAGTAGTGGTGGACACCAGCAGGCCCTTAAAAGATGATTGCTATGTACTCAAATATTCCTTCCAGCCAAGTTCTAATATGACACTCAGGAGTACTATAAATATAATAGTAAGAACGCCCTCTATGCTATTATTCTACACACCCTACGCCAAAGA
This sequence comes from Metarhizium robertsii ARSEF 23, assembly GCF_000187425.2. Lineage (NCBI taxonomy): Eukaryota > Fungi > Ascomycota > Sordariomycetes > Hypocreales > Clavicipitaceae > Metarhizium > Metarhizium robertsii. The sequence goes on along the minus strand of NW_011942171.1, from coordinate 1,437,111 downwards.
AAATCACCAGACGCTACGTTGGAGGCAGTGCAGGGCTTAAAAAACACTACGGAATTGACATTCAATATGTACGTCCTATAGAGCCACGACCTTGGCTAGCCGCCCTCTAGCGAGTCAAACCGTCCAGATGTCCTCATAGCGCCCAGGCAGTGGCGCCCCGCCACGCATTACAGAGCCTGCAATTACCATGGCGCATTAAACCGCTGCGACAGCGCGTCGGACCGCAATCACCATTGGCATTACCATAGTAGTAAGTACTTATTCATCTCTGGTCTCCGTCACACCCCGACTAGCGGGTCCGGCCGTACGCACGGTAGGTTAGACGGTTTTGGCTAGTCACCAGACACCAAGAAACGCGCGACTCGCTACTCTTAAAATCCAGCAAAGATGACATCAGCAACCAGGCATTACAATTTAGTCGTGGTCCCATGAGTACACGATGTGGTGGCCGCCGTGGAGGTTCCCAGGTAGCTAGGATAAGTCACGTAGTTCAAGATACATAAGCAGACTATCAAATTAACATGCTGGAAACATATAACCAAGCGGTAGTATCAGAGCTGCGGTCTGCTGTACGCTCCCTTGTTGGGCTTCTGTGTTGAACAGACAAATCCATGCCGCGGCTTCCTGCAATAACGGCACTATTTAAAAATGGCGGTGAAATAGTAAGCTTGTACCCCGAAGCTGAACTAGGGTCATTTCCACCCGTTCTTGGATGGTCTCGATTGACGAATCAATACATCAAGATGAAATGGCGACTGTTGAATATTCAATGTTGGTACGTACTACTAATATGGACGTGCTGGTCTGCGGATCAAGATGACTGGAAGGATTCAAGTGGTACCCCACAGTGCACGACCACTTATACATAAAAGGCTCAACTGCGTGAGCATTGGCCGAACCGACACGCCGGGCCAGCCCGCTGTCAATGGTTACAATCAATTGATCTTGCTGTTGGCAGTTGATTGCAGTTCAACCTGGCCTTTATAGCACAATGCAACTACTACTACTTTGACTGTACTATCCCAGGATTCCTTCCATCATCCAGGCCTGGCAACCACGTGCCCGTCAACAATGCACCCCTGGCATGCCCGCCGCCCGAAAATTCGTAGCATGTCCTGCAGTTTCGTCAATACTACGTCAAGTTATGATTTGTACCTATTCCCAGCAACCCATTTCACTGGTCCATCCCCCCCCCGAAATAGTTACACAAGTTACAACCTCCCTAGCAGTTACCTAAGCACTTAGGTACTTAGTTACACAAGTACGGCAAGTTACACAACAAAGACGGACACGCCAGAAAACCCAAAAAATCATGCATGGCCCGCCCTCTCCATGCTCTGTGATACCTGATCGTGGGCTCTTCCCGCAGCCAGCCACACAATGCAGCAATGGAACACGCCATGAACTCCTCATGTCTCACATGTGCACTCATTCTTCTTCATCTGTCGAGACCCCTCTCAATCCTTGACCCCTGCGCAAGGAGGGGGCGGAGCCAAGCCTCAATGCTCCAGCTCCAATTCACTTTTCTTGTCAGATCCAGCACATCAACAAGGAAAGTTAAACTGGGGCCTGGGAATACTACATAAAAACAGGGCATTTTACAACGGGACGCCCACTCTACGTTTTATGCCAACAAGACAGAATACATACTACGTACACATTCTGACACGGTTAATCATTAACGCTAATATATCAATCAACTGATGATGGGCATTTAAATTAGTCAGTATTGACCAAAGTGACGCTTCATCTTTCCTGCTCTGTCGTTCAAGTTGATACTTGTCAGATTGAATTACCACAGCTTGGAACGAGTGACGTAAACTGTTCCCACTTTTTGCCAAATCAGGACATGCATATTCAACTACTTAGGTACCTGCTAGGTACGGAGTAAGGTAGACACGTTTCGTGGAGTCATGGCAAAACCATCAAGTGGCTCGTCCACTTTATTGCTGACGGGTAGTTGCCAGGTCACTTAAATCGCGTCTATGTCAGTGCTTTCATCCTTGGCTCGCCTACAGTTTCAATTCCTAACAGTAGACAAGTAACTCTGGATAATGTGCTTCTTTAAAGCATTCACCAGTATTCATGCAATCAGAGGTTTCCAATCAACGAACAACCGCCAGACTACCAACACACTCGCTTCGGCCGTCTAACCGACTTGCCTTAATTTGAACCCTTTCCCCACCGATCAGGCTCGTTTGCTCAACATCCGGCTTGAGGCTCTGGATTTCCAGCTCAGGAGTGCCTACCTATGTAGTAAATATGCCGAGGAGGTGAATGTGACCCATTGTGTTTCAATGCTAGAACGAAAGGCTACCCGGTAGCCTTCGCATCCACACAGGTACAACAAATTATGTTCCAAACATTCGACGAAAGGCCTTGCACTACGATTCGACTCGCTCTTGCTCTTGAGTCCCGCCTCCATCTCCTTCTTGATGCAAGGGATATGGCTGCGGGTAAACTTGGTCATCCACGACCCCGTCATCGTATTCCTCTTCGGATTGAGTAGAATGACTCTGCTCATGATCCATGGATGGTGCCTGATGGTCATCAATGTAGTCCGACGGCATGTGATCGGGGTGATGATGCCCGCTGGAGCTGCCTTTGTTGAGGGCTTTGCTGGGCTTCTTGCTCTTCCTACTCTTAGCTTTCGCCTTCTCCATGAGTCGCTTCCGGTCAGCTTCTTTGCGGCGATGACGGCGGTCTTTTATCTCAAACGCTCGAATAAGAACTTTGGGAGGTTCGCCAAAGATCCGCTCATACTCGCAGAACTCGCAAATCCACACATCTTCAGGTTTTGGCGGGTTCTCATGCAAGTTTTCCTCCGCAATCTGTCGTCGTCGACGAGCGGCCATCTTCAATTCTCGATCCAGCTGACGACGGGTCCTTCTGAGTGATTGGGAGCTCGTTGCTGCTTGTGAAATGTCGTTACTTGTACTATTGTTCATGTTTGTGTTGGAGTGCATATCGGGGCCGTGGGTTGTGATGTCGTCTCGAGAATGGTTGCCTACATTCAGGGTGAGTATTCGCAGCATTTCCCTTTTGCGTTGGCTGCATAGAACATGAGAGGCTTACCTGGCCACTGCACAGTTCCTGGAACTTGAGAATCACACGTAAAGGTGAACTGTGCTGAGGCTGGCGTGGACTTCGACGCGGAAGAGTGTTGCTGTAAAAGGCTGACGTTCTCTTGTCCCTGGGGAGGGAGCTTCCCAGCGTTTGCGATAGCACTAGAAATAATGCCAACACTATCGCTGCCTGTGATAAACCTATTGTTAAAAATGAAATTAAAGAAGCAGGGCAAGTATCATGATGCTAGACATGGTGAAAGGAAAAAATGAATAAAGCGAAGTGAGCGTGAGCAGTGAGCTTTCATATGATTGCTCAAGCTCGCTCGGCTCGTGGCAGCTGTGGGAGACGGGGCCGGCCTGAAGCTTTGCCAAAAGAAACACCGGGTAACATGTCAACTGATGGTTGTAAAACAATGATGGACTTACCTGCTGGCCAATGAGTTGTCCCAGCCTTCACGCCTCTACTGGTCCAGGTGGTGTTGCCATCTGGCAACGTTCGAAGCGGGGTCCTAGCATTCCCAGATCGTCCGAGTCTTCCCCTGCCAGGCCCAGAGAAGCCTTGATTACCAGAAGCATACGACGTCGAATCTTGGTAGGTATTGGAGCCCGCGTGGCTTCTCTCAGTGCCGTGGTCATCGTCTACTGGGGGTGAGGTGGCAGCAGAAAGTCCCAGGCCATTCATCTCATTGCTGTGTCCATGGGTCCCATTGATTGACGACTCTCCGGCCGACGGTATCTTTCTCTTCTTTTTATTATTTGTATTTTCGAATGAATCATATCCATCCAGAGACGGGGTAGCAGAAGGTGGTGGTTGTGGTTCAACCTGTCGTGGCTGTTCTTGTCGAGCTGCTTGCCGGCCTGACAAATTCAAAATTTCAGGAGGTGTTCTTGCAGCAACTGTGCTTCGAGCTCCAGTATGAACTTCCTCCCCAGCAGCTGATTGTACTCCATATCGTTGTGGTGTGACAGCACGATTTGAATCGTCCAATCGTCCGGATTGTGTTAGGTCAGAGAGAACACTGGTGAGCTGGCTGCTCCCTTCCTTGGCTTCCTTGACTGTGTATGGAGGGTAGTGAAAGAACGGAGCGTTTTCTCGCGTCGAAACAGGGCACTTTATTGAATCCGCAGCTTCTGGTGGCAAGCGTTCTCGGAGTCGACGTTTCGGCAGCGGCCGAATGGGCCGGTCTGGGAATAGTGACGACACTGTATCTGGTGACATCATCTGGCTACGCCCTGTCCAGCGCCATCGAGGTCGAAGTGTTAGCCAACAAATCACCATAGATAGAAAAATTCCGGGTAGAGAAAAGTCTTGTTTGAAATGAATGAAATTAAATGCAAATCGAAACCAGGACGAAATTGATAAAGCCATTTCCCTAGGATTGCCCCGCACTTGAACGGGGGTTATGGAGTCGACAAAGAGGCAGAAGAAGATGGGCGTATGGATTCATGATGAGATGTGAGGAGTATTTCAGGCCCTGTGGTGAATATCAGAAGGGAAAGCGTACCCAACCACCATGGCTGTCCCAAGATCCCACACGTCGCAGGAGCAGACCCAGATCTATGCCGCCTTGGAGCGAGACGTCAAGCCGGCTGGCAGCTGCGTAGCTCGCTGGAATATGTACCAGTTTCGGCCAAAAGTTGAAGCGTCAACACTGCGAATATTCCGCACCGAGTCGGGGCGTTTTAAAGGTTAGTCGGCTTCGAATCGGGTTCCAAAGGCGGCGTCTGGTAACGGGTTAGAAAACTGGCTCCTCCTCCTTTCGTCCACGATTTGTGACAAGATACAGGGCACAGGTAGCTTGAGGAGGGCCCTCTGTAGTGTTCATGCCAACACTCAAGCCCTGGAGGGAAAGGGTGCGTGGCGGCTCCGGGGCCGAGATGCGATCTTACCAGTCTCTACAGCACAGCAGCGGAGGAGAAGCAGAATGAGGGACACCTCGGCCTGACCACAGCGGACGTTTGAGTGACGGGGGGCAAACGATGAGTTGTGGGTCGTGGAAAGGACGTAAAATGGGAGAAGAAGAAGCCAAGCAATGCTCTAAAAGGCGCAAACGAGTACAAAACCGCACAGCTGGTTTGGAATTGCCCACCTCACACGTTGCACTTTGGATTGCAAATGACAGCATTTGATACAGCCGCTGTGTGATTAGGAGGTGTGGCACCGTAGGCAAGGCCCGCATGCTTGTGCGGAAGTAGAGCATTAGGTAAGCAGTCATGGCTTGGTTGCATTGCGTCAGCGACCGGGCAGCAGGTGATGGAGGAGGAATGCATCTCTACAGATTCTAGAATGGTCTGTATGGTTGAGATTACTACTGTTTTTCTTTTGGATAGTCTTCAGGCCATGGCCGGCAGTAGAAGAGAGAGAGAGAGCGTCGCCTTCGCCCTTGGTATCATGTCAGATGGGATGAGCCGCAGTCATCGGACCAGTACCAGACCGAAGTACGGAGTGCTCTGGACTCTGGACTCCATTGATTAGTGGGGGGAGCTGGGGTCGCGCCATTGGCGGCTTCAGAACTGAGGTCCCTGAGCCCTCGAGTGTCCGTAATAATATTACCCTCCGTACAGTACTCCGTACAGTGCTGGATTAGCCGAGCCTTTGCCTGCAGTGGACGGCTGACCACGCCCAACCATGTCCAAGCAAACAGTCACCTACTTCAGGCAGTGGGGGCTCATGTAGACGAGACCTACGGCGTATCTGTAGATCCCACTCTTCAAGGCATGGTACTGTTTAGGTCTCAAGTCCCGGTACCCTGCCCTAGCTTCTCTCGGGGCACCACGTCCCACGATGCAGGCGAGTGAGTGTGCGTAGGGTCTGGCCGGCCTGCTACGGAGTACTGCGTGCACCAGACTCGTCGAGCCAATGGTCAGGTCAGCGGCCCGGAGACTCAGTGCAGCCACGGCCTGGTCGTGCCGCCGCCGTCCCCAGCAAGGTCGGCCCCATTGCGCGCAAAACACCCCAGTGCCAGCAACTGGGCGGCCAAGACCAGGAGGGCAAGCAGCAGAGCGCAGAGAAGCGAAGAGCACCACAGCGCCGGCCCTCCTTCAGCCGCCTGCCGTCCGTCTCGCTTTCTTTCTTCCTGCCCTCCTTCACGATCTTGTCGTTTGCCGTGAGCACGCTGCTTCGTTCTCTGGCCTACTACGTCATGACAGCTCACCAATCCGTTCTACCTACTCGCTGCTGTTTCCCCACGCCATCCTCGTCGTGACCAGCTCGCACTCGTCCTTGCTGAAGGTGTCTGGCCCGGTGCACCAGCGACAACCCAGCCATCAGCTTGGCCGATTACTCAACCCTCCAATTCCACGCAAGATTACCTTCATAGCGCTGCTCCGAACACTTCCAATCTCTTTTCTGCACGCTCTGCGCCTGCCACAACACTCTGCGAGCGGTGCTCTCCCCTGCCCTCCTCGCTTCCCTCCAGAGCCATCTCTTGGTTCAATGGCACCACCGTCGCCGCGGCGATCCTCGAGAGCCCGCGCGACCAATTCCCAGTCCCAACAGTCGTCCTCGTCATCGGGGACATCTGGGCGCCTGGAACGAAGCACCAGATCAGTCAATAAGCCCTCGTCGGAAAAATCTACTCCCAGCGCCTCGCTCTCTTCAGAGCCGCTCGACGACTTCGACGACACCCTCCTAGGCAGGAGACGCAAACGCGGTCAAAACGACGACACCGACCGAAATTCCCGGAGCGAAATTACAGACATGGCCAATGGTAGTGACGACCTTCAGGACGACGAGGACGAGGCAGTCCGCTGCCTTTGTGGCTCGGAAGACTACCCTGGCCCTCCCCCCGTTGACAGCCCCGACGCCGAGATTTTTGCAGCTATTGATCTCACCGACGAAGTTACTGGCTTTTTTGTCCAATGCGACATTTGCAAGGTCTGGCAACACGGGGCGTGTGTTGGCATATTCAGTGCTGAAAGCTCTCCCGATGAATATTTTTGTGAGCAGTGCCGCAAGGATCTTCACAAGATCCATACAGCAGCTAACGGGTGAGTCTCTTCATGTCCCTATTTTCGCAAGCGACCCTATTGCTGTTGCGTGGCCAATTGAACTCTGCGCGGCCTTGTACAAATGGTTTCAAACGGTTGTTGCTGCGAGTCGGTCGAGCTTGGTGCGCAAGGGTTTTCACACCCACCAACATCGCACACATCAAAGACCACGCTTTTGAATACCGAAAATCTTCAAGACTAATCATGATGATTCTCAAGACAAAAATATTCCAAATATCTCCCATTGAATCGCGCTTCCCGCGCCACCTCACGAGCGACATCTATTGCCAAAGACGACAAGAATGGATCGTCCAAAAACTCCCGACCAAGCACTGCGACACAGTCGTCAAAACGACGATCTACGATGAATAGCCGCGATGCAGCCTACGATGACGAACAGTTACGTCGGGCGATAGAGGCAAGCAAAGAAGACAACACGCTCGAAACCGTGGAAGGTGCTACAAGGCGTGCAAAGCGCGGTCGCAGTGACAGTGAAGAGTTTGTTTGCCTCTCATAATGTATTACTTAGTACACGGCTGACACCCGCAGCAATAACAACAATACCAGCATTAAGCGCCAACGCACCAGTTCTCGGTCGCCCTCACCACTCGCCGAGAAACAAGAACCTGTAGATGAAGTAGTGTCGGGCGATGAGACGGAAACTCGCAATGGGGCCAAGAAATCGAAGAACAACCAACAGCCGAGAGAAAAGCCGGAGAAAGAGGATAGAGAACGTCAACGACAGGAAGCCGCAAATAAACGCAAAGGGCGGGCAGAGCGCCGGAGGGCAGAGGGTAAGTTTTTTTTCTTGCCTGGGCTTCGTGCGCGGACAGCAAAGTTACTGACCTGTCGTACCTAGACTCTGATCTTTCCGAAGAGATGCCCTTGGCAGCTGCCAAAGCAGTGCCGCAAAAACCAGCGGAATCTCCAAGCAAGGAGGAGTCCCCTTCTGTCGCCCAAGCCCCAGGAACTCCTCCTCCAACCCATCCGACAGCCAGCAGTTCTCATAAGAGAGGAGCTCGGGCTAACAAGAGGGGAAAGGGGAGGAACCAGTATACCAAGGACCGTGACCAAGACGACGAGTCTCCTGCACGATCCATGTCCAGGGATATTCAGAAAGGCGATGAAGCCACAACAACCGGTCACTCCAAGTCGTCAGTTAACGAACACAAGACCTCCAGGGCAAAAGCGTCCGCGACGAACAAAATGAGCATGCTCGATATGAAGCGCCGCGTGGCAGCTATAATGGAATTCATTTCCAGGACGCAAGTTGACCTAGCCGCGGAGGCCTCCTTCAGTCAGAGCAGCAGTGGCCGAGAGACGCCACAGGAAAAGCCCGAACCAAGCCAAACAAACGGCAACACCGTCAATGGTCATACTCCAGATCCATTCGATATGAGTCGCTTCAAAGGCTTGAGCTGCATGGAAATGATGGACGTTCTGACACGTGTTATGGTCAAATGGCAGAACCAGTATTCATGACAGCAATAGCCCACGATTGGCGTGTTTTGTATTTTTTTAAGCAAGAGGGGAGGAATTTGGTTTCTCTGGGGATTTTTTTCTCCCCCTTCCTTTTGCCCCCTACCTTGGAATTTCTCCTTCTTGGAGGTTTGGCAAAAGACTGTATGACACTGGCATGACATTTCTGAACAGCGGCGTTGGGGATGGGTTTGTTTTGCATCGTCGGCGTCCCGGCGGGCTCGGCATATTCGCGATGAAGACCAAAAAAGACGAACAAGGCAACCATGTGGTACTCTTGTTCGAGGGCCTTGGCGCGATTGTCCACGGTTCCATCATTATCTGATTTCCACAACCTTGTTGCGGCAACTTTTTACTTTTTTTTTTCTTTCTAATATACCCATTTTTTATTTTTTGAGAGGCATGAAAATTGACGTCCTTGCGGGCGACATTACGCGTCAGGTTTTGGTACATGAATATTTGGGGCGAGAGTCAGAACTCTTCTCTTTGGGGGGGGGGGGCTTTTTTTTAGATATTCCAGCCCACAGTCGAGGCTTATGATGTTCTGTCTATCAATACGTATATTATACAAATACTCTTACAAGCGCCTCCCTCGTGTTCGTCTCCAGCCATTAGTCTCCCAGTCGCTCTTGCTTCCTCGCCTCCTTGTGTGCCTTCTTGGCCTGGTGCAAGCTCAGCGCCGGGTGCGCCAGCGCCAGGTCGTGGGCGCGAATGTCGGCCTCGCCCAGCTCGTCCAGCACGTACCTGCCGAGCTTGCCGTCGCGCCACTGCGACAGCACCCTCGCCGCGGCCTCGTGCCAGTTGGGCGCGCCGCCGGCCTTGAGCTTGCCGTCGCGCCGGGCCACGGCCGTCAGGAACTCGTTGACGTCGTTTGTCGGCTCGCAGTAGCGCCGGTACAGCTGGGGGTCCCACCGGTTCATGCGGAACAGCAGGTAGTCGGCGAGCAGCTCGTCGGGCACGAGGCCCTTCTTGACGCCGTGCGCCAGGGCGACCTTGACCATGGCCTCGCCGTCCTCGACGTAGGGCTGGAAGATGCCCGGCGTGTCGAGCACCAGGACGCCGCCCGCGACGCCGCCCCTGTCCTCGGCTTCGACGACGCGCACGGCCGGCCCCACCCGACGACGCGCACGGCCGTCCCGACCCTGCGCGTCACGCCGGCCTGGTCGCCTGTCCTGGCGGCCTTTGCCTTCTTCCCCGGTGTGCCGGCCTTCCGGAGCGCGTTGAGCAGCGTGCTCTTGCCGACGTTGGGCATGCCCACGACCAGGGCGCGCAGTCCCGTCAGCGAGTCTTGGGCCTCGGCTGTGCGCTTGAGCCGTCTCAGTAGCGCGTCTGTGGTGGCGGGCTTGGTCTTGTCCCAGAAGACTACCTTGTCGCCGTGCAGCCGTCTCAGCGTGTTGCGCGCGCCGGGCGTGTCGGTGCCCAGGTCGCACTTGGTGTACACGAGAAGGCGGTCCCGGCCGGCGATGGTGCGCTCCAGCGTCGGGTTGTGCGTGGAGAGGGGTAGTCGGAAGTCACGGCATTCAAGGACGAGGGATATGCTCGAGAGGAGCGTCTTGATCTTGTTTGCGCCGGCGTGGTGGTGGCCCAGGAAGTAGGTCTTTGGGACCGAGGACGGGATGCTGAACGTGTCGCGGGGCACGAAGCGCGCCATTGTGAAAGATGTCACCTCCTGCGGGGGTTGGTGCACATTTTTCTGTTGGAGTGGCACGCAGTTGGTGGGATGTGCTAGGTATATGGTGTTTTGAATAAACCGGCGTCACGGCGTCATGAGAGCTTGATGTTAAATTGATTGATGTTGACTGGTGTTTTGGCCATCGACTCTCAACTTTGTGACAGGGGTCCTTGCGCCACGAATTGAGGTTGCACGTGTAGATAAGATAAGAGGTTCAAACGGCCGCTGACGTCATCTCTTGCGTGCGCCTTGGGACTCTAGGTCGACGCCATCCAGTAACCACGGCCGATTGGGCCACGAGGTTTTTGCAACAGTCTTGGCTTTTCACGTTCCGAGGGCATCGTTTCTACAAAGTCGAAACCCGACCTGAATAGTCGATGCTTGGCCATGCTTGGCTTTAGCATATGCAGTTATGCCCGGACCGATGACATGGGGCCTTCCAGCCCTCATAGTCTTGGATGGAAGGCATAGAAAGCTCGTTACATGCCCAGTTCGACCATGGACAGGATGAAGCATACGTTTAACCTTCTAAGCCCAGATTTTTCCCACTCATGTCTGCGACAGACGCAAGGTATTTCGGCCCAGGCGGCAAGCTTAGACCCTTCCGCCTCCTTAGGCAGGATGTCACCAACCTGTGCCAACGATACGCATCAGACTGGACGGTATTCAACCAGCAAATCATTGCCAGCGCAGTGTACATCTTCTTCACTAACATCCTCCCGGGAATCACATTCGCAAGCGACTTGTACGTGCTCACGGGTCAATCATGGGGCACTATCGAGGTGGTGTTTAGCACCGGCCTAGTAGGAGTTATATTCGCCTTGTCAGTTCAACATCCCTCACCCACTCACTCACTCGCCGTCACGAAATAACGAGACATCTTACACCTTCTTCCTCCAGTTTCTCCGCGCAGCCTCTGACCATCCTCGGTGTGACGGGCCCCTTTTCGGTGCTCGCAGAAAACGTCTACACATTGTGCTCAAACAGCTTCCATGTCAGTTTACAGACCATATACATAGATATACATGTTTCTCCCACCAACGACTCGCTAAACTGTCGCAAGGTCGACTTCCTCCCCGTAATGGCATGGTCCCTCATCCACGCGGGCTGGATGCTCTTCGCGCTCGCCATCTTCAACGCGCACGACTGGACAATGCAATACGTGACACACTTCAGCGCCGACATCTTCTCCCTCCTCAACAGCGTCATCTACTTCCACAAAGCGGCCATGGCCCTGAAGCGCACGCACGGCGCCGCATCTCTCGCCGCATTCCTATATGCCGTCATCGGCGCCGCAGGAACCTGCCTCGTCGCCGTGCTGCTGTCGACCGCAAACTCGTGGAGCCTGTTCCACAAGTACGTCAGGATCGGGCTCGCTGAATACGCGGCCGCCATCTCAATTGTTTTGTGGATCGGGATTCCACACATCGGCGAGCTGGCCCATCTGGACCACGAGCGTCTCCCGGTCCAGACCTCTTTTCGGCCGTCGAGCCCCCAGCGGGCCGCATTCTTCGTGGAGTTTTGGAAACTGCCCGTGGAATGGGTGTTCCTGTCAGCCATTCCCGGCGCCATCATAACAGTGCTCTTCTACTTTGACCACGAGATCAGCAGCATAATATGCACCGTCGAGAGGTACGGCGTGCGCAAGCCGGGCGGCTACGCGTGGGACATTGTCCTGCTTGGGCTCACGACTGTTCTCTGCGGTGTTCTGGGCATCCCGCCCGCAAACGGGCTGTTGCCGCAGGCCCCATTACACACGGAATCGTTGTTACACTACCTCGATGAAGGGTCAGCTGAGGAACACGCCGGTGGGACATGTGCCGAGGTTGTGCGACCGGTGGCGAGGACGCATGAGCAACGGTACTCACATCTTATCCAGGCCGCCGCCATTCTGGTGTTTGTCTCGCCTCCGCTCCAGGGACTGTTGGGTTTAACGCAGACTTCTGTGCTGGCAGGGCTTTTCATGTTTATGGGCTACCAGTCGCTCGCCGTGAATCCCATCCTCGACAGAATCTTCCAACTACTCACTCCCAAATCCGAACTGCCGAGTTTACCAGACGGCGTGACTTGGTCGGGGATCCACAGCTTCACCGGTACACAGCTTATCTTGACTGGCATCGTATTCGGCGTAACGCTCACTGTGGCCGCGCCTGCATTCCCCCTGGTAATCATTGCCCTGGTACCACTGCGATTGACGTTGATGAAGCGCGCTTGGTCGGCAGAGACATTGAGGTTCGTCGACGGCTGGGCATGTCGACCGGGAAGACCAGAAGATGAGTCGGATGCAGGGCAGGTAATCGTGGCCGAGGACGAGGGGAAAGGTCGAGACTCTTTTATGAGATCTGACAATGTACATGTCTAAAATGCAATACAACGCAATATTACTGGTAAAAAGAAAATAACAACCAGGTGATCCGATTTTTTCAGCTGGCATATCTTGTGCCTATTCCAAACTTGTCGTGGCCCCAATTAAAAAGAGCTCATCGCACTTATATCCCTGAGGCGTCATCCGAACGTAACACACTGATAAGAAACACGGGCTCGCCAGGTAATTTTTCGTACGTGCTCAACCCCATTTTCCCTTCTCTGTTCTCCCATTTTGTTGTAGCACGCTTGATCCGGAGGAGAAGAAACAAGAGCACCATCCAAAGGAATCCGTCCCATTTTGAGTTAACATGACCATGGAATTAACTGGCAAAAGCGCCATTGTTACCGGTGGCGGTTCAGGTATGTAAAAGAGCCGCATGTCAAATAACCAAACCCAGAGGGCCGCATCTTGACAAGACCCAACAACAGGCATATGCCTGTGCTTTGTGAAACTCCTCCTCAGCAAGGGCTGTTCTGTTGTCATTGCCGACATCAGCCTCCGCCCCGAAGCTACACAGCTTCTCGAGGAGTACCGCCAAGACGACCCCCGCGCAGTCGACGGCCCAAGGCCGTTTGTCTCGTTTCACAAAACAGACGTTACATCCTGGCCACAGCTCAGCCTGTTGTGGGAGACGGCCGTCAAAACCCACGGCAAGGTGGACATTGTAGTACCCGGCGCGGGCATCTTCGAGCCAGCGTGGAGCAGTTTCTGGAACACCCCCAAGACCGACACCAATCCTGATACGCAGTCGCGAGACGCCGGCGATGCAGAGCCAGGTCACTACGCCGTCATTGACTTGAATCTCACCGCGCCACTGCGACTGAGCCAGATGGCCATTGGGCACTGGACCACGAATCGGCAGAAAGGCTGCTTGGTGCTTGTGGGAAGCATTGCGGGTTATTTAGACACGCCGATTCGGCCGTTGTACCACACGACGAAACATGGCATCCACGGGTTTGTGTCGTGCATGGCCCCCCTTCGCGACGCGCTGGGGATTCGGGTGAGCGCTGTAGCTCCCGGTCCGGTCAAGGTATGTTGGCTGCCGATATATCCTCCTGTTCGTCATCACGACTTACCGCTGACTGGTTTGGCTGTAGACTTCGATATGGGATCAGGGATTCACCATGTCAAAAGACATGAGCGACAACATGGCTTGGATCGATTTGCAGGACGTCGCCCAGGCCATGTATCAGTTGGTAGTGGATGAGAAGATGGGCGACGGAACGATATTGGAAGTCCTCGCTTCGGGTACCCGAATTCTACCCAGGTTTGCTGGTGCTTCTGAAGAGCTAATTAACTCGACCGTGGGCGGATATCTGAAGGCCGAGGAAACATTCCTGGCTGACTTGAAGGCGAACGGCCTGCGAGTCTAACTTTGCTCTGTTAAGCTGCAGTCTCGTTAGCTTTTGTATCTTTGGCAACTTAACAACACAGGCTCTGCGACTAGTTTTCGTTATTTGGTTGGGTGGCAAAGTCGCAAATTTGAGAATTAGTGTATATTTCGCTGACAAAATATCGAGCTCTGAACGGATTCTGTCTGTAGTAAAGCGTAAATGGCCTTGGAAATGGCAGAGTTCTTGCTCGTTTAGAATCACATTTTCAATACGCTAGGCTCCAAGATCTGAGAGCTCGTCCACTGCCACTCCCTTCAGCTAGCATTCCAAATTGTTCATTCTTCCTGACAAAATATACACGCAAATAAAACAGTGAGGTTTCTTGTGCCCAGCCACTGCGTCCCAGAACTTTTTTTTGGATTTCCCTCTCGCTTCTTCTAGCCCATGCAAATAAGGACCAAAACGGCATCATGGCCAATGCGGCGCCTAGGTAAAATCGACGAAATAATGGGGAAACGAAAGTCGAACAAATGATGTAAAGAAAGAATTCGCAAGTCGCATAACCGGTCAGATGAAGATGCTCTCGAAAGAGCTGGGTATCTAGATCAACCACCTTGAAAGGTCTTCTCCCAAACCTTCTCTACTCCTGTGTCTGTATACCACTCCCCTTCGTTTTTCCCCCGTCGTTGCTGTGTATTCTCCCGACTCTGACAGGCTCTGGTGGGATCTCGATGAAATAAGATATAGAACAATAAAATACTAGGAAATGCTTTGGTTCAAAAGATTGGTCGGTAAGTCGCCTCGGATGCGTCGTCGCTCGTCCAGTTGTATGGGTTATGTGAAAGGCGTTGTTCCCGATGTGTTGAGTTGAGGGATGGGGACACTGCTAAGGTGGGTTTCGTGTATAAAAAGCGTTGATTGTGCGAGTACGGCACCACGGTCAATAGAATTCTCGTCACTTGATGTTTTTAAAGAGGTCATTCCCCAGGCTTCCTTCATCTTTTTCGAGGTCCTTAAGCTCCGGGATCATCGGTGGGGGAGGCCCGGTTGGTTTTCGAGGTGAAGGGACATCATCAAACAAGATGCTTGATCGCTTGGATTCGCCGCTTTTGAAGAGGCCAAACCAGCTACTCCGCCTCGATTTTCGTCCGCCCATGACGCTGCTGCCGCCGCGGCTAGGAGGTCTGCTACCGGCGGCCAGGCTACCATTGTCCATCGAAGCCGCATTGCCCTCTACAAAACTAGTGTTCAGCATATTCCTACTAAGTAGTTTGCGGAGGCTGCCCTGTCTAGCAGAGCCAGCGGGGCTCAGGGGCGCCTCATCCGCGGGTCGTTTGGTTCCGGCAATATTACCATTGTTTGGTGGTGTAGACTTGTCGGTCTCATGCCCACTGACCACGGCGGAGTCGGTCTTCTTTGTCGGAGGAGGTGTCTGGGGCGGCGTGGGCACCTTGGGCGAATCTGGAGGAGGGGGGATATTGGTGCCGTCGGTGATGCTCCCGAAGTTCAAGTCGAGCGCGGGAAGCTCAAACCGAGGCTTGGCCGAGCCATTGACGCGAGCAGGCATGACGACAGAATTCTGAGGGAGGCCGAGAATGTCGAGAATGTCGAGAGGTGAGCCAACAGGAGATCCTGACCTCGGGAAGGCGTCGTGACTGGCAGCAGTCACAGACAGCTTGACGGGCAAAAAACGTCGTGATCAATGGCAGCTTATCGCGATAGGCCGGGACCAGTGAGTGGTGAACAAGATGACGGAGTAGAGCTTCAGTCTGTTCTCGTATCAAGACAGGCGAGACCAGGCCAGTGGGAAAGGAGAGCAAATGCCTGGCAACTAGGTAGTTGCTCCGTACGCTGCACTCTGCACTACTCCGTATACGCGTTGATGACCGGGGTAGGTGGGAAAACTGGAGCTCTCGTGGCTTGGGAGAGCCAGGGTCGGATGAATTGGGTAGCGTTGGAGCTCAATTGTGCATAGTACTCCGTTTAGGAGGAGGAGGCCGGGGTCGAAAGAAGAAACGAGGTCGAGCGAGCCCTCGGACAGAATTCAGGGAGAATCATTCAGCGTGCGAGATTGGCACCAAGAGATGATGGCGGATGGACGGCGGGAAAAGGAGGGCAGGGTTGGCCAAGTTGGCAGGCAGGATTCCAGGGCGAGGAGAGGGATGTAGTACGAGGAGGATCTGAATCTGCACGCAGACCAGGGACGCGGCAGCAAGAAGAAGAGACCTGCAGGTTGCTCAAATGCTCAAATACCTTTGATGTTTCGCTTTATCAGCGAGATGTTGCTGAAAATGGAACATGGGTGGTTGGCCATGGTTACGGCTTGGGACAGATGGCAGGGATGAGGGGACAGGAACGTCGAGGTTGACTCGAGGCTGGCGGTTCTGTTCTGGTGGTGGAAGTGCTGGTGGCTGTTGGCGCAGCACACAGTGCACAGAAGCCTGGAAACGACTTAGCGCCCCCAGAGAGCACCACATGCAGACATGGACCGTTGAACCTCGATGTTGGGCGCCCTGATGATCCTTGACTGACCGACTGAGCTGTGGCCTGGCTGGCCGACTGAGTCGCGAGCCCTCACTAGACACGGATACTACCAGATCAATTGGTTCAGAAGACACCGGGGGTCCGTGGCGGCCGGGCTTTGGAATCACTGTGCCATGCTGTGCACCCATCGAGAACACTTTGGAAGGGTGCATCGTGACATAGACGGTTGGTACGTGCAGGCATGCAGACAGACTTGAATGTTGCCGAACCGCGGGCACTCGAGCCCTTAGAACGTATAACCAGATTGTTGACGGAGACTTGGGCAGTGGCCTGTTTGCCAACGGTCAAATCGCATTCTTGACCGCCCAGTGCGCTGCCGAGCATTCAATGTTCAGTTGGCCCAGGTGCCACGATGTGCCCCCGTCCGTCCGGTCTCGTCCCGTCCAAGGCCAGCTACTTTAGTAACTTGCCGTCGTTGTCAACTTGGGTGACGGCACGACCCGCAGTCGGCAGCATGACGCCTCGGAAGGGGTCGACGGTTCAAACGTCAACTGGTCTGGTTCGCAGGAATCGTTGGAAACGGCCTAGACTGCTGGCACTATTGGCGGACTGATGGGGCTGATGGGACGGGTCTGGTGGAATCATGGCACTACGGAGTAATTGATCCATTCAGAATCAATGGATGGGGCCCGCCGATGGACTGAAGTCTGACATCAACTTGACCTTTCACAAATGGCTGCAAAGCACCAGACGGAGTGGAAATGAGCGTGCGCGACACCGGCAAGGGGACAAACCGGGAAAACAGCCAACCCAGCAATGTCAGCAAGTGACCCAAGTGAGCACGCAACACGGAAAACTTGGTCATAAAAGCAAGTCCAACGACTATCATCAGGCCATGACCAAGGCCCGAGTAACCTTTCGGCCTGTCTAGTGCGCTAGGACCCCTCGACTACTTGAGGATTCACGTGCGCATGTGCATTGGCACAATGTCTTTGGGCAATATTCTTCTTTTAAAAAAAAATCTTTTTGCATTTCTGCCTTTTGGTAAGTTAGCGATTTGCCGGACCAGCCAGCGGTCTCCAGCGGTCCGGTGGAACTTTCGACACGGCAACCCCGTCCATTGACAAAGGCATGAATTATGCCTCTACTTCGCCACGTCTTCCTGAAGCGCTTGACTCGGGAGCCAGATCAGCTAGCTAGCACGCACAGGTCGCAGTCCGGGCCGGGTTGCGAGGACATACACAATGTTGTACAACATACATACTATTCATGTTAGGTATTGACGCTTCCACGCCGGAAGTTTTACCAACCATATTCGTATTCTTGGCGTGGAGCAATGTACTTAATTGGGACGCGGAATACTACGTCCTATTACGGCACCTGGGAGTACTGGTAGTCTGAGCAAAGTGCTGTTGACACCACTGTACTACTACAACAGCAGCCTAGTGCATACTTGGCAAGGGCCAAATATATCCTGCCACAGCCTGTGCTAGATATCCAATGCGGAGTTTACTTCCAGCCCCTCGTCGCGCTCCGCCAGCTTCACCTTCATCTTCGAGCAACCTGTCATTGTCAATCACACTCCTAATGGCCACATTCCACCCGTAGCACCAGCAAATGCCGAAAGCCAGCACGAGTTACAAAAGGTTCACCACGAGCCCCCCGAGATTGGGTTTTCACACGACGCCATCAACGCACAATGCAAGGATGACTTGCCGTGTGTGAGCTTCCACCCTCTCGCTTTACAAGATGGATTAGGAATGACCCCAGCGTGTGACGCATCGATCATCACCCTTACTGCCTCTTAAGTAACATGTAGTCTGTATTCAACCATTTCACTACCCATCTCCTGTGAAAGGCAAAAAGTATTTAAACCGGCTGGGTATCTAGCAATTGCACTCTATACAAAAATATACTATAGTACACTGGTGTAAACTTGTTGGTAGACGGATATTTTCTACTACTAAATGCAGGCGCCTGGAAAAGTGTATCCAGCTAAGGCGAATCCAAGTACGCATCGTGAGTGAATATCACAGATGGGAAGTAGCAGTAATGTCCCCTGGCTACCTAGTATTCTGCTTTCCTGTCATTTTAGCATTTCGCGTAGAATATTCTGCGCCAAAGAATACACCTAGATATCTTCCTTTCCCACCTCCATGATGCCGAGCAGTACCTCATGTGGGTCCCGCCACTGCCGAAAATAGCTCCATCACCCAAACGTCATTGACGGTTTTCATCCGAGGACGGACCGAAAGCTTCACAATCCCTCACCACAACCTCCATCGCCCTTGGCAGAGTCCCAACGGCAGCAATTGCACACGTCGACAATGGCAAGTCGCCAGTGTCTGCAATCACCCTCACTGGTGTCCAAGCTTTCGCGACCAACATCAAGCCTCCAGGCCACCCACTTGACTCGACTGCCTCGAACAGCTCTTCGGCGCAAGTCAGGCCCGTACGGCTACACACAATCCAAAGCTCTCGTGTACTCCAAACACGGCGAGCCCTCAGACGTCCTAAAGTAAAACCCAGGCTCACCCGACACCAAAACGCCGGCCATGACACGGGCTAACGTGGCTCTCGCAGGCTTCACACGCACTCCATCTCCCCCTCCCTCCCGAGCTCGTCCGTCCTCGTTCGAACCCTCGCCGCGTCAATCAACCCCGCCGATATCAACACCATCCAAGGGACATATGGCTCCAAGCAGCCCATGACATCGCTCATCGGCACCGCCGAGCCGTCCGCCGTCCCCGGCAACGAGGGCGTTTTCGAAGTCGTCTCCGTCGGCGATTCGTCGTCGCCCCTGAAAAGGGGGGACTGGGTCATCCCCGCCGCCCAGCAGATCGGCACGTGGAGGACGCACGCGGTTTTCGAGGCCGGGGATCTTCTCAAAGTCGACAGGGAGAACTTGACACCCACGCAGGTCGCGACTGTGAGCATCAACCCGTGCACGGCGTACCGCATTTTGCGAGACTACGGCCCCAGCGCCGGGTTGAAGTCTGGCCTGCCGATGAGACCGCTCCAGCTCGGCAGCGGCGAGTGGTTCATCCAGAACGGGGCCAACTCGGGGGTGGGACGGGCAGCGATCCAGTTTGGAAAGCTCTGGGGTCTGCGGAGCATCAACGTCATCCGCGATAGGGACTCTGTCGAGGAGACTGAGGCTTTGAGGCAGGAGCTCATTAGCCTAGGGGCAGATGTTGTGGTGCCGGAGTCGCAATTCCTGTCTAGGGAATGGAAGCACCAGCTTGCGGATATTACTCGGGGCGGCCGCGAGGAAATCGGGCTCGCGTTGAATTGCGTCGGCGGCAAATCTGCCACCTCGCTGGCACGATCCCTGGGCGAGGGGGCTACGTTGGTGTCGTATGGAGGAATGTCCAAGCAGCCTGTTGCCTTGCCGCTTGGGTTGCTCATCTTCAAGGACATTCGATTTGTTGGGTTCTGGTTGTCAAAGTGGAACAAGAAGGATGCCACCGGCCGAAAGCATATGGTGAATGATATTCTGAACTTGATTCGCCTGGGCCATTTCAAGGACGTGCCTGTGGATGAAGTCAAGTGGGACTGGGAGACTGAGGAGGCGCCGCTGAGGGACGCAGTACAGGAGGGTTTAAAGGGGTTTAGGAAAGGAAAAGGGGTGTTTGTGTTTGGTGACACCTGAGGGTTGTTCCGCATGTAGTTGTCAAGGTCATGTATAGTATTTGAATGATGGGTGAAAGTTTGAAGCCACGCCCGCTTGTGACGTGCCGTGGTCTACTTCTTTGCCTGGACGGTTTGCTTAAACTCTTGTTTCACGGAAAGCAATGAGATGGGCAGGTCCTGGTATGCAATACAGCATCCAACTATACATATATACAACACTAAATATCAACCAAAGAGCCGTCATATAGCCTCGCCATGCCGGCATATAATGGACCGTGGTTGAGCGCACTAGCGATCTCGATATATCTCGTCCCTTCGGCAGTTGTTGACAATCCAGGGATGCTGCTGTACTTGTTCGAGGGTCAATCTCTTTTCTGGGTCAACAACAAGCAACTTTGGCCAATGTCAGCATTTCCATACGCCATGTTCAGAGGGCCAAAAGATTCACACTGACTCCCTTAATAAGGCTCGTGGCCTCGGCGCTAACAAACGACGGGACTTTCATTTCCGCCCTAGCGATCCTCCTACATGTCATGGCGGGTGTGTCCTCAAAGGGGGCCTCACCCACGAGAAATTCGTAGGCCAACACGCCTAGGGCCCATAGGTCGACCTTCTCATCGTATGAGTTCTCTGGGTTATTCGGTATAACCATCTCAGGAGGCAGGTAGTCCAATGTTCCGCAGTACGTTTTTCGGCGACTACGGGGCGAGTGTACACTCCAGCCAAAATCCGAGATCTTCACCTCGCCATATATGCCCACCAGGATATTCTCCGGTTTAATATCGCGATGGATTATATGCTTACGGTGCAAGTAGCGTAGGGCACTTGCCATCTGCGCAATATAGCGTGCAGCTTTCGGCTCCGGGAATCTATCTGCCTTGCGGAGGTGTTTATATAACTCGCCACGGCCAGCGAACTCGAGGACAAGAAAGACACGCTTACTGTCGTGGAAGTGGCTATATAGCTTTAGGATGTTAGGGTGCCGCAGATTGCTCTGGATCTCAATCTCACGCCGGACCTGTCTCTCAACACGACCTTCGTGTAGCTCGCTCTTATGTAGGACTTTTAACGCACAGATGAAGCCGTGATCTCGCTCGCGTGCGAGGTATACGCGGCCAAACTTGCCCTTGCCTAGTGGCTTGCCGATCTCGAACATGCCCAAGTGGAATGTCTTGGCCACGGGCTGCTGAACCAAGCGCACGGTCTTGTTCTCTGATTGACTTTCTTGTTGAAATGGTTCTATGCGAGGGCTTTTGTGGCTTAGCGAAGTTTGGAGGGCGGCTTCCCGCGGGGGAGCTGGTGTCTTTGGCTTCTGTTTGGGCAGAAGGGCTTTGACGAGGTATGGTCGAGCTGTATGGCATGGGGGCATTGCTAGGTTTGACTTCACCTGTTCAGAGGATTAGTTCTGCTAGGGCTGATTTGACCATTGGTTTGGATTACCTTTGCCTTTTGCTCCCTTCCGTCGCCGTCGTCGAGACCCAGCCGCTGCAAGCGAGCCTCGAGGCCATGAGCTGCCATCGTTTTAGGTGTTCTTTAGGGAGAGAAAGGAAAGAGAATAGAAGGATAGAAATATATTACTGACTTGACTAGTCGAAACCGATGGCCAAACGCCACTAATAAACTGCTATTCTGTACGCATTTTGACTCTCCTGAAGTACGGGATGGAGTCAATGGACCGTGTGCGCCATTGTGAAAGGGCGTTGCGCGGCAACCATCGCGCGTCATCCCCTCCAATCAACTCTCACAGAATGGAACATCACGCCTGTCATCATTGTTGGCCGTTGGCGGTTGGAAGCTGGGCGTTGTTTGTACGTGACGTGCACGAGCAAGGAGTTTTGTAAGCGCCCGACGGCAGCGATATGATGGGGAAGCCAAGAAAAAGGAGGCCCCGGCCATGTACATTGGTCCATTAACAGGCGGATAAATGAACATGATATTTCGTATGTAGACGAGCAGAGACAGAAGTGGCTGGAATGCACAGAGTATGGTGCGGCACCAGCTACGACGCTGGGATATAATTATAGCCGATTCTGGGCACCAGACCTGGCGGTAATTCTTGACAATAACTTTCAAATGCTACCGCAAGCGTGTTGGCCTAGTTGCGCGACGCTGAACCAGGCTGCAAAAAATACCCGGTGGTCATTTTAAGGTACTTAAGTAGAGGACGGTCATCGGAAAGTTGACACTAATGCTGTCGCAAATCTATGGTACTAATTTTTTTCAGGAAAGAACCCTAATAATAAGTTAGTTGAAAGCTAAACCCATGGGCAAACAAAACGACAGAGCGTCCAGTGAAGTAGGAAGACTAATGTTGAGAGGAAAAATACAGAACATTTACCAAAATTAAACCTCAAGTGCTCGCACTCCACTTTTGGCAGAGTCGTTAAAACAACCAAGTGGTACTTATTACTGCAGCGGGACTACCGGGAACTACAAGTACTAAGTACCTAGGTACCTGGTGTGTAGAAGCATCAAGTCCAATGCACCTTCGTCGTATAAAGTCAGAAGTAGACAACAAAGATGCCGCGAGTACTTAGTCGTTTGTCAGCTCCAGCTGGTCTTCCATTCAGACCAAAGCTTCGGCTTTGTCCTCCATTCATCTCTTTCTTGCCCAGAGCTTCTCCCAATCAATCACGTGGGCATTGGCATCCGAAGAGAAGGCGGAAGCCATTCATTCGGTTCCATGTCAACTGGATTCGTGACGTCCAGATCCAACCCACCAGTCCTTTAACCACCGTGGGTGTTGCAGATATTCGGTGTTACATCATCCAATAAATCGACAGAATTCGAAAGCCACATCTGGAAGCCCCATCTTCTCCAGTCTTGTCCAGATCTGACATCTGCGCCCCTGACGCTAGCGCACGCTGGCTCAGATCCACCCCCACCCATTCATCATTCCACACAGGGTTAGGAGTCAGGACTCAAGAACCAACTCACATTCGTTTGCGGCAAACAAGCTCAACATGATCGCTTTCGCGAAAAGCCTACTCTTATCCTCTCGCGATGCGAGGGCGAATGGTGCGCATGGAGTTGATAATACGGTTTGTCCAGCGCCGTGTCTTGCATTCCACTTCTCCCCCGCAGATGAGCAAATCCGTACTACGTACTCCGGAATTTCACACAACCAAAGAAACCCCCCACTGTCGCATCAGCACGTGCTAACTTTGCCGCTGCAGCCACAGACGCCGGGAAAGAGAAAGATTGGTGACACTACGAATGAAATCGAAGAGACGCCTATAAAAAAGGAGCCTGGCTCAAATACGTCCACAAAGCGACGCAAGATAAATGGCATCCCGCCTCGACGAACAAGGCCCTCCAAGCAGCTCAACAATGCACCAACCCAACGACTCGATATTTCAGTATTCGGAAGCGGGGAGAATGGCGAATTGGGTCTGGGGAATAAAAGCCACAACAACAAGAGCCCTATGAAGGCAAACAGGCCCCGCCTCAACCATTTGCTAAATGCCGAGGATGTAGGCATTGTCCAAGTAGCGGTCGGAAGCGTTCATTGCGCTGCGCTCACACATGACGGTCGTGTCTTGACTTGGGGTGTCAACGATTCCAGGGCTCTCGGTAGAAGTACAAAATGCGATCCGCCGGTGCAACCTGACAAAGAAGTAACGGATTTGAACCCCCTCGAAAGCACACCCGCGCCTGTGGAAGGACTGGAAAAGCTGGGATCCGATATTACACAAGTCGCTGTCACTGATAATGCGACCTTTGTCCTCACCAGACCGGGACTTGTATATGGCTGGGGCACTTTCTTTGTATTTTGACAGCTCTTTCTTCACTCGCCTATCCCCAGGCTAGAGAGCTAACTGATTCTAGGGCAGTGACGGTGTATACGGGTTTTTGCGAGAGAAGATGTGCCCAAAGAAGAAATCCAAGTATAAAGAACGCTTCCAGGTCACACCCATTCAAATAGGTGGCCTCAAGGATATCAAAAAGCTTTCCGCGGGCGGAAACCACGTGCTCGCTCTCACGGAATCAGGAGACGTGTACGCCTGGGGGTCCGGACAACAAGCCGAACTTGGTCGCCGTCTCGTCCAACGGCACCAATTCGAATCCTTGATCCCGCGGATGGTCGACCTACCGAGGAAGGGAATCGTCAAAGCCTTTGCCGGATTCAATCATAGCTTCGCGATAGACAAGGAGGGCCAAGCCTGGACCTGGGGGCTAAATAATTTCGGACAGACAGGTCTTGCCGCCAACGAGGATAATCTTCATGTTGGCACCCCGACAGTCATCCAGGGGCTGAAAGGGTACAAGATTCGCCATATGGCGGGTGGCTTTCAGCATAGCCTGGCGTGCACAGAGGATGGAAACGTTCTCGCTTGGGGGAGGTGTGACAACAGTCAAGTTGGCATCGACGTGTCTGCCTTGCCCAGGGAACACGTCCTGTGCGACAGCCGAGGACGGCCGAGGATTTTGCTGCAACCCACCATCATCCCTGGTACGTGCCATTTACCATCTCTCTTTTATCTCCGCTCATCTGAGCATTCGAAGGAATAGCTGACACCGGTGGCAGGAATCACGGCTACTCTCGTCGCGGCCGGCATCGACAACTCCTTCGCCATCACCCCAGAAGGCAAAGTCCTGACCTGGGGATATTCTGAAAACTGTCGAGCAGGCCAAGGGGCCGACACAACGATTGAGACGCCTACAGAACTTACGGGAAAGGTTGTTTCCGGTAAATCGTTTACATTTGCTGCCTGCAGAGGGCAGTTCTCACTCATTGCGAGTCCACGAAAGTCTTGACCTGGAGGATAACAATGTGTATGCAATATGAACACTGGGCTGAGGATATGCTGATTTGAACCTGGTACGGGATGGGACCACGCGGAAGTGGCCTGTATGTGCAGCTAGCTAGTTTATGTATAACTACAGATGAGATGCAGAGCGTCAAGGCATAAAAATCAAAGTGCTAGAACTAGAAATTTACGAAGTTTAGATACATGCTGTGAGAAATGCGCAATCGAAGGGAAGGAATGTATCTGCCTCCGACAAACCCCCCCCTTATCCTTAATCCAGGCTGCTAGAAACCGAGAGCATGAAAGCGGAACAATATCAGATAAATGGCATTCATCCACACTCACTGCGGGTGCTGCACCGCCATATACACGACATTAGTATATTTGTGTAAACTAACATATCCTTGATGCGCAGCACCAGACTCCCAACACAAAGCGTCAACACGCTGGTCTAGGCCCGCAACGCCTGCGCCCACTCATGCAACTTGTCAATGACGACGGGCGCAAAGGCTGTCAACGTGCCCTCAATCACATTCCCAAAATACACAATCGCCTCCTCTTCACTGAGTTCCAGGTGGAATCTCTCTCGGACCTTCATGACGGCCTTGTCCGGCTCCAGACGGATATCAGGAATGTTGGCGTGCAGCATGAGACTAAAGAGGTTAAGAATAAGGTTTGACGATTTCCGCAGGGCCGTGTAGGCAAGGAAGCAATACTGTTTGAAGCGGTTGTACTGCTCTGAATTCACTCCGCCCATGCACTCGACCATTTCTTTGGACAGCTTCATCAGCGGGGCAAAGGGCTTCGGGTCGCGGCCGAGGATGAAACCGAAATCGGCGTGGAAGAAGTGCCCGTCGGGTGCAAGCAGGAGATTCTCGAGGTGGCGGTCGCCGACGCCGAGAATGTAGGTGATGACGCAGTATCCCGCACACGACTTGATATAAGTATCTAGCGTCTCTTGTCGTACGCCCAGGGGTTGTCTGTCGTCGGGGTTGTGATGTCTAAGGTATGCAAGCGCCGGGTTTGTCCTGTATTTGCCAACAATAGCTGACAGGCTTTGTGACTGGACAAATTGGGAGGCGCCTGCAGTGGTACTGGTGGCCAGGATTTTGTATGGCGACAACTTCAGGTCCAGGTTCTCCTTTTGGAGAAGCTGGTCCATAAGTGTGATGATTTGGATCACCAGTTGGTCTTGCCTCAAGTCGTCGCCCAATTTGAATATGATGGGATAGGTGCCGCCACTCGTGGTTTTAAAGGTGCATTTGATTGGATTCAGTGATGACTTGAATACTGCAACCTGGTCCGGCGCAATGCCGGTAATCTTGATTGCTGGATCTAGGGGCATGGCCAGAGGCGGGTCAAAGGTAAGCAACTCGTTCTTGGGATCCGCCAGCAAGTGTTTTAGGCGGTCAGTCTTCTTTGCAATCGACTCGCTGGATGACTTGATATCGGCGGCTACCTTGGAGAGGATGGCAATCATCTCCGCTTGTCGGAGCAGCGTTTTCCTGTCTTCAGTTCCGGATGGCTGTTTGACGAGCTCAGTCATGAAATCGTAAGCGACTTTGCGGTATATATTTCGATTGTCAATTCCTTGTTCCGGGCTGTGGTCGTCGCATTCGACCATCAGATACCAATAAAAATAATTGCCCAGCATAAAGTTCGCCGCAGCTCGCTGTATTAGAAAACACGCCAGTGACGAATCCTGTATGCTCTCTTGTTCAGAGTCGGCAGATATATGCTCGTATTTGAGCGCTTGCACAAGCTGAAGGAGATAGAGGAGTAGTTCATGGTCATCAGCTTTTCGTAACCGGTCCACGGCATACGAACGAACAGCCGGGTTGTCGAACGACGGCCCAAGAAGCTCGAGGGCATCGTCCACATCAATTTCTGTCCAGCGGCCAAGGACCTGTATCGCTTGCTTAGACTCGCTCTGGTCACTCCAGTTGACCGATTTGACAAATTTGGTCAAGGCTCGCTTGTCTCTAGTCAGGTGATATCTAAACTTCCAGACCAAATCGGCCTCCTCCGGCGATAAGACATGGGTCGGCGAGTACGCCATGATTAGATTCAACTCGTCTCGGACTTTTGCGTTTGGTTTGAGATCTTTGTCCAGAATTCCGTGCCTGTGGGAACTTCGAAACAGCCGTCTATGCTTGGCCTCTGCAGGGTTATCTCTCTGACCGACCTCTGGGTCGTAGACCTTGATGAGCCTGACTCCAAACCCATCAGAGCTCTCCCCCATGGCATTGATGCCTGGGCCAAATTGGACCTGCGGCTGATGGAGCGGGAGCGTTCCTTGAGAAGCTGAGAGCGGTTGCAAAGCTGATATCGGCGGCGGGTCGTATTCATGGTCGGCGAATACGACAGGGAAATCAAATCGTGGAAGCTCAACATTAAGTAGGAAAGCTGATGAATTGGGGCGACCGTCATTGAGACTGTCATTGTCGGTGTCGGAAGCATGGTCGCCATTGTTGTCTCCGTTGAGGGCTCGCTGACGCTGAAGCATCTTCATAGACGACTTTGCAGCCTGCAGACCCTTTTTCTCGAAGCTTCGAAACACCATTTGGTCCAGCCAGTCTACGCGTGGGATCTCTCCCATCTCATGCTTTTTGAACAACTTTTCCATTCTGTCAAGCTCCTCGGCATCTTTATCGACAAGCGGACCACCCCCATTCCGAAGGCTGGCCTTCTTCTTCGCTGTGACCAAAGCCGGCGTGGTGGAGTTGTCTGTTCCATCAGCATGCTTGTGTCTGTGAACCAAGCACTTTTGGCGACCTTTTTGGATTTGATTGTCGGTATCAAACATGGGCAATGTGGTTCCTCCAAACGGAATGGCATGGCCAATCGCGTGTTTCCCGCCGGTAGGTGACAGGTCCCATATTGTGATGGCGAGACGAGAATTGGCGGGCAGTGACTTGTATGTAATGGGCAACTCTAGCCACTCGTTCCATCTGTGTCAGGGCGACAGTAAGTACAAGGTCATGTCACGGCGGCTCGGGGGTCTCGTGTTCTGTACGCACTTTCGCTCGGACCGGAAGGGTTTGTATGCTGTTTGCACCGGCACGGTAAGAGGCTTAGAGCCAGCCCAGACCTGTATTGTCACGTAAAGTTCGGAGTGTGGGCTGATTTGCGGTCAGTCAAGGTGGTGACGGGTCTGGAATAATGGCTGTAGGGGGGCCAACCTGGTGTTCGACCCGATATGCCGGAGTTCCGGTCGCTCGAGAAGCGTCGAATACTTGACTGGAGGCTCATCCCCTTCCAGGTTCATTCTGTCATCGATGCTCAGCAAACAGAAGGCTGTGCACGAGTCACACTGCGTAACTCAGTGGCAGGCGCATAGAGGTGCTGGGGAGTAGTAGCCTACATTCGGACGCTCACAGGATGATCGACATCCTTGGAGCCCGCAAAGGAGAACGGGTCCATTCTCCCGTACTCAGCCATGACTATGCGATCATGGCATTCTGGGCGGCTCGTTGGGGACGGGGAGCGGCAAGACTGTCGCGGCGGTTTTGGCTCGAAGTTGAAGTCGGGGTGTCGAGTGCCGAAGCTCCAGTCCAGCTACGAATTCGGTGGGGCATGCAAATACATGTGTTCACCAGTGTGACATCGGAAGTCTCGAGCACCAGTGACTCCAGCCAGCTCACCTTTAGGCGGCATGGCACTGGCCCATAATGATGTCTGGTCTGGTGGGTCCCGGTCTGCCCTACATCACTGCGAGCATTCCGCTAGTGATCAGTCTGGGGCCGCGATTCCCCACCATTCGACCGCACCTCTGTGACGTCTGGTGTTGGTCTGCTCATGTTGTCTTCAATGTTTAAAGGCTATCTTGAGTCTTCATTTAATTCAAACGAAATTGCGGCTATTCAGCACGGCTCATTATTTTGGTCCCGCGAATCAAACAACCAGACCGCTTTCATCCAACGACGTATTTAACAATCTGTGCCTATTCCGCAGAGCCATCATTACTTGCCCCCAAAATATCGGTAATTGCAAAGTCAAATTTCCGTCATCCCAACCTCTTGCTCAGGAATGCCGCATTCTTCAAATCAACAACCACCCCATTATGACCGCGACACCCAGCACCCCACACGAATCAAACGTAACAAGAGCCCCCAAGCTCGGCACAGTCGATGTTGTCAATGGCGCCGTTGCAGTTTTCGTCGACGACGACTCCGTTCCCGGCGCTGGGTGAAGCGTGAGCAGTCAGTACGCGGGGAAAAGCGCAAAGAGCAAAGTCACTTGCCGCCAGAACTTTTCAGAGACCTAGAGCTACCCGTCAAACTCCCTGTCGAACTGATGATCGCAGTGCCCGTCTGACCGGCCGTTGAAGTGCCGGTCAAGCTGCCAGTTACAGGGCCGGCCGACGTACCTGTAGAACCAGAATCGGACGAAGCCGCAGTGGACCCTGGAGGAGAGGAAGTCGTCTCGAGAGACGTCCCGGGAGAAGATTCCGTGGCAGAAGATGTCGTTGGCGAGGGCGGTGTCACTGTGCCTGTGCCTGTGCCGGTCGTCGCCAAGTTCGTATTATACGTAAACTGTGTCGTGATGGCCGTCTTGCCGTCCTCACCCCCGGTAGCCTGGAAGATGTACGTGCCAGAGGGGACATTCTGGATTCTGGCGATGAATTCCGTGCCCGCCTGGTTTTCTATAGTCCCGCCATTTATCAGCGAGAAGGCCCTCTCGAGGCAGTCCGTCACGCGGGCGGATCTGTAAACCCGCGTGCGGTGCGGACTTGGGCTAAACATGGCATCTACACACCGAAAATAGTCGCAGCCCTTTGCATGTCATGCAGTCTCACCAAGTACAGAGAGCACGGCTTCTCATCCGTGCACTTGTCGATGTCGTACTTGAACGTGTTGAAGGACACGCGAAAGCCCCTCACAAAGTTGGCAGCGCTCGCAAGGGGGGGCAACGCAGCTCCCAAGACGACGAGGTTGGTGAGCCTCATTATCGCAGTCGCTGTGGGCACACAAAGCTGTGGAAACAGAGAAGAATCACTTTAGCTGCCCAATGGCTCGTGGGGCTTTTTCTGCCCTACAATTTTCTTAGGTAGCTAACGAGATAGGGAACGAATTCTAGGGGCGCGGTGAGGGGAGCGAACTTCTTGATGTAAACGAGGTTGGCGTGCCAAAAGAACTGTTTGTCCTGACAAAGCGAGACACGGCTTCCCAAAACGGATGGTAGTTAATTGTCCTGACCGTCACTTGACCCTGATGCAATCCCTGCTTGCACGACAGTGACCAACCGGCACGCCGTCATTTTTCAATAAATACGACGCCGAAATCATGTGTTGATGCAGCTCGGAGGCATGTACGTCGTCAGCTCTCTGGAGTGGAGCGCTGACAGGCCGGCTAAGAATGTGTAGGTGCTTCTCTGCAATGCTTCGCGAGTGTATCTTGGCAATGTCCGAGTTAAAGAACGATTTGATAACTTGAACGAATAATCCGTGCTCGGCGCTAGTTTTAAACGCCAGAGGTTAGGGTTTGGGCCTTTGCATCTCACCCTCCAGTCTGGACTTTGGAACTCAGCACAACCTCTAACCGGATAAGCTCATCAGCCCCTGCCCCGTTGCCATCACGGCCAGTTGAGCCTTGAACGTGTGAAAGCAAAGCACAATCTTGGCTAGATAAAACCTGGCGTATTAAACATATTTCATCTCGGGTATCTACCAGACTACGTACATCCCCTCACCACCCTTCATTGCGTTCAATGTTCGCACGGCCCCTCTATGTTCAATGTTGCGCACCGTCAACTCTACTCCGTATAAGCCATCACCAAACGCCTCTTCACTCCATTGCAACTCAATTCCCTGCCAAAATTACATCTTGCCACGCAAGTTCCACTCAAAGATCTTGTCAAACACCTCCTTCGCATTACCCTCAATAACGTCGCCGTGGCAAGGAATCAATGTCGTAAAATCCCACTGCGCAATCACCTTTAGGCTCTCATTCATGCTATTGCGGTCCTTGGCAAGATACCAATTAAACCGCTTGGCCCAGGTCGCATCTCCCTCGGTGTTCTGCACGCCTCGGAATAGCTTGTCAAGAAAGCCACCCGGTCTCTGCGACTCGGGCACCTTGCTGTACTGCTCGGTGGCGGGCAGATTGAACAGCAGGTCGGCCTCGATGAGGACCTTGTCCGGCTTGTAGTTGAAGACGATTTCCTTGTTTGCATGGCCATCGACGTACTCGTAGTCGAAATCGGCATCAAACTCTTGGCTGATTTTGACGTCGCGCTTGCCCTCCTTTTTGAAAATAACGGCAAAGTTGTCGTCGTTGATTTTAGGATCCTTGAGCTGCTTGGCGCGCTTCTCGGGAAGACCCTCGGGGCCGATAATTTTAGCATTGGGCCATTGCTTGGCCCATTCGGAGATGAAGATGTGGTGCTCAAAGTCGAGAGCGACAATGTAGCCTACGTTGCCGCCGAACTCGTTGACTTTGGCCCTGGTTTCTTCTGTGAGGGCGACGGGAGAGAAGACGGCGAGGTTACCGGATGTGAGCTTGACTACGGCGCTGGGTCAGTACGATAATGCCACGTTGTGAATAAAGAGGTGTTCCGCGGGCAAATTGGGACGTACCAAGGGTGCCACGGCCACCAATCTTGATCCTGCCAAATCGCGAAAATGGCACTGAGAAAGTCGCAATGTTGGGCGTGACATTGCGGATGACCATAAGGTCTGCCGGGTTGGCCGGGATGAGGTCCGCCGACATGTTGTGTGCGCTTGCGTTTGTAGAAGCTAAAGTGCGATTGTTCCCTGACGGTCCTAGATGTATACGAGGGCGAGAGGAAGTACGCAAGTAACGGTGACGATTTTGGTGGTGGTGTTGTAGCTGCTGCTGCTGCGTGCAGTTGCGACGCAGCAAAGTCAATGGAGCGACACCAGGACTATTTAACCGTCTCTGCCGCGAACCTAAAATGTAATCATCAATGACGCAACTTGTGCCCCTGCGCTTCGGCAGATACAAGCTACTAGTCTTGTTAAGCGTCTTAATAATAATGTAGTTGCCAAGTTGGCTCGGCTTCAACGGCCGAGAGCGTGGCGACGCCGACAACATGGAGAAGTCCAAAATTCCAAATTCCAAATTATGCGGGTAAACAGCAGTCCCAGCGACGCTGCCGAGATATCGCAAAAAAAAAAGTGGCTGCGGCGAAGCGCCAGAGGAATGGACCGCCAGGCGATAATGGCAACCTGGCAGGGGAGCCACACTGGAGGCGAGACGGGAATTGCGCCCAAGAGGTTAATGTCGTGATCCCATGGAGCTAAAACGAGGCGGGATCATGACATCAGCACCTTCGTCTCGTACAAGGGCCCGTCGCCGTGGAGCCCGTCCGAGCATGGAAGACACTGCCGGTTATTAATTTGTAAATCTCAAATCCGTCTGCTGAGCCGAGGCTCCAGTTAGTAGTACTAGCAGTAATCGGGGCTGCCGTCTGATCAAATTACACTGACGCCGCAGGTTGATCGTGTCAGGCTCGTTCGTCGTGTCAGATGGCGCGGACGAATGCGGACCAATGCGGACCAAACCTGGAGGAATAGTTGGCGCAGAGGCAGGGGTCGGCCTTTGGAGTTTGTCCTTGACGGCCTTGATCTGTGGGAGCGTGGTGGATGCAGCCACAATGCTTGCTTGCTTGCATGTCGCTCCAAATATCTACGTGCAAGGGGCGAATGATGGCTCAGGCATTCGATTTGAAGGTGAATTGCAGATGGCCTGATTCCCATGCAACGCGAGGCGCCCTGACAGTTCGCATAAAGTGGCGTTTGAATCTAGAACCCGTTTATGGCTGCTGTAGCGTATCGTTTTGATTGTCATTGAACGGCGTTTGATACTTGCATATTTACAGAGTAACGTGGGGGGATTTAAATATCATTGATAGAAATACTAGTATCTTCAGTGAAACTCGGGGCCAGCAGCGAAGTCGTCATGTCCTTAAGTGCAAAGTATAAGGCACATAATGCCTGTAGTACCTGTCGGTAAATTGACTCCACATATTACTCCGTACCTTCCTTCTGTCTCCCATAGAAACACCAGACTCAACACTCACCCCCATTAACTTTTTTTATTAACTTTTTTTTGTTTCCCTCATGTTAAATGATAATTCAAGCATGATACAAAGTACCGTGCAGGCACAACATCTGGTAACGCAGTATTGGGCTGTACCAACACTCACCCCCATAGTTACATATTATCCAATTCTCGCAAACATCACCACCACAGCCCCGAGCACCAAAACCCTCATGCTTTCTTGATTAGCCAAATCAAGTCCCTGCACCACCCGGGCCAAAAGCTCCAAAACACGTCGCGAATTCAAGAGAGTCCACTTCACCAGCATACTCACCTCTGCACCCGTCAACAGTCCGCCATGCAGGCCTGGCCAAAAGGACCTCTCTCCACGAGCATACATGGAGAGTAAAGTCGTTGGCTTGATGTTGTTTGCGTGCAACCACGTGTTTCGTTCCTTGGCACACGCGATCCAGGTTTGGATACCGAAGAGTAAGATGATGTGAGTGAGTACGTTGAAAAAAGCACTCCACGGCATGCTCATCTCAGCGTTGCGGCCCATTTGTCGAGAGACTTGGATTGGCGAAGAAGAACCATCTGCGCTTGATACCAAGATGGCTGGCTGCCGCACTGGGAGGATGAAAGACCATACGAAGTCGCAGATGACAACCCACGACCGGCATTGGTTTTCGACAAAGTCTGAAAAGGACAATGCTTGTGCAACTCCGGGCGCACTTCGTCTCTCGCGAACCATCGCGGCCTCTGCCTGAAACAACTTGTTCTGAGGTTTTTTTCGAGGTCGAGCAGTAGCAACAGGGCCTTTCTCGACCCCAGCCGTGCCCTGGGCTCGCTGAGAAGCAGTACCACAAGCTCTAGGCTCAATACTTGCCCATTGACTAGCCTCAGTTGAGTCCAATGACGTCGGAACAGTCATTGGAGATGGTGTTCCTCTGGGGCTCA
This sequence comes from Metarhizium robertsii ARSEF 23, assembly GCF_000187425.2. Lineage (NCBI taxonomy): Eukaryota > Fungi > Ascomycota > Sordariomycetes > Hypocreales > Clavicipitaceae > Metarhizium > Metarhizium robertsii. Next base: position 1,403,372 of record NW_011942171.1, on the reverse strand, counting down.
GCGGCGGTGATATGCTCCTCCTGTCATTGCTCCTTGACTGGCTTGAGCTTCGTGTCCAATCCACCTCGACCGCGTTTGTAACGTATACCTCCATCACTGTGTTGTGAATGTGCATTTCCCTCTCAAACCTCGTGGTGGTCTCCTCATGCATCTCCGTCAGGTTTTCCCACCGCCTAGCCAGGCAGTTATACAGTTTCGCCCACTTTTCATTGCTCCTGGCTGCGTTTTCATGTCTCTCTGCCAACTCGTCATACATCCCCCTCCAGTATTCCTTCTTCTTACACTCCTGGCGTAAGCAATCTTCCCAGTACTGTTCACGCCTAGACTGTGGCGAGTCTTCTTGGTGTATGCCGTAACTTTCCGGGACGCTTGCAACCGAAGACGTGTCATCAGGAACATAGTGCGACTGAGATTCCCCTTCTGCGTCGGTGCGACATCTTCTCGTGTAAGCATTTGAGGCCGGAGGTGGGCTTGGGGCCAGAGGATACAGAGGCGTGGGTTCCAGTATTCCTGGTTCCTCTTGGAGTTGTGCGACAGAGTTCCTCGGAGAATCCGTAGGAGATATGTAAAGCGGTTGTTGTAAAAGTCTGGCCTGCTCTTCACTAAATGTAGCCGCTTCATCCGCCCACTCCAGCCCGGCCATGTATTCTGTCATGGCACCTCCCACCGCGTCAGGCTTTCCATTTCTCGATGATGCGACAGACAGCATAGGAGACGAGGCGATGGATAGATCCTCCTCATCGGAAGCATTCACGCGTACCTTTCCTTCCCCCTCTTCTTTTTCTTTGGCCTGTATCTCAAACTTCTCGCGACAGGCAGGACACACTCTCTTTGCTTGCGGCCAGTCCCATGAAGGCCTAGTTTTCGAAGACGTTGGCTCTGGTCGCTGCCGCCGAGCCTGTACGCATAGTTGAGCATACTCTTCATTCAGTTTGTTGTGCTGGCGTGTAAGGTCCAAAAAGGCCTCCATCTCAGCCTGTTGTGGTGTTGGAACAGTAGGATCGAGTCCCACGTCAGCCCGTGGTCTTTTCTCATCATCAGCAGCCCTGAGATGCCATGCGTCGACGTAAAAGCGCAGCATTTCCAGAGGCTTGGAAATATGCTCAATGAGAGTCCTTTGAGCCAGAGCGAGGCGTTTTAGACCCTCAACCGTATCATTGTCGTTAGGTTGCGGATCTGGCGCCGCCCCCCTGGCCGTCGACACCAAGTCTGATGTGTATTTGCACAGATTCGCAGGGAGCTTAAAGTCCTCCCGCCTCAAATACATGGGCTCTTCATTGTGTCGCAAGTGGTGTAGATCAGGTGCGCATTGGTTCATGGCGTTCTGGACGTTCGTCCAGGATTCCCTGAAATCTTCAGGGTCATGGCGCTGCGTAGTGTTGGTTGAAGTCTCGGCGGCGCTTCTGGAATCTCTGCTGTTTCCGGGGTCGACTTCGATTTGGACTCTTTCGGGGGGACCAGTGTCGAGATCAACTCTTGGCTCTGCTTGGTCTCCGCCGTCGTACGGGCGTTGAACCTTGGACTTGGGCTCTTCGCCAGGCTCAGACGTAGACTCCGGCCAAGCTGTCTTCAAGTGGGCATCATAAGCATCGTCATCCCCAGCAAGTGCCGACTCAGAGAGTCCTTGCGAGCTGGCAGGAGGTTCCTCCGGCGACTTGTCGTCCTTGTCTTGGCCCACGCTGGTCGGCATTCTTGTCTTTTGATTGTCGTGACGATTGAGCAAGTTTCGGGTGATGCGATATTTGATCGCAAGTCCAGAACAACAAGAAGAGCGGGTGAGCGTTTCCGAGTCTTTAAATTGAACAGAGCGTTGCCGTCTCATCAGATGAATGTTGGTTTGATTGGAAGCACCAACCGACCAAATTCCCTAAGATTGCCTTTGTTAACTGCATTCACATTCCTTTCCAGCCTGATTGAGCAGTGAGTGTTAGAAGAGTCAACAAAGGACAAGTGAATGCAGACCTAAGCGCTTCATGGCCATAATACCGTCCGTAGTAAGCTCTGCAAGCGAAACTCCAGAAGGAGATACATCCTTTCCGGCAAAAATAAGGTTCACCTTTGTGGTATCGAGAGCATGGGCCAGAACGCCAAGCGTATATCCGTGCTTGCCAAAAGCAAGACACAAGTGATCTATTCATTCCACCATCATTCACTGTACATTTGTGCACAAAGCCCTTTCATACAAAACCTTTTCGCCATGCCCAAATATTGACACCAAGACCTAACATTAACTATACCAACCACGAGCACCCGGCCCAGAATGTGTAGTCTCTCTCCGATGACTTATCATGGGCTCCGTAATGTCGAACACATCTATAATCTGACGCCAAATCCCTTCATCCATGGATATTACTGCTTGGTGCTTTGACGCCCCATGACGTTGGGTTCCGTCATCTTCTGGCTCCCGTTCAACAGGTTCTAGTTTGAGGGCGTTCGTATCAGCCGCACGTCACTACTTGGACGACATGTTCATAGACGTACCTAATGCAGGAAGGTCGAACTCGTCAAAATCGACCTTGACGCGCCCATCTCTAATGAGAAAGCTAACATAGAATATATTTTCAACCGTCTGTCCAAAAGACTTTGGGTTGACAACAAAGCGCATCAAATCTATTCCTCCAGTGCTGCGAAGCCCGTGCTGGTGCATAATTCTTGTTTGTTCATCCGCTTCCATGTCATCGTCGATCAAATCTTCAACAACTTTTTGTGTCTCAACCTGAACTTTACGCAGTCGTTGTAAAATCTTGCCGCATATCGCCGTCAAATCATTCTCCCTCTTTGCTAATTCCTCAACGTTGAGCACCTCGGGCCGCGTCTCTGTCAAGTTATTAGGTCGAAAGGGAGCAGTCCGCTTAGCAATCTTGCGGGCTTTCTTCTCAACAGACATTGGTCCTAATAGGAATCCTGGAAGGGCGGGTCGTCGAATATGTGGCAAGCAAGCAAAATGGCCAAGATGTGGCCAGTTCATCATGTCGCCCTCATCTCCTATTTCGTCGTCGTCGTCGTCATCATCATCATCACCATGCCCCCTGCGCCGTGATACGGTTCTGCGTTGCCGCTGCGTGCTCGATAGCTCTGGCGCATTGTCATCGGCGATCCCACTACCCTGTCGCATATATGTGATGGCCTTGGAAACAAGTTCATCCACATCTATACCTTGCGAAAGGCTGCCCTGGGTGAGACGCAAGGTTTTTCGATAAGACAGATCAGTGGTGCTCACGAGCAGGCGTGAATCGATTGTGGCTTCGGTGGTCTGTTTCAACTGTTTGGAGAGTTCATTGGCTTTCAAAATGGTCTCGTGCAAGCCCCGTGAGTCGCCTTTCAAGAATTCCTCCGAGTTTTCAGAAATTCCCTTTAGAAGATCTCTCAGCCCTTGTTGCACAACCCGGCGTTCTTGAAGGGGCTGGTCAGGATCATAAACATCTTCGAAGTCGCTTTCGCCTTGGCCACTGTCCTCATCGGTCCCTGCGTCCAGAGTTCTCCGACGGGTACTGAGCGGTTCTGATGTGACGGTATTTGTTCGCTTCCTTTTAGTTCCAGACACACTCCGCCTGTCAAGCTTCTGCCGGACCGCTAGGCCACGCCTCGTGGAAGTTGGTGTTTGCGAAGGGGATGGTGATGCCCTCTGAGAATGGTTGTCCTTGGACCGTCCACCGACGCGTATTGGCATCGCAGAGGCGGATCGCTGCTAAAAAGAAGCAGTGTTGCTTATTGTTATTTGAAACTTTGAGTTACTCGATTTCGTAGGGTCCGTACAAGCTCCCACACTCGATTGTTTCGACGTCGTTTGGTCCTGTCAGAAGCAGTAAATTTGCACAGATGAGACTGTGTGCATCGGCTGACGCGTTGGGGAGACGCGCTTGAAGGTTTCTGCCAATTAACGACCACGCGGAAGGTGCCCCTCCATTGTCCACATGCAGACGGTACAGGTACCTGGGTTTGGGTCCCAGGCCACACGCAGGTTGCTACTAGCCTGAGTGCGGATCTCTCCCATCCTCTCTGTGCTGCAATTATTTTGATCATAGTATTGGTATATTTGATGAGATTACTTTCTGGTCAACAGCCCGTCTACCTGATCTACCTACTTAAGTACCTAGGTGTAGGTAGTTACCTTACCAAGCACTCCGTAGCCTTGCGTCTATTGACAGCGCAATACTCGCTTGCTTGTATACCTACTTCAGTACTTACTCCGTACTTTGCAAGCAATTACAGTGCTACAGCATAATATTTATCCAGCTGTACTATGAGCTGGCAATGCCCAGCAGGTCCCAATACCATTACAACATGGCTCATAGGATATTCTGAACTTCGCTCGCCTCGCTGATTTCAGTGGTATCGATGTACTGTCCCAAGTCAAATATAGCCAAGCTTTCTTGGCTCCAGCTGAATTGTGCCCAGAGGGCTGCATTGATATGCCTTGCGCTCAGACAGAGCTGCATGTGCCTTGGCCACTCAGCATCGCGTATCACATCAAAACAATCATTCGCTTTGTTTCATCACGCGCAAACAGAGCACGAAACGCAGATCGACCCGTCTCAGAAGACTATCAATCGCGATTCAAACCGCCAAAATTTTCGGGACAGAGACGCCTCGGGTACTATTTTAATTAAGGTTATTTTTTCCTTCTTTTTTCAAGCTTTTTGACCTATCCAAGTGATGGTGCAAGCACTGTATCAAGTAAGGCTCTACTAGTGACACCAACATAGTGTGCCTGGTCGTACTCCGTATACAAGCCAGAGAACCGCAACAAACCACGTAATACGCCATGAACGCATCGTGATGCGTCAGAAGCTAGCAAGATTGGTGAGCATATCTCACAACATTCTGCAGCCACATTTGTATTTGCATTTCCTCTACCAGCTCCTATGCTGGCGGAGACTAACATGTAAGCGCATCGAGGCAACGTTGGATCAATTCTCACTTTGAGCACCGGGTAGCCTGTCATGAATGCCCAGGTAGAGTAAGGCGCCTACAGTGGAGGCACATCACACACAAGAAGCAGTTGAGCTGATAGCCCCTACATGATCAAGTGACAACGCTCCAAATATGGAACTGGAACTAGACTGAAGAGGCTGCCATGTTGGCTGCAACAAAGAGCAAACGTCGATTGGACGGGCATTTTCATCAGTCGCATGGCTGCGCAAAGCGGAACTTCTGGCGCATCCAGAAGAGCAAAGAATCGAGCCAGGGGGGCGCAACACATGTAGGCGCCTTCGCCATCGCGTGGTCTGGCACCGCATCCATCTTGTGGGAAATGCGGCACGAGGACAGCGTGAAACTCAGATTTGGAATAGCATGACGGCGATTTCTCTGAACAAGCGGCTGCCGTCAATACCGCCTTGATGGTGACCCCCAAACTACATCATAGATTCTCCCCGGCTAGGGCAGCACCGTGTGAGGCATGGAGCACTTGAGCTGATGTGCCCACATCCAGCTTCCATGTCCAGCAGCAAGGGACAATGAAGCCTGCCAAGTCCTCGCGGGCGTTGCTCACATAGCCTCATTTAGCTGCAAGACACTTCACTGGGGGCTCCACTGTGGAAGCAGTGGGCCTTGTCGTTCTAGGGTGCGGGAACAAACGATTCGCTTCAATGTTGCATTTGAACCTTCCTTTAACCCTGGATGCTTGGATTGCAGTCTTGCCCGCGGATTGCGTATTGCGTATTGCGGACAATGCGGAGTACGCAGAGTGCCGTGGCACGGAAAGAGCAGCACAAGCCCCTTTCAGGAATACATATACACAACTTAGACATTCTGCCATGACAACTCATGCACTGTGTTGTTTGAGACGTGCCAACCACCGTCATGCAGAGGCCTCAAATGCGAGGCAGTACGCGTTAGAGGGAATGGTGGCACTATGAAGTTGCCTCTGGCTGCCCGCCACTTTTGGCTGCTGGCACACTCAGGCCGATCTTCACTACCGCAACCCACCAACCTCTCGTGATAGCGGTTGGAGGCTCCATTTAGCTCCGCGGTACCTCACTAAGGCATCGGAAGACATGCAAGGGTGGCATCTGTTGAGTTTGGGCCGCCAGCGTTCTCGAGGTTCTCAACGCCCCTCCTCGGCGTTCCTCCACAGCATGTGGCTGTGATTTGGCTACGATAACGATATTACCCCGCCGAGGAGTGTGGACTGGGTTGGTCGATGACATGCAACCAGCTAACGCCTTCGAGAAACGGACTGGCAAACGTCTCCAAGCCGATTGTTTCTTCGGGCAAAGCAAACCACCCGTACCGAGCCTCCAGCGAGAGCTAATAGGCCCAAGGACAGCCTGGCCCGAAATGACCCGTTTTGTCCATGCCCAGCGTCGTTCAAAAATGGCGCTGGGTTGTTTGCTTATTCGGGGCCTGGCCTCAGCCATGGAAACCCTCGTCATGTCGCCAAGCGAGAGGCGACCTACAATGTATGTACCTTCTCCAGCTTGAGCCCTTGTCAAGAACCGATGTCCTTCCACATTTCTGGACGCAGCTGTCCGGGGTTGTGGTATAATAAGGTACCATGAGCCTCGCCCTACCACGACTTCCGAGTGATGTCCTTTCTTGTTATCCCCTCATCTTGTTCTCGTAGCCCCATATTAGGTATCCACGTCATTCCTTCCTTCCGGACCTGACGACTACGTGATAGAATCTGGGTTGAACCAGACGTCTTGCTCGAGGCTCTCCCCAAATCCCCCAGACTTGGACAAACGCTGTAGACGCTGGTTGGACACACTCACGTGCGGTGCTCGTGATAAGTCGCACAAGGGAATCATTTTTCTGATCCTGCTTGGTGGCCGTTACCTACACCGTGAGTTCGATCGTGGGAAGGTCGAAACTACCTACTCAGAGGTACCTGATTCCGGTCGAAACGCCCCGGGATCGCCATTCACCTGGTCTAGCTGGTCTTTGTATCACTGGCCAATAACTTAGACTGTACAACACTTCTTCACCAACCAACAAGGCTTCTGGTGTTTGATCGCCCAACTGCGTTGTATACAACAATTACGTTCCGACTGTCAGCTCATTAATAAGAGGGCGCGCTTCCTGGATATACGTTGGAGAGTAACCGGACTCATGTCGGGATCATTCATACCTTGCCCTTTCTAACAGTCCTCAACCCCATCTGCTCGTCATGACAGGACCGCCTACAAGTCCGCGTTACAGCGCTGAGGACTTTGAGACTGCCTCTGTTCGTTCGGCTGCCCCTTCTTATGGTAAGAGAGTCTCTAGCCAGCTTCGTACGCGTTCTGAGGCTTAACAATTCGCAATACAGTATCGGATACGCCATCTTACCACACCCTCCCGTACAATCACAATGAAACAATTCCGCCCTATAGCCCACCAGCTCCAAGGGCAGCCCCTTTGGCAGCAAGTGCTTCTGCTCCTTTATTCGCCCCTGGCCGTCACAGAACTTCGTCGACTCGGCAGCAGACCATAGGCCTGCCTCCTCTACCCCCAGTGGCACCGCAAGGTGCCATGTCAATCCATAACTTTCACCTCCCGACCTGGTCCGCCAACAATGGCCCGGCGGCTCGCCACTACCGGAATGTAGCTGAGCGCCGAATTACGTCCGGTCGATACACGGGACCGGCAGAGCCATTGAGACACCAAAACTCCAATGATAGAGCCTTGAATAACGGGACGGACACCGCTCCAGAGGCACGCCCCTTGGAAGATCCGTACCTTGTCGGCGAGGTAGCGGCAGCACAGGCCCGTCGTGAAAGACTGGCCCGTGAAGCTAGTGATGACATTCTTGTCCGAGAGGATAGGCAGTGGGACTGGCTTCTTGGTGAGCAATAGGTCTATTTGCGTCCTTGATTGTGCGAGAGTATTCCCGCTAACAACCGATTACAGCCCAAATGAGGAGCTGGGACGAGCGCGAGAGAAACTGGGCTCGTTTCCGCCGCGAGGTCGAACACACTCAACGTAAAAAGCTGCTTCGTCGTATTGGTGGTCGGCTGCTGCCAACTTAGAATATGAAAAATATTGGTACCGGCGCTTGATGCTTTCTCGTGGTTCACTCTTCCCCCAAAACTCCACTGGTTGGAGCATGTTCCACTCCTTTGTCCTGGCATATTTTTCTTTTCTTTTCACAAATCCATGATGCATCTGGCGGCGTTTTTTCTTGTAGATTGGTACCATTTAGTTTTGCGCGCATCTTTTTTCTCCTGGGCTGCATTCATCATTGGGGACAAGCAATTCCTCACTCACACGAACATTTGACGGAGGGTAACTGGCATTTTATGAATTAGTGAATTCAACTTCTCTTACGCTGCTGATTAACCACACAACTGATGTTTGCGTAGTATGTGACCTGTGAAAAGAACAGCTGTACCAACACATACTTTTAGGAAATGATACTCTGATAAATCGCAAAGCAATCAACTAGCATGTGCCTGATCTACCTGCAATGATAAATGTACACGTTCCAATAAACGCCATGCCCCATGCAAGTAATAAGACATTCCTCCCGCTGTCCTCCAACGTGCTTTCGCTCACCTCGGGTACCTTGAGTTGGTGTGTACAATACACTAGACAAGATGTGGATTGTTTTGGCTTGTAGATTCAAGCAAAGGAAAAAGAAGCAGTTCAATCAGCCCTTGCTTCGTGAGTTAAGCAAGAGGGCGACAATGAGGCTGTTGCAACGTCCGTTAGTCCAGAGCCACGTAAACACATGACCACTCCGCCAAATCACTCACCCGTAAAGACCGAGGACCTCCCCGAAAATCAGAATCAGAACCATGCCAACAAAGATTCTCGACTGCTCCATGTAGGCGCGGACGCCTTTGTCGCCGACAATTCCGATACAATAGCCCGCGGCTAGGCCAGTCATGCCGACTGCCAGGCCGCAAGCGAAATGCATAAAGCCCCTAGCAACCACATGTTAGACGCGAACTCTTGGTCAGCGCCCGGGGGTGTTTTACGTACGAGAACAGGGCATATCGTTCGTTTGCAGACGGAGGCGCGAGGTCCTGGGCGATGAGGACCGATATGACGAGCGAGTAGACGGCGATGATGCCGGACATGACGACGGGGATCAGACACTGTGAGAAAGTGTGACTTAATATACTTGGATCGTTTCACAGGGGACGGGAGGAGATATAGGTTCGGCAGCCGGCTGGGGGAAACGAACCTTCATTATGAGATCGGGGCGAAATGTTCCCACGCCGGCAATGCCAATGCCGGACTTTGCTGTGCCGTACGCGGCACCGATAGCTATACACGTCCCGTGTTAGAATTTCAAATAACGCTCGGAGGGCTGTTGCGGTTCCCGCGTCCGTCTTACATCCGAAGACCATGGCGGCTGCGATGCCGGCCTACATTGGCGCATTAGCATCCGAGTTCGTGAGCGGGAGGGCGATGCGTGTCTGATGGACAGACTTACCATCCCAATGAAGGGGGCAAACTTGGGAGCGAGCTCAGACTCCATGATGGGCGGGATGGAAATGGGGGCGTTGGGCGTTGGAGGAGCGGTTGTTCCGAGATTGAACTGGGCGTGGAGGAGCTCTGCGCTCTGATGAAGCCCGTTGTGAATGGCACGCCAGGCACACGTTCCTGGCTAGGCAGCTCTCAGGAGCTGGTAGGCCAATGAACGATGAACGATGGGCGGGGCGTGACCGCGCACGTGATGCCGTTCATCTGGCAGCGGGTGATGGACCGTTGACGTTGCTCTGTGTGGCATGGAGAGAAGGTCAATTCAGACGTAAGTTTTGGTCAGATTTGTCGTATTGTGACATTGTGATGTTTGAAGTATGATATAATGAGAGACAGCGCTCTTTTTTTCTTTTCTTTTTTAAATTTGGATGCGAAGAGGCATCTGGAACAGGCTTATGATACAAAAGTAGAGAGGAGTCCAGGGACAGGCGCCAGGGACCAAGGTGTCAAAATTTATTCCAGGATCGGACGAAGCATTTCGTTCCCGGGATCGACCAGGGCGCATTTACTCTGAGGGTATTGCTCCGTACAGACCGGGAGTAGAAAGTTGGGACATTTTGACAGCGCTACCTCCTGCAATGTGCTCACCCCTGCCGCGATGCAGCCAATACCTGCGCATGGGCCGAGATGAAAAGAGATAGCCTGCACTTGGGGTGGCAGTTGCACCCAGCATTAAGCTGTTTGTGGTCTGATGTGGACGAGTTTACGGTGCATTTTGGCATCATCACCCTGTCTGATAGAAACTCGAAGACCAGTATGAAGGGCACCTGGACTCCGTAAAAGTTGACGTGTAATCTGCACTGCCTGGTTAATTAGTAAATGTACTTAAGTCTGGTAGGTTTCGACGGCGTTGGTTGCCGCATGTGCCTTTTCAGTTCCGCTTACAATTCCACACCCTCGGTAGGAAAAAGAAAAGGGTTTTGAGAGTACTATCTATATTGGAGTGTGAGCACCTCAGATACTCTTCCCGTTGAAATTTAATCTCCTCGTCATTGAGCCTTTAGAGTTGAATGTGCAACATGTGTTGCTGGCTCTTGACAAACCCAGCCCTGGGCATAGAGGCTCGATAGTCGGAGAGAAGAGCAGGCACAGCGCAAATCAGCCAAGAGACAAACTCAAAAGGGTGCACGTGGGATCTGTAGATTCGACAGCGTCTTGCTCGGAAATCCTTGGGATGCGTACATCTAGCAGCTGTGGATGCTCGGCAATGGGCTATTCGTGTGGCGGCGGCGCCATTTGGGGGGCAAAGGTGAGATACATATTGCCAGCGGATGGTGGTTTGTTTGTTGCAATCTGGTCGTACTTGATTACTTTCTCATTTTTTCATGGGCACATGCTGCTCCGTAGTCTGTAAATCCCTGGATTGGACATGATTCCGTCACGGCAGGTGTCTTTGGGCTGACGTTTTACTCGCTCTGTTTGCAGTTGTACGGCCCATGACATACCGGGCAGCACCGCAACAGGAGCATATATGTATGATTGAACGAAGGCGAATTCATCTTGGCTCCCTCCTCCCCCCATCAAACCGACATGGAGCTTCGAGACCAGCTTGGGCGCTCCGAACTCCGAGTTGCCCTGCGCCTCGTCCCCAATGCGAATTTGATTTGGGCTGGCTCCCGAGCATCCAGATTTGAGAGGAGGAGGAGGAAAAGTCGTCGTCGCATGTATAATTCCAAGGTTGATGCAACGGTCGATACAACGCCCGGCGCAGTAACAATACTCCTGCAATATGGACTGTATCCCCCAGACCTCGTCGTGGACGTTGCCCCGTCGAGGACCGGCGAGCTCACATTGGCCAATTTGCACACCTTGATACCCGCTTCTCCGAGACACAGCTTCGTTCGTGGGCTGCGAGTAAGAGTAGCATTGAGAATTGACCTGATGGCTCTGTCTCGCTGGACCGCGCCAAGACAAGGGGACGAGGGACCCGTCGATTGGATGCAGAGTTCAATGTCGCTGGCTCACCTTTTGGCAGTCCAGTCTCGTGCAAATTCCACAATCCGCAATCCACAATCCACAGTCCTCAGTCCTCAGTGCTCCACATGTGCACCCTCCACCCTCCACCAAATCCACAGTCGCAGGTCCCAAACAGCCAGCCAAAGGCGAGGCCTTTCAGAACCCACACAGACTCAACATTGAAGGCCCATTGACGGCCCAGTCCCATGGTTGCATGTGTGCGGTGCCCTCGAGGCCACCCTTCGTCCACCAAGCCGCGCCCAGCCAGCCAGCCAGCCAGCACAGAGAGCACAGAGGACACAGCCAACAGCCATTGACCCCGACACAGCCAGCCGACGTGAGCAGCCCTGTCAGCCCAAACCAGACCCAAGCAGCAGCGTTTGGCCCAGCACCGTCCCGTCAATCTTCGAGCTGCTCCGACTTGATCGCTGCTGATTGTCGCCGCTTCGCTAGTGCTGCTCCTCCGGCTTGCTCCTCCGGCCCTGGTCCAACGTCGACCTGTTTCCACTCGGCCTGCTCAAGTGGTCGACGACATCGAAACGAGGGCCAGCGAGGCTACACTCCACGACGACAATCTCTTCTCCGTTGCTGCTGCTGCCGCCGCTCACTTCACCGCGCCACCTCCCGCCGGTACGCTCTGGGCTCGCTCTGGGCTCGCTCAACGCATTACTCAACTTACTCTTGTGCGTGGACCGCGGCATATCACGCCCTATCCCGTGTGAGCACCACTTCACTTGAGCCCTCGACGAGTGCACACCGGCCTCGTGGCTCGCGTTCTCCCTCGTGCGCATCCTCGACATATCCCACGAAGCCCTCGCGTCCTGCCTGCCAACGTCGACAGCGGCATCAGAACTCGTGCTTCTCGTCTCCTTGGGATCCCCGCTTGACTGACCTTGGCGGCCTGGGCATCAGCTGCGCTTGGTGATTTTGTTTCTCCTTTCCACAGCTGGCCGCTTCTGAAGGCTACTTCCAGTCAGTTTGCACCCAATTCCTCACGCTTAGATCCAACCGCACAAACACTCCTGTGTAGTCCACCATTCACCCCTGTGGGCGACTGCTCCTTGCCCTGGCTGCCCTTTTGCCCACGGTATATTGACGTCTGTACTGATAGAGATCCTTCTCTGGGGTAACTCCCTTGAGCAGAGTTACATCATGGCCGAATACCACCCGTATGATCCTCGAGCTCAGCAACGGCCGCCGCCCCCTCGCGGTTACCCCGATTCCAACAATTACCAACGAGATGCCGCATACTCCAATATCTTTGGTGCTGCTCCTCCCCCGGGACGATCACAGACAATGACGTCGTCATCTCCCGGCCCCCCCATGGACCCGGAGAGAACGCAGACCATGTCTTCTACGGCTTCTGGCATGCAACGTCAACCGCCGCCGAGACCACAGCAAGGTTACTACGGCGAGCGAGAACCCATGCAACGAAGACCTGTACCAAGTGACCCAAATGCTGGAGGCGGCTACTATCCGGGGTCGAGAGCGGCTTCGGGGGGGCACCCGCCGCCCCCATCACAGTCACAATACGCTCAGCAACACCAGCCGAGACGACCATATCAGGGCCCCGGCGGCCCTCTCCCTCCTCGGATGGAGTCGCGAGGTCCGCCGCCGCAGGCTGCAGGCGCGCGATATGGCCCTCAGAGCGGATATCAAGGGCCCCCACGGCCTGCAATGAATAGCGACCCTTATCGCTCACAGTCTCTAGCATCTGTTCCCCGGCCGCAAATGTATCAGCCGCCTCCGAGTTCATACCAGCAATCGCCGGCAAATCAATTTCGTCAAGCTGCCTACTCTAATCACAATTCAGCCAGGACAACAGCACAGGGCCGGGTTGTCCCCGAACGCCATCATGACGACCGTTCCATGTCAATGACCGGCTCTTATCACCCCATGGATCGAGATTCTCACCAAACAATGAGCGGCCGCATCATTCCAAACCGGAGGGCGCCAAGTGACGTGTCAATGTCCAATGGGTATGCCCCCAACGGAGGCTACCATACTGCCCCGGGATCCCAGACACGAACCACCAGTATGGCCTCGTCTGTTGGCTTCCCAGAACACGCCAGGACTATGTCTATGGCTTCTACCGCAGCCTCTACAATTACACCTTCCGAATCCGACACCATGACGCTCGTAAGCCGACCCTCTAGAAGCAAGTCCGTCGAGAGTGATCGACCAACCACCGCCACAAAGATTCGTCCTCCGCTTGTTTATCCGGCACTGCTCTCAAGAGTCGCCGAGTGCTTCCGACGAAAAATCATTACTGGGGACCGCACCAAGAATGAACTGACGTACAAGAATGCCTTCAGCGGTTCAGAGGCGGTGGACGTGTTATCATATATCATCCGCACCACCGATCGTAACTTGGCCCTCCTGCTTGGTCGTGCCCTGGATGCTCAAAAATTCTTCCACGATGTAACATACGAGCACAGGCTGCGAGACTCGCAGTCCGAAATGTATCAGTTCAAAGAAACCCTTATGGAGGAGCCCGAGGAAAAGCCCCCTGTTAATGGTGTCTTTGTGCTGCTGACCGAATGCTACTCTCCCACCTGCACAAGAGATCAGCTTTGCTACTCGATTGCTTGTCCACGACGGTTAGAACAGGTTTCTAGGCTGAACCTGAACGCGAGCTCCGGCCTCCGAAAAAATGATGCTGCAGTGATCAACGACGACGAGGTCGACCAAACCGACGAGCAGAAGCTTTGGATCAATACCGTGCCGAAAGAAGTTGCCGATGCAGTCGGTGAACGCGAAAAGAAAAGACAAGAAGTCATATCCGAAATTTGCTATACTGAAAGAGACTTTGTCAAGGATCTTGAGTATCTTCGCGATTTCTGGATTATACCTCTGCGATCGAAGGCCTCGCCCATCCCGTTACAGCGCCGAGATAAGGTTGTCAAGACCATCTTCAGCAATATCATTGACCATCCGAGTATCCATACCGTCAGCTCTCGATTTGCCTCGTCCCTCACAAACCGACAGCAGAAGAACCCCATTGTGCATAATATTGGTGACATCTTCCTCGACTACGTACCACAATTCGACCCATTTATTTACTACGGTTCCAAGCAGTTAGAAGGAAAGTTTGATTTTGAGAATGAACGATCCGTAAATCCATTTTTCGCCAAGTTTGTGGACGAAATTGAGCGACGGAAGGAGTCAAGAAAGCTGGAACTCAATGGTTATCTTACCAAGCCGACCACCCGTCTCGCTCGATACCCATTGCTCCTGGAGAATGTGTTGAAATACACGGAGGAAGGCAATCCTGATAAGGATGATATTCCCAAAGTTTTAACCATGATTCGAGACATTTTGGGCAGAGTCAATGCCGAGTCTGGAAAGGCAGAGAATAGATTCAACTTGCGAAGACTTCAGGAACAGCTTAAATTCCGGCCTCAGGAACGAGTTGACCTCAGACTTACCGAAGACGGACGAGAGATGGTGTTTAAGAGTCAATTCAAGAAATCGCCCACTGATCCTGCCGAGATAACTGCATTCCTCTTCGACCACGCTGTCCTTTTGGCCCGCATCAAGCAAAATGGCAAGACCGAGGAACTCAAAGCCTATCGACGCCCTATCCCGCTGGAACTGTTGGCCATCCGGGAAATGGATGAGGTTATACCCGGTCAAGGAATGAAGCGTTCATCGTCTGGTCTGATTCCATCGATCAGAGCAAACAATGCCGAAACGAGGAAGGGCGAAGGCTGGCCGATTACATTCCGTCATTTAGGCAAGGCAGGCTACGAGCTGACCCTCTATGCTTCAAACCAGGCAGCGCGGAAGAAGTGGTTGGAATTCATTGCCAATGCCCAGCAGCGACTTCGTGCTCGTGCCGACTTTTTCAACACGACGGTCATTTCGAGCAATTTCTTTGTGGGCACGAACCATGTCAACTGTGTTATGCCGTTCGGTATGTCAATGAATGCTGTGTTGTTGATAAGATTTTGACCTGTGACATGAAACTGACGATCAATTTTTTGCAGATGGCGGTCGCAAGCTTCTTTATGGTACAGACAACGGCGTCTATCTATCAGACCGTAAGAACAAGGCACAGATCCCAAGAAGAGTGTTGGAAACCCCCAACGTAACTCAGATCGACATCTTGGAAGAATACCAACTCCTGTTGGTGTTATCCAACAAGACATTGCAGTCATACGCGCTTTCCGCGCTGAACCCCGATGAGCCTGCCATGAGCAAGCGACCGAAGAAGATCCAGAACCACTGCAGCTTCTTCAAGACGGGTATCTGCCTGGGTCGACATCTCGTCTGCTGTGTCAAATCATCCGCATTGTCAACAACTATCAAGGTCTTTGAGCCCAATGACGCTATGACCAAGGGTAAAAAGCAGAAGGGCCTTGGCAAATTCATAGCCGGTGGCCATGACGAACTTCGACCATTCAAGGAGTTTTACATTCCCACAGAGTCGTCGTCAGTTCACTTCCTCAAGTCGAAGCTATGCGTTGCATGTGCGCGAGGCTTCGAGGTTGTATCCCTCGAGACTCTGGAGACGCAATCACTTCTGGATCAGGCAGATACTTCTCTTGATTTTGTTGCACGCAAAGAGAATGCCAAGCCGATTCATATTGAGCGTCTCAATGGAGAATTCTTGCTGAACTACTCTGAATTCTCGTTTTTTGTTAACCGCAATGGTTGGCGAGCAAGACCCGAGTGGCGGATTGACTGGGAGGGATCGCCCCTAAGCTTTGCACTCAGCTACCCCTGGATCCTTGCGTTTGAACCCAACTTTATCGAATTACGCAATATTGAAAACGGTGCAGTGCATATTGTGCCCCACAAGAACATTCGTATGCTTCACAGCAGTACTCATGAGGTGAGGACGACATTTCGCGTATTTCCATTGGTATAACGCTAACATGCTATTCAGATTTTATTTGCATACGAAGATGAGCGGGGAGAGGACGTTGTCGAAGCCATTGATTTTTGGAAGAATGACCGAAAATCCCAAATCTTGAGCGGCCCTTCGTCTTCTCCCCCGCATCTAAGCAGTTCTTGATATTTCAAACGAGATACGGTATTCTTTGCACTCCGACACCGACGACTTATAGAGTAGAATCACCGCCCCTTTTGAAAAGAGACAATCGACGCCTTCTTGTATCACTTGCAGTTTGGGAGAGCCGACTCTTTAATTTTATCGCATCCACATCTCTTCTCGCCCGCGTCGGCCTCTTTTTCTTTTCTTTTCATTATTGGACCGAGAGCACGACGACGAACCTGCAGTCTTACGTTGTTTACTTTGGTGGCTTGTTTTCATTCTTCCGGCCAGCTTCTTGCTGGGCAAGGAGCTGGGCACCGGCGCAAAGTGCTGTGAGACAAAAGTGGAACTGTGACTATGCCACTGTGCAGGTATTGTTGTTATCTTTTTGTGTTTTTTTATTTCCTACACATACGCATACATAGCAGCGAGGAGTTTGTTTCCAAACGGACATCGCTCTATTTATTGTTCAAGGCAGAAGGTCCACGGGGGTGTTGCGTACCTTGTCCATAGTTTTGGCAGGAGACGATGGAGACACGCAGGGGAGAGGGTGGAGGTTTAGATCTCAAGGGCTATACCAGGTAGACGAGTTGAAGGGGGCGAAGCGCCAGGCAGGGGGAGTGAGAAGACTTACGGCTGGGTTAGTTTTGTACATTGGAAGGGCAAATTAAGCGACTGCGCGTGACTTGCGAGGCAAACTCGGCATTTTTCGATTGAGCGGTTTTTAAGTTTCAAGGAGGGGGAACCTAATAGGAAAGAAGATTTATATAATTTGCGCGTGAATTCCGGAAGCATTGTCACGAGAGTCGGCTCGGAATGCGAAAGCAACATGTGTGCCCTTGTCGTCAAGTATCTGTCTGCATACAACACACGCAACCAACACAAACCAAAGCCGACCATGAATGATGCCGGTAACATGACAGCCTTACTATGGCCTTCGTCCCCCGAACCCTCCAGACGTACGAATCTCCGTCACAGCGGCCATCTCCTGCTTCCCAAACGCATCCACGACTCTCCCGCCGTCGACCTGCACTGCAGCCCATCTTTGCTCCCTATTCGGCCTCTTCCCCATCCTCCCCGTCCACAGGCCCATCTCATCCAACAGCACTTCCACCACGGTAACAAACCTTGCCTCCAGCGCAGTACTCCCCAGTGCGACCTCTGCATCTTCCGCCGTCCTGGGGATCCGAGAAGCCAGGAGATGCAGGTCGAGCAACTGCGTAAACACCAGCCCGAACGAAGGCTTGTTGCGCCTCGATGAGGTAGGCACGTAGCCGGGGATAGGGAGCGGCGGGGGGTTGAATATCGACCGCAGCGAGGGATCAAGCGGCCTGCCGCTGCCGGCAGCCGCAGAAGGGTGCCTGCCTGGTTCCGGCCCATGAGGGTCGGTAGACGAGGTGGTCGAGTTGAGGATGAGGACGAGCGGGTTCGAGGGCAAACTGCGCGAGAGGTGGCGCAGGCGCGAGGCGAGCAGGGACAAGTTCGCGTGGGCGGCCGGCCTCTCGCGCCGGGCAAAGAGCGACGTGAGCAGGCTCGAGAAGTGCGTGACGAGGATGACGGAAGGGGGCGGCGACTCCGCGGCCGGCGGCGGCGAGGGCCCCTCGTCCTCCTCCTCGCTGTCTTGAATCTCGGAAGCGGGCGACGGCGGTACACGGTCCCCCGGGGGAGGAGGAGAAGCCCGGCCCCTCCTGTCCAGCTCGGCCAGGACCTCCCACAGGCCGTCCATGTCGAACACGCACGAGAGCATGACGCAGTCCAGGCTCGCCCTCACGCGCGGCTCGACGTCCCCCGGGGCCACGCCCTCGTGGGCCAGCTCGGCCGCGACGCCGTCCCTCAGCGACCGCAGAATGACGCCCGCCGGCTTGGGCGTGATGACCAGCGCCCGCTGCTGGCGGGGCTCGAGCAGCGCCCTGGAAAGGACCTGCAGGCCGAGCTACATTTCTGGCCCTGTCAGCAACGGCGAGAGACAACGAGACGGGGGCGAATAAGGCGCAGGCGGGAAACATACGGCTATCCCAAAGGACTCTTCTTCTGCGCTCAAGCCCACGACGTGTCCCCTCTCTAGACCACCTAGCAGGACGTAGTCGTCTATTTCGGAACACGCTGTTTTGAAATACCCCAGTTGGCGGAGATGGTTCCTGCGCTCTGTTTCTCGTTCGGCGAGGATAGACGCCGTCACGGGAGCCAAGGGGAAGGGCTTGGGTTGTGGCCTGTCCATGCTGGGCGAGTGACGTGCTACCGTTTTGCCGTCATTGAATCTACATGCGTGGACATGATATTACACGTACTGGGTGGACTGGATGAATGTAGAGCGCGGATTGGGTCACACGGTCGATAAAAGTCGATAGTTGATGTCGAGGCCAAGTTCATGTGGCAGGTGGTGGAGCTTGTGTTCGACATGCTGCATGACGGATCCAGCCAATGGGAGACGTTGACAATACCAAGACGGGAAGATGACAACGTCATGTCTTGGTACTTAGTTATATGAAGGCTAACTGCAAGGGTTGCGAGGAAGAGAAGGGCAACTTCGTTGTATTTTTTTTTGCTCGGAGTTTGAGACCCGACGAGCATTGTACATCGTATTGAAATTGTCGCTACCAAAAGGTGATGCCGTTCGTCGCTCTTCATTTTTCTCGAGCGGGCATGTCCGTGTGCCTTTCACAGCCAATGTCTTATCGAAATTCTCGTACCTGCACGGCGTGCTTCGTCATCAGAGTATATTTCAATTGGTCATTTGGTTAGGTCCAAATGTTGTTTTGGAACAAACTCCGAGGCTAGCTGAACGTGCCATCAAGGCGCCATGTCTCACGATACTTCATTCGAGTGACTATGAGCAAGGATCGAGGCGAGTATTCACCTTGCACAGTAGCAACAGCCCAAAATGTGTCTGACGATGCACTTTCAGCATAATTTAAAATAAACGTCTACTCATAGCAATCTGCCAAGTATTTCGCACATGGAAGTGCCCTCTCCTCCAATCTCAAAGAAAGCCCAACAAGATAAGAAACTGATCCCGACGGTGCATACAAATCTATCGAAGGCCGACAGATGACCACGAGTTGCTACTGACGCTTTGTAGACGTCTCAATTTAGGTCCAGGTACGCCAGTCTTCTATCGTCTTCCCAAACTCCCTACCACGCCTTTACACAATGAATATCACCGATGCCAAGTAATTATCTCGGCTGAGTATCGTAGCAGGCTGCGTAACCCGCACATGGTTGCCGGTAATTGCGGCCAAGTGCGCACAGGCGTTTTGAGCTGGAGCTTCAGGCGTCGCAAGAAACCACATTTCTCTTCTCCCAGACCACTGACAGAAGAGGTGTGAACCATTGTCACTTGCAGCTCCTCCAACTGCTGTCACGGCGGACAGTACCGCACAGATCGCGTCACAGCGTCAGTGCTGCGATGATGCCTACTTTTCCCACCATTTCCCTGCAACTGTTTAGATTGCCATTCCAGACCCTGCGAGTTGAGTGCTGGTGTCCGTATTATTCTTAGGCCTTCGTCCACCCTTCAAACTCTTCATTCGACCTATAATACCAGTTGGTTTGGCAGGAGGGCTGTCCTCCCCTGGCATCATCGCGTCTGCAGTGGCTCGTCGTTCCAGAGCTGATCCAGATAACCTCCGGGGGATCGCTGGTGGGCTGGCTGGGGACTTTGCTCCGCCCCGAGGCCTGACACTGATGCTCTCCTCGCCTTTGCCAAACTCAGCGAAGAAAGGGTTAGGTTCGGAGCCTACACTAGAGGCAAACGCCGTGCCATCCGGGGATCGCTTGGTGGATACTGCATCGGGATTTGTCATTCTGCCAGATGAAAAATCTCGGGGTTTGTTGTTGATGTGCCGAATTCGCTGTGCTAGCGACTTCTTTCGTTGCAAACCGTTGTCGACAATCTCTTGCTGCTGTTCTGCTTGTCTTCGGACGATTGCGCTTCGTGCAGCAGGTGTGCCCTCGAGGAAGGTAGAGGTACCTAAGCCGTAGCTTTCATCTCCATGGACCAGGGATCCACGAGCGATGGGATCAAAAATCGCTGGCTCTGCACTTGAGCCACCTGGGTAGTTGTATCCATTCTTGTTCTTCGTGCCGCCAGAGTAATCGCGGAATGCTTCATCTGTGCCGTGACCCAAGAAAGTGGCATGATCCGGGTTCCGATTAAGAGGCCCGGCACCACCCAGTGAATTGTTGAGAGAGTCCTTGGGAAAGGCTTGCATTGGAGCGCGCCTGCTGCTGTGCTTATTTCGATGCGGGTTCAAGGCATCGAATGGGCCATCATGATGGAAAACTAACAGACAACGTTTGATCAGATGGGGAAATATGCAAGTAATGATCAATACAACTTACGGCCAGTACCATATATGCTGGTTGCATCCAGCTGGTCGATTATATCCATTCGTCGGCTTGGGCGACCAGACTTGCTCCGTCCTTTACCCTCTCGCTCCTTGTCACGAGGCTCACGGCCCTCCAGACTTTCCTTATCCCGGCTCCCTTTTTCACGAGCGGCCTTTTCACGGCGTTGTCGGTCTCGCATGCGGTGCTCCTCAATTATTTTCATTTCTTCGGCTGTAATGGGCTGAGCATTGAAGTCCATAACGGATGAGTCTGAATTTCGTCGCGGACGTCGGACCGGTTTCCTCTGAGGAGACCTTGATGTTGCGGGGTTGGGGGCTGGACCTGGACCTGGTTTCCTTGCCCGCATGGCTTCTTCTTGTGACTTGGCAAGTCGGTGCTTGTCGCCAGGCTGTTGAGATTCCCCGGGACGAGCAGCGGGAACCTGGTCTGATGGGCGTCGCTGGGCAATCAACGGCGGAGGCAACTTATCGTTTTGCATTGTGTCGTCGAGCGTCAGTGAATCCTGGAAACATTTGTTAGCCAATAGGTCGATCCAGCCCTGGTCACTCGGTCGGTCTCGTGCGGATTGGTGTGATGGCCGTTGCCGTGCTGGCGACGGCGGCTTTGTGCATGGTCACGCAAACATACAAATATATCTTCAGCGGAGAGCGATTTGTGCTCAGACTTGTTGGAAATACCACCCGGCGACCTCAACGGTTGCTGGGATTGGTCAAGGAAAGGATTTCGCGATACAGGTCTCTGGATAGGCGTAGGGTCGTCAAAGGGCGAGTTGGTCGACGTTGCAAAGGCAGCATCAAGGCTGGCAGGCGACGCTGCCCGGTTGCGAAAAGGGTTGTTGGAGGACAGGTTGATTGACAGTCCTGGAGAGGGGAGTTGCCCTATGCAAGAGATATAAAGAGTTAGTTTTGGAATCTGATTCATGCATGTGCGAACCGACGAAACAAGATGAAACGCGACAATCTCCTCCACCTGCCACAACAGCAGCCAAATCAAGGGGATCGGCAGACAATGCGCGCACCGAACTCGAGGAGACATGCCGGCGGCGGGCATTGCACAACGGTCAATGACGACGAATGCTCCATGCCCTTGCCAAGGAGGGAGAGGGGTCATGGGCAGACACGAGCACATGCGTCGCCCACGAGCGTCCATGAGCACAGCTTACCTTGCTGGAAAGGGCTTGGGCTAGACATTTTGACTGGCTGGCAAGGAATAATGCAGCCCCGGAGAGTGTGGTCCGTAATCGATTAAAAACAAAGGATACAAATTAGAAACCTGTCAGTCAAAGAAAGGCCTCTTGTGGGTGGTCAAATTCCTCGGGCCTTGGTGCACAGGCCGGATATCATGCCAATAGGAAAGGCGCGATGGTAGTTTCCCCGTTGCGGTGAAACGGGCAGAAGGGCGGCTACAGCCAGTAGATGGCGGGGCGTCTTTAAGATCCAGGGGTTTGTCGTTTGAGAAGGGGCGAAGCAGTGCGTCAATCGCCCAAAACCGATGCCGACAAGATATGCGTTTCGCAAGCCCTTGGCAACAGCGGGCCGTAAAGGGGGCGCGAGGATGGATGGAAACCGTTTGTTAGGAGTAGGGACCAGAGATACGCAAGGTGCCGCGTGACGCAGCTGATCAGGTTGGATATTGGTACGACCTCGGTCTGCACTGGGCCGAACGTCCCTTCCTGTCGGTCGGAAAGCACCAGTTGACCAGCACAAGACGGAACAAGGCAGAGTTCGTCATGCAGTCGATTGAATCGCCGTCAAGCGGATTCGAAGTGTGCAAGTGAAGCCTGAGGGCCGAATCTGAGGGGCCGTGCAACAATGGTGAGGAATGGGAGCCGCGCGGTTTGAAGACGAGAGCAGGCGAGGCTCAGGGTCTATCTAAATGGGCTTGCTGGGATATCGACGCGTCGTCGTGGCCAAGGCTCTGAGAGCAGAACTCAATGGGGGCGTAGTTCCGCTCTGCGCACAGAAATGGCGGCGTGAAAATTGGGGATCCGGATGGGCTCTGGGCCCGAGTCCTGAAGTTGAGATGCACGGTGGGGGGGCCTAGTGGTGCCAAAGACCAGGGATCGTGGCAAATGGTTGCTTTTTGGGCGATCGAGCAGCTGAGAGATTCGCAGGCACGATTTTGAACTGGCTTGAGGCTGGCTCGGGGCTGGCTGCAAGTGGTCGGCGCCACGGGGAGAGAGGGTGTTGTCGAGCTGTCAAGTCGACTTTTGGGATCCTGCCGTTGCCTCTGTATCGTATTCCTCGATTAAAGTTGGACAAGAAAGTAAAAAGTGGCTCACCGTCGTGGCCAATCTAGACTTCAACCTCGTCGCTTGCTCCGTCACTGTGCCAGCGGTAGCCGGCGGTACCAACGCAGAACGAGATTCGCTTGGCCGCTTTGTTTCTCTTGCCTCTGGCCTTGTTTAGCCAAGATCTGACACGGCTGGGCAAACACTGGTATGCAACAGGCCGGCTCGATCACAGGCAACAGCTCTTCCACCTGGTGATGATGATGGTGTCTCGGGCGCTTTAATGTTGTCAGGTACAGAAGACCCCCGAAATCGAGAGATCAATAGTTTCTGAATTCCTCGACGATTGCCGGGTCAGATCAGACACTGCCTGTCTTGTATTGCCAAATCGTAGTGGCGGGCGATGTATTCCAAGGTGGTGAGCATAACACTTTTTTCTCCTGGATAGATGCTGTGCAAATGCAAGAGGACGTCGAATTGAGACGAGGCTTTATTGAACGTCTACGTGCTGGTGTTTTCTACAATATTTGCAAGCACAACTATACACATATATGCACATTTTGCACAGTCACGGTCCAAATGTCCCAGTCTGTCTCTAGCACTGAGCATTCGGCACGTGAGTACGGAGTACCATGATCGTTTACGTATAGTTGGTGTCTGCCTAACAAAAACAGCAGGAGCTTTGAAGCCCAACTTGCAAAATGTGACTTTCAAATGTCGCTTCAGCCCACTCAACCACTTCACGAAGGCGCATGGAACAGCAAATTAAGTAGGTAGTCTCCATGGTTCGAGAAACGACCCCAGTGCTCGACTCCACAAGCTATCGATTACCAGGTACTGTCCTTCGAAAAGCACGATGGGGTAGATACTTGGCTGCTACTGACCTAGGCTGGCAGGTGCTTGGCTGACACAATACTGTGTATGTACGGAGTCCTTCCTGGTATTGCTATTTATTATTCCCACCTTTGCCCCGGGCAATCATTCTCTTTGGTCCACCAACAGATTTGATGGCAGAAGCTGATAGATGAACAGTATTGCTCCGTACATACATCAGTAGATGAGCTCGAGCGACGACATCAACGCTACCTGGTTAGCGCCGACATGGATACTGGTCACATCACACCCAGGTCCATGTACGGTGGCAGCTGTCCCAGGGCTCTTTACCCCAAATGGCTGGAAGAGGTTATCGCTTTCACCAAAGTGTCGTTGATTTTGGCTATTGGACGCCGAGCAGAATCCAATTTGTGCGCTGGTCAAAACCTCGTCATTATCTCCTCATGGGCAGAATACATATGGCCTCGCTGTTGCCAGCAAGAGTAGAACTACGCTCAAGGAGGGAGACTTATCCGTCTAAACCATTAAAGCATTCGGCGTTGTGCAGACATGCCCTGGATCCGTCCATACTCAGCATTGGAATGTTCAAACCTCCTTTTCGCAGCGATTTATGGGTCGTGCAAATAGGACAACCCCTTTTTTGGCCTTCCACAGCGCCGAAAGGCGCAAATAGCCATGCAATCTACGGGATTTATGCCCTGGTTGTTACACTGTGTGAGATCTGCGTTGGGCATGGCCATGCACCCCGCCGTACAATACCACCTTGCCCACCTTCTCGTGGGCCTCGTCAACTCATCAACTCGTTAAATCGTGGGCATAGTAGTAGTATTATTAAAAGTACAAATATTGGACGGGGGTAATTAATTCCCTTGCCCAGCGCTACCCAACATGACCCGCAGCCCCTGAGCCGAACGACAATGACGTTGGCCGCATTCCAACAAGCTCACGGCCGAATCACCACTCTTCCTTCTTTTTGCGGACTGCTGGCCGAGAGAGGAGCCCGAAACCACAAATGGCCGCGTCACGAAATGTGTTCTTGTTATACGGAATAGCCTCGAAAGCGTTATGCCTCTATGATAAATCATTTTTCTGCTCTCTCTGGTCGAAATGGCATCGCCAATTTAGTTGAAATTGGGAGCACAATCGCTCTGGCCCCCCCCGCCTGCATGCCTCCGGTCACTTCTCGTATCGAAGCCTGGGTGCAAGGCTCTGCCGCAAATGAAAGAGGGCCATAAATGACGACCGCAATATGAAACTGTGGACGTGCAGACATCCAACAGCGTCTCCCGTAAGGAGTCGTTTGCTCGTCTTGGGCCGACTTCAGATCTTAGACGCGCTTTGCACGAATGCTTGTTCCAAGAGACAATTCTTCTCAAAGCTCAAGTGTGCTCGCTCCAACCACGTTCCGGAGTCACAATAACGTACTACAAGGCAAGGTCCCTCGACACTAAGCTCTACAGATCCTCTTATATTAAGTGGAAGACGGACAAAACGAATCTGGCTGGCTGGGGTACACCGCTGTAATATCTTACACGCAATCGAAACTCAGATGCGATACCCCAATATATCTCGCCAGAGACTCTTCGCCCGACTTGCGCTGTACTACTCATGCACACCCACGGAGAGATGATTTGTCTTCAGGTACTCCATACAATTTGGCAACCCGATAGCGCCTTTGCATTTCACCTTGTGACAAGACACGACAAGTGCGTGGTTACCGTGGTAGATCTTAATTAAGTGGTAGTACTTGCTCCCTGGCTTGGATTATCACCTCGGTATTTTACTGAGTTGGTTTAGTAATTGCGCCACTGAAGAAAGCTGTCAACCTGACAGTGAAATACGCACTCCGTACAGTCTCCACCCTTGCGTCGATTACTATCCAGGGCATGGTCAGAAGCAGGGGCTCATGCTTGTGACATGTGGCTCTGAGTGAATTAATACCTGCACTACTAGTATCAAGTCGAAGTCTTCCGGTACACAAACAAATCTCAACGAAACAGTACATAATTAGTCGATGGCAACGGGGCTTGCAGCGTGGTGGCCGAGATGCCCAATCACCAATAGAGAGTCGAGCAAGAGAAGCGTCATATTCAGCTCAAGCCTCGTCACCACGGCAGATGTAGGGGAGTTTCCAGATTCTTCCCCATAGTTTCTTCAGCTGTACCAATATCGCCTGACAACGCACGCATATCAGCAGGAGAAAACATCCCCCGGAGGAGGGTTCAAAAAGCAGTTCACTGACCTGGCCCTCTGGGCGCCCAGTACTCCCCAGTTTTGGAAATATCTACATGATCAGTCCACTGGATAAGGGTCGAGGCGGCTTCGTCGGATGTGACAGCTGCAATGAAGTCGTCAGATCTGATTCATGGGCTGTGAGGATGGGAGCAGATGTCAACATGTATGAACTCACCGCCTCCAGCGTCCCAGTATTTGTCATAGCCGACTCCTTTCGTCATGTCGGTGCGCATAAATCCAGGATGGACAATACTGATTATCACGCCTTTCTCCTTCAAGTCCAAACTAAGTAGCTTGCCAACCATGTTGAGCGCCGACTTGCTAGCATGATGAGCATAGTTGCCACCGCCCTCCTTCTCGTGGCGGAGCCCTATGCTCCCAGCCTCGGAAGACACCAAGATAACTTTGGACCCTTGGTGCAGCAGCCCAGCGTGAACAAGCCGGTGGACAATAAAGACTGGTGCAACGGAACTAGTCGTGTACATTTGGAGCTCTTCATGCCAATTTGGGCCCTTTTCAGCGCTGATGTCCTCTGTGGAGAAGTGGCCAGCGGTGATTATCTGTGGTGGTTGGACGTTAATAGCTCAAGCGACATGTTTGTCTCGTATCGTCTCCAAGGATACTCACAAGTGTTGACAAGGGCTTGGCGTCGCCGAGAAGCTTGACAATGTCGTCTCCAACAGAACTCTTGGTCAAGTCGACGCCGTTGAGCCACTTGACGTGTTCCGGAAACCCAGAGGGGATCGCGTTAGACCGAGCAGTTCCATACACGACGTTGGCGGCAGTCGCCGCATACTGCTTAACCAGACTGGCACCCAGACCTCTGGTGGCCCCGACAACCAGAATCGTTGACATTTCGATCGGGCTGGGGAATGCGTGGTGTGAATAATAGTGATTCGTTTGGAGGTTTATTGGAATCAAATGCGTCACGGAAATCTGGAAAGAGTACCAGACGTTGAGCGTGTGTGGATATACTGGTCGACATCATGGTGACATAATAGCGCCAAGCCCAAGACGTTGACGAGTGCAAGATGGATGCCCCGCCGGACCACACTCGACCTCATCAATTGATTAATGCAAATTATGTCAAGTACAGCATTCTCTCTATACAGGTTAACACATCCCGCATTGATTATTCCTAGACTCGTACACAACTCTTTCAACTCGAACGCATTGGTGTGTGCGCTACGGCAACCGAGCTTCCGTATACCAATACCAATGGCTTAGCTAGCTTGTGTCACGCCATGGCTGACTGAGTTCCAATCCGGCATGTCCACCGGTTGGCCACGGGAACATGGAAAAGTTGCCTATTCGACATGTGCATATCATTCATGCAAAATCATGGGTCATGCTCCTTGTAAATAAAAGGGAATCGATCAATTGCGCTGCTTGAAACTAGGGTGAGGTGACACAGCAGACGGGAGGGGAGAGGGCCGGTTTTTAATCTTCTCCATTTGTCAACACAAACGCCAACGTTGCCAAGCCGGGATTCATCTCCTATTTGTGCCGGGCGGGTGATGGGGAGCTACGCAGCTGCGTCTTTTCAGAGTTGGTGCCGCTGTCACCAATGATGCCAATTGTTTTGACTTTGGCCAACGCAACAAGTGAAGTACGACGTGGGAATCAGGCGTTGAGAGCAGCCACGGTCCAAGCTGTTCTGCGGCATGAAACACTTTGGCCCAAAAGAATGGGTTCCCATTTTCAAATGAGCAAAACTGCACTGGTGTCGTGAGGATATACAAGAGAGTAAGCGAACGTTCCTCTTTCAACACTACGGATCATATATATATATATATATATACGGCCCGTGAAAAATCTCGGGTCGAGAGCCACTCACTCACGTCTATCAGACCCTTCCCTCTCAGTTTCTCTTCACACTCAATGAGACTCTTTGACCCGAGCCGTTATCCAAATAATTACATAGTCCACACATTACATTTCTACGGAAATCTGCCCATCGTGGCTGTTCTCTCCCTCCCAACAATAGTTGTCGTCAACCATGCCGCAGCAAAACAAGATACAAAAAAACTCATCACCACTTTATTTCTCACGCCTCTCAAGCCACAACCTTCAAAAAGCTAACCCAACACAGATTCAAACCATCTGAATTCCCCGCCCCCACACCTCATTCTCCCCCCACGACCGACCCTTTCAACCCCTTCTCCCCGTACATCCTCCTCTACATCCTCGCCGTCATGTCTCGGTGTGACCAAACATGCCTGGCGTCATGTACAGCGGCGGGGCGCAGCCTCATGTAAAGGAAAAAACAACTCATGTTGTGCTTCGTCGTGCCTGTACACGCCGAGGACTCTTTGCTCGCCACGTCTCATGACTATCCAGCCCGACTACATAGAGGCCCTCACGAAACCAAAGCACACCCAGCTTCAACATACAAATACCATCCATTGAACATTGCCCCCCACGCGGCATCAACCTCCTCCCAAACCACCAAAAACGTCCCCAAAACCCACAAGCAAATAAAAGCCATGGCAAAAGTCCCCAACGGCACCGGCGGCAGAAGCCACACGCAGCTCGAGCACGAGCTCGCCTCCCGCGGCGCCGCGCTGTCCAACAACACCATCCCCCCATCCGAGTTCCTGGTGCGGTGCGCGCCGTCGGCCGGCCTCATCGTCTCGTGCGGGTGCGTCATCGTCGACCCGGCCGCGCGCAAGGTCGCCATCGTCCACGACCCGGACACGGGCATCACGCAGCTGCCCAAGGGCCGCAAGAACATCGGCGAGGACATCCACGCCGCCGCCCTCCGCGAGGCCCACGAGGAGACGGGCATCCCCGTCGCGCCGCTGGCCCTCAGGGTCGCCACCAGGGCCACCCCGACAGAGGACATGCTGCCCCTCGTCGCCAGGACCCCGGACGGCTTCCCAGAGGACGTCACCACCGCCGTGCGCAGCTGCGAGCCCGTCGCCGTCTGCCACCACAGGTGCCCGGGCACCTTGGCCTACAAGCTTGTCTTTTGGTACGTCGCGCGCGGGGACTCGAGCCTGCGGCCCGTCGACGGCACCAAGGAGGCCTGGGAGGAGCACTACCAGGTCGAGTGGGTGGGTGCCAGGGCCGCCGCGGGGAGGATGAGCGTCGCCGCCGACGGCGAGGTGATACAAAAGGCCATCGAGGACATGGTGGCTTCCGGCTATGATATCTAAGTAACGGGCTTACCTGGGCGCGGACAGCATTTGTAGAGTGGGTTCAGGATAAAGCGATACATGGACGGCATCAGCGTATGTAGAAACTAGACATGATGCAACATGTTACACCAATGGTGGGGGCAAGGCACGTGGTGCTGGGTTGAAAACATGCTTCGTGCTAGACGGGATCAAGATGCGTGAAATAGGCTGCGATTCGATACATCATGGCCCTTGTCGCTATCCAACTCGATATGCCCAGCTGGTTTAGCAAGACAGTCACAATCGCCACCAGAAGTTCCCATAATCGACCATCAACTTCATGTCTGTTCGTTTCACACCCATAAGATCCCCCCCTGCGCCATGATGCTCCCCATCCTTATGATCCAGAATACAAAAAGTTCAATAATAGTCCCATTACAGCAACAACACATGCCGTCTCCTCTTCTCGTAAACGATGCTCATGAGAAAAGGGGAGAGAAAAAACATTCAAATGATTCCAACTACCCCTCAAATTCAACTACTCCGGTTCCTGGAGCCGCAACCGTCTCCACTCTCGGTCGTCCCTCTCCGGAGTTGACATCTATTAGGTCCTGGTCCTGCTCTTTCGATGATGCTCCTGCCCCTGCGTCTAATCCGTCTAGTAAATCGCGATCAGAGCTCTTGACGGACCGGTTGTCCCCGCTGGGACCGCCTGGTCCTTTCCGAGCCCCGACCGCGATGCCAATATCATCGTCGTCCTCCTCATCATCCTCAGGTCGCTGCCCCGGCAGCGCATTCTTCTCAAGTTCCTTCTGCGCCTCCTCCATGCGCCGGCGTACTTCGGTTGCCACCCGCATCCCGTCCGTTACAATGTTGTCCAGCACGCCTCGCAAGCCACGTCCTGCTCCGTGCGGTCCAGGCTGAACGGGAAGGGGAGGCTTAGAACCAAAGCCAAGGCTGGCAAAGGTTGTCAATGACGAGCTTTGTGGTGTCACTGCTGCGCTCTGGAGGCCCTCAATGATATGGAATGAGAAGGGGAATGAAGACTCAAAAAATTGCTCCAGGAGCTCGTCAGCGAGAACAACCATTCTAAATGTCGGTAGCGTCATATGCAGGGGCTGCGCTGGGTTCAGTGCGGCGTTGGCAGCTTCCGACTTGGCCTTGGAGACCTTGCGCCGCGACTCGTCGTTGGTGTCATCCGCTGGCACTTCCCCGTCGAGTAGCATTTCGTTCGTCTTCTTTGCTTCCTTTGGCGACCCTGATGGAGACTCCAGCTCCAGAAGATCCTCTTCGTCCTCATCATCCCCTATGGCAAACGAATTCTGGTCTGCCTCGGCGTCTTGTGGCGTGTTGCTTGTATTCTGGTTCTGGGGGTGATCCGGATCGGCGTACTCAAAGCAGCGGCGGATGAAGGCGCTCACACTTCCGAGGAACCGTTCGTTGACAGGTATACCCGCTGGTAAGCTTGCCTGAGACTCATTTGCGCTACCAGTTTCACCGTTAAGCGCAAGGCTTGAGGCATTGGGACTGAGTGTTCCCTCGAGCCCACGTCGTGATAGGAACAGCAATGCCTCGGAAATTCGTAATATCCCTTCACGGTCAACCTTGCCATCACCATCATCATCGTATAGCTCGAAGAAATAAGTGATAGTGCCCATAATATCTCTCTTGCCCTTGATACCAGCCAATCCTGTGACAACATTTTGCAGCGTCAGAGCTGCGTTTCCATCTACATCCCACTTCTTGTACAGGCGCCGCAGAAACTCATGCTCTGCAGGCTCCGGGCCAGCACCCCAAGGGGATGTGAGATCTGGAGATTTCCGAGCAGTATTGAACTTGGGAGATTTATCGCCTCCAGTCATGGTGTCCCTTCTTGAGTTTCCAGGGGAATCAGACAATGCCCATTTACACATGCTGGCAAGGAATTCTCTGAATGCGTCATAATCCATCAGATTTGTGCTTGGCCCTAGCCCTACGCGGCCCTTTTCCACCTGGTTAGGCGCAGAGGAAAAGATTTCAGAAGCTCGCATTCTACTTGTCTTGGCCCGGCGCTTTTGCTCCTCCTGAATCATAAGGTCTCGCTGTTGCCGCTCGTATAATACACTGTAAAACCTGTCGTACAAGGCACCGAGCTCCTCTGTGTTGAGCAGCTTGCTATCGGGTCCCAAGTTTCGAATTGCCGTTCTCTTGGCAAAATTTTCAATGTTATTCAGGACCGCATCCTTCTTCTTTAGTCGCAACTCGGTGATGCTGCTGTGAGTGATGCCAGAGAACTCCTTGAAAGCAACTACCATGAGCTCTTGAAAACGGGTGACGGCTCGAAGCTTGGGGTTCTCGGACTTGGGGTGAGCCGACTCATCCAGCCTGGAGAAATACGCCTTGAGGACGGATATGAAGGCGCCGTCGTCAGCGGCATCCAGCAACTCTTCACCATTTATTCGCAGGATTGCTAGGCCGACCTGGAACAGCACCTTTGGCCCTTCCACAAAGAAGACATCCAGTACGCGGAAAGCGAATATTAAGGGCATTGAGTTGATGTACAAGGACAAGAACCAGGGCAGCGAGACAACTGATAACTGAACATCGCTCTTGACTAAATGTTCCCAGAGAATCGGCATCGTCCTTTCCACCAACGACTCGAACACCTTTTGGTCCAGCAGGGTGCCGTACATGGTTGTGGAGTAATAGCCGGGAACAAGACGATCGCAAAGAGATGAGAGTAGGAAGAAAGCCTGAGCCTCTGACATGTAGATGAGCAGCGCCGCCACGACAATATTCATGGCCTGGCAGTACCCAACATCAGGATTTACCCAGCTGTATGCAGTAAGAACCCTGCGAAGCCTGCCAATACCTTCCTCGCTTTGGAAACCGGGATACTCGGGCAGACTTCGATTCAGATCCTTCTCGATCTCGTCAATAGCAAGCGACTCTTGCCCTTCAAATTTGGTCAAGGTATCGGCATACAGAGTTGGTTTCTCAAGTCGCAAGTACAGCGAACCCGAAGTTAGTTCCCATATCTCTCCTCGTAAACGATTTGGCAAGCCGACTCGAATGAGCTTGTGGAATGTGGGTTGGCGTATAAGGGTCGAATTTCTTCCATTGTCTCGCAAGTACTCGGCCCAGAGTCGCATCTTGGCCCTGTCTCGCAGCTTCTTGGGGTCGCCGGGATACCTAAACACCATGCCAAGACCGGCATCGGGCGGGTTTGAATTCTTTTTTTCTTCAGATCGAAGGAGGTGTTCGGAGTAGCATTCAGCAACGACCTTGCGGAGCTTGCCGACGTTGCCGACACCGGCTCTCAGGCCTCTCTTGAGTCCATCGCAAAACCGTTCGCAAGCAGGTCGGGAGCCGGCTAGATGGATCGTAATTCGTTGTTCCTTGGCATCTTTCATGTCCTTACTGCTGTCTTTATCTTTGGGGTTATCTGCTAAAAGCCCATTCCACGTCGTAATGGCAAGTGCAAACTGTCAAGAGGAGGCGGCGTGTTAGCACCTGCTGATAGCTCGGTCGACACCGCTTCACCATGATGCCCGGTGGCGCATGAGGGCAATCCTACCTGAAAATTCTGGCTATTTAGTCTCTCAACTCTTCTAATCGCGCACAGAGGAAACGTGAAACCATTCCCACTTGGCCCCGCGCCATGGGTCGGGCCTGTAAATGCCAGAGACGTCGAGGCGGTGGCAGTTTGTACGAAGCTTGTGGGCGTGGTAGAAAAGCACATGTACGACTCGGATAAATGCAGCTTTCCGGGGTAATGCCATCCTCGATCGTGGTCTCTATCGCCCTGGGTAGCATTGGAAGGTGGGATGGTAAGCTCGGCATTGATCTCGTATAGGGGATTTTGCGAGGAGGGCAAGCGGAACTGGTTCTGGAACAGGGAGGCCTTGGAAGGGTTCCGATCGGAGCTGGAGAGGTTGAGGCCTTGGGTCGGGTCAATGAGCTGCTGGGCCTTTTGCACAATGCTCGTGAAATTGGAGAACATGGTCGCGGATCAGCGGCGCCGCATGGCGGTGCGAGAGGGAGCGGGCAGCTTGACTACCAGGTCGAGAACTAGGGCGGCGGGCTTGTCTGTAGAATCGGGCAGAAGGAGCTGTAGATGCAGTTGTTTGTCGCGAGGGGGGTATGCAACGGCAGGACGGTTACGAATCCGCCGGGTCGTGGTGTTGAGAAGACTATGAGTTGCAAGAATGTTGGACAAGATGATGATGGAATGGGTGGGATGGCATGAAGCAGAGCAACTCCATGTCGGCTTCTACATGCTGATGGATGCAGCCAATGGAACACGGGCAGCACAGTTTAATGCTGCGAGGCAACACGGGCAACAGGGGCACTTGTTGGGCGACGGCAGGCGGTAGGCTGACATGGGCTGTGGGCCCAGCCGTCAACTCGCCCCGTGGTGGCTGGCAGTTCAATGTTGGCCCAGCGCCTGTTGATCTGTTCCAGCCAGCACATTGAGTCGACTGTTGTCGATCTGTTGACATCGATGGCCAGTCGACCAGTAATAATGTTGGCTGCTGTCAACTGAATCTTGATTGGGTCCAGCGGCATCAAGTCAATGCTAACACCAGGACATCTGCACCGTGCCCGTGCCTGGAGTTGATACAATACAGAGTCTTCGCACCATTGACCTGCACCTGCGTGTGCCTTGTACACTGGTGCATTGAACCGATTCATCCTTTTACTCCAAGCTGGCATCATGCATCCGCCTGTGCTGCGCCTCGAGATTGCAGACAGCCCTGAAGACCGCCAAGACCACTTGCAGGACCTGCAGCGCCAGAAACGCCAGATATGTGCAAAAGAAAGAAAATAAAAACAGAGCATGCTTATGAGGCTTAATCCCAAGGTAGAATATTAAGCCTGGGATGGTTTCTTTACTCCAGCATTCAAGTTGGATACCCAGGTAAGTAATGCTGTCGCGCACATTGAGCTCTGTGTATCTTGTCTGGTGGTCCCCATTTATTCTCTCTTCCATGCAAGTCCTCCAGTAAGATACAGGCATACAACACTTACATTGAACTTCAAGGTATCCGGTAGTATATGTTGTAAAGGGACACATTGCGCTATGTTTCAAATTGCCTGTTCGAAGTGCCAAAAGCTTAGATGTTGACAGAAAAGTAAGGCTCATCCGCTCAATATCATCCCAGCTTTATTTACTACGAGCCAACTAACACTGCAGCCCTGCGGCACTAAAATATATCACGTTTAGCCATAAATCCAACCATGTCGATTTTCACGCATGTTTAACCTGCCCGATTTAATAGGGTAGCGATTTGTCAAAAGCCCAGATGTGTATATATATATACTAGGTTACATATCCCCTTCTAGGCCACGCATACAGGTCGAAACGACCACGACGTCTTCTACAAAAAAAAACACGCAAGGCCCTTATCAGCAACCATCGTTGAACATTCCAACAAAGTTAGGACTATATATATATAACGTCCAGACAGAATATTAAAAAGCAAAAAAAAAGAACTCCGATGCGGGGAGTCGAACCCCGGTCCCTGCGGCACTTCCAAATCTGGTAATATGAAAGCGCAGTATGATAGCCGTTACACCACATCGGATGTCGGATGCTTAGGTGCCGAGATAAATTACTAGATAAATGATTCAACCATTCCGTCCACCTCGTCGTCCAGAATATCAAAGGCGGTCAACACTCTCCAAAACGAAAAGTTTACTCTCCCCTCCCCTTTATCCGGTGTATTCCTCGCATCGGAACGGCACACATACAATCCTCCCAGCCGGCTATGTAGAACATTGGACAATGAATACTGGACAAGTCCATGGCAGAGGCGGAAGCCAATGCCGAGCTACCCTTGGCGTACCTTCTCGAGCCTCCCAAGCAATAAGAGGCGAATGGCAGCCACGGCTACGCTATTCGAAGCCTTGGCTTTGGGAGACGCCATCTGGCCCGATAGGAATTCTACCCTTTCTAGCACAGCATTTTGCTGGTGTTTTTTGTTTCTAATTGGTCGGGGGGTCTACCGGTCAATCTTTTATATGGACTTGAGTCGGAGCCCAGACCGAGTCGACCGCTATTGGTCGAATAGCCAGCTTGAGTGTAGTAACTCATTTCGACGAGGAGAAGTGACGTGAAAAATATCCCGCCAGAGAAGGAGACCACGAATATCAATGGGACGAGGCTTTTCTTGAAAAACAAAGCCAAAACTGGATCTCATAACGCAAGATGTCCTCACATCTTGCAGACAGACCTCTACCCTATAGTGGCAGGATAATTGCTGCGCTCTCCCCCTCCACCTCATACAAATAACCCCGATGCGACGTGCTACACTGGTCTTGTTTCGATATTGAAGGGTCTTATTTTCTACACATGACCAATATACTTAATCGACTCGAGTATCAGGTCTTGGGACATGCTCAACAAATTCTCGTCGCTAACCAACTGATGGGAAAGACCTTGGTCACCGCTGAGTGCGTTTACCTTTGTTGCCCATATGACGGACCGCATTGACCCGAGCCGTGCATTGAAAAAGCTCGATCATCATGTCGATTTACATGAAGCTATTTGCAGGCGTTAAGGTTGATTGCTGAGAAGGCGCTCGGCGGGTGCAACTCTGGTCTCATGGTGCGTACTGACCGGGCGGCAACAGTACGAGGATCAGTCGCGCGCTAATCAATGTCTTTAGCTCGTGTAGAATAACACGGCCAACTTGCAACGACTATGAAGCAAAGTCATATTCCGACATTCCATCACCGTAGCCGACTGGGTTTGTGAGGGATCGCGGCAGAGCAAAGCGAGGCGACACGACAATCACACAAAGGCTGGTGAGTATGAAACAAGCACCAATACTGCAGGGCTAACGAAAGAGGTGTGATGAAATATGAGCGATGGGCTGCCCTTGATGCATGAAGAGCACTGCACGTGACATTGATCCCAGCAGGATTCGATTCATTCAAAAAGCTCCCTAGCAGTTTGAGGAACGAGAAGCTGTGGCTGGCAGGATATGTTGTCCCATGGCCAGGTGTGAACGAATATACAACGGTCAACTACTGTTGCATTATCAATGAACACAATAGGCAGGTACGGAGTACTTGGTACCTTGTCTGGGTGAAAGTGCTTGGGCACTTTATGCCGCCCGCTGCACTAGGTACTTGCGTCCCCTTCGAGGCAATGACAGCCGGGAAGGAGCTTTGAAGCGGGTATTCCCAGACGTGACTGTAATAGGCAGCTGCATTCAATGTTCGCAGTTGAAGCATAAAGGCTCTGAATATTTTGCACCGGCTGCTGATTCGAGCACACTCGGTCGAGCAGCTTGGAGTTGGAATGAGCATGCCGATGTACCTAGATGCGCCCACATGGCCTCAGGCCCACCTTTCCCCCACCACATAGTTACGTCATAATTTGGGATAGCAACGGGGGCGCCCCTCTACATGTTGACACCCAAAGCGTAATCCTACGTAATCTTGAGTCCCTAATGTTCCTCAAGGTTACGGTTGCAGGCTCGGCTGCTGTGGTCCCCGATGCTCCCCGCCATGTGCGTGTAAATGCTACGTACCCGAACGGCTGGGATCAGGGCGCCTCCGGGACTGATTTGATTGGGGTTTGCTCCAGCGCCGCCAGCAGCAGGTTGGGCGTTTTGGCTTGTGGCTTGTGACTTGTACTCCGTAGGCAGCTTTGTTTTGTCGGATTTTGTCGGTTTGTGATTGTTGCCAGGTTGCCCATTTTATGCTCTTAGGCTCTCGCAAGGGTTTGCCTGCGCTTGCCTGCGCCTGCATCCGCAAATGCACTAGACATGCGGATGCTGGGAGTACATACTGCTACATCTAAGTACTGTACCTAGGTATACGCGCATTGTACGTGCACATATGTACTCCGTACAGTATACACTAGTACACAAGCACACATATTATCCATAGACTAATACTAGTAATATGACATCCTCGAGCGCAGTCTTGGCGTTGGCCCCCGTCATTCCAGGCGCACAATGTGTCAATACAATGCTAGCTCACCCCGGCACCGTCACCGTCTCAAGTCGCAACATTAACCGACGCAGGCAATCCTGTCATCCTCCTCCCCCAAATTCCGGAGATCAGCATCCACGCCGGAAAGCCCGACGTCACAACTGGCTTGCTCGAGTGCCCGAATCCCCATCCTGTGGTTGACCCGTTTCTTCCACATTCCTACTTACGTGACTTGACCTGTTGCTCCCGTTGCTCTCGCGCCCGCCTCGCTCCGCATCTTGTGCTTGCTGATATTGGCCTCATCCCCAACGTCGCTCCAACGGCCGCTACCGTCGCCGTTGTGCCGTCATCGATTTGCTCTGCTCTTTTTCTGTCCGTTGCTGCCCAGAGTGAATCCCGCCGAGAACCGCCCCGTTGTCCAAGCCTGGTGCAAGCCACCGCTCAACTTGGGCACCTCGTTATGCCTCATCAGGTCTAAATCAGCACCAGAGCCAACCAACCGAGTCAGCTTAGTCGGACAGAACAAGAAAAAGGCACGTCACGGTTGAATTGCCGCCTCGACGAAAAAATACCGTCAAGTCGGAACCGGCCCAGATCCTCGTTATATTTTTTCAATTGTATTCTCGACCGTTTTTGGCCCGCCTTCCTCCCCTCGGCCTCTCCTCCGCCTCTCCTCCGCCTCTCTGACTTGTCGTGGCCATTTCCCGTTCGCCTCCGCGTCAAATTGCCGCGCAGCTCGACTGCCTTGCCTGTCGCTATCTCGCAGAACGCATCATTCGTGAGGACAGAGCAGAGGGCGCATGGTTGGAGAGAACCGCGCTGGCGCTGCGTATTGTCGTTGATCCTGCTCCCTTTCATTAGCCACATCGGGATCCTGGTGGCCATGGACCGCACCTGAAACCACCTGCTCAAACGGGGGCGATTGATCCAAGCCTCAATCTCTCTTTCAACACATTTTCGAAACAACAAAGGAACCATCAATCTGAACTGCGTCTTGTGTATATTACTAGTGTCCTCTCTCCACTTGGTGCTTCTTGGGCCGCAGCTCGCCGACAGCAGTCTCTCGACATCAACGCCGACAGAATGGCGGCTACTGTGGCACAGTCGCAGGCGCCAGCCAACTTGCCCTCGAATAGCCTTACTTCGCCAGCTGCGCCAGGCTCCCATGCAGCGCATGAGGATCATTCTTTTCACAATTGCCAGGCGCATTCGAAAATACAGGGCGGACAAGCCGAACCTTTGCCACAAATCCATAGGTTCGAGCCCAGCAACTTCAATGTTGTTCGCACCCTCGGAACAGGTTCGTCACCCAAACATATGCATCGTCACTTCCGCCTTGATACATCCCCCCTTGACCCCAGGTAGCGCCGCCAATTCAAACCTAACTTAGCCATCTAGGCACATTTGCGCGAGTATGCCTTGTCCGGCCGTCCAATGCCCCCAACATCCCATTAGAAAGGGACACCACGGGCGCCGCCCAAGTATACGCCCTCAAGATCCTGCGCAAAACACAGGTCATCAAGCTCAAGCAAGTCGACCATGTTAGACATGAGCGAGCCATCTTGGCCGATGTAGCCGGCCACCCCTTCATCACCAATCTCCTCGCCTCATTTTCAGACCACGACTCGCTATACATGCTCCTGGATTACGTCCCCGGCGGCGAACTATTCAGCTACCTCCGCAAATTCAGGCGCTTCGACGAAGCCACGGCGCAATTTTATGCCGCCGAGATTGTCCTCGTCCTGGAATACCTGCACGAGCAGCAAGGCGGCGTGGCCTACCGAGACCTCAAGCCGGAAAACCTCTTGCTGGACAAGGACGGCCACATCAAACTCGTAGACTTTGGCTTCGCCAAGCGACTGGGCTACAAGGGCGACCACCCCGTCGAAACATACACCCTCTGCGGCACGCCCGAATATCTAGCCCCCGAAGTCATCCATAACAAGGGCCACACCACAGCTGTCGACTGGTGGGCGCTAGGAATCCTGATTTACGAATTCCTAACAGGATATCCGCCATTCTGGCACCAGAACCCAATTGAAATATACAAACAGTAAGAAGAAAACTCCGGTCCCGAGACAGACCCAAACAAGAGGAGAAAGCTAACAGGCGGAATAAGAATCGTCGAAAAACCAGTCACATTTCCCCATGACCCGCCCATATCCGACGAAGCCAAAGACATCATCTGCTCCTTCTGCACCATCGACCGCTCCCGGCGCCTGGGCAATATCAGCGGCGGCGCCGCCCGCGTCAAGGCTCACCCCTTCTTCCGCAACGTCAACTGGGATGACCTGCTCGGCCGCCGGCAACTAGGGC
Source organism: Metarhizium robertsii ARSEF 23 (assembly GCF_000187425.2). Classification (NCBI taxonomy): domain Eukaryota; kingdom Fungi; phylum Ascomycota; class Sordariomycetes; order Hypocreales; family Clavicipitaceae; genus Metarhizium; species Metarhizium robertsii. The sequence goes on along the minus strand of NW_011942171.1, from coordinate 1,363,993 downwards.
CGATCATCCCGCCGATACGGTACGCCGGCGACTCGCAGTGCTTCGATGTATACCCCGAGGACGACGGCCGGCGAGACCGGTACACCGAGGAAATGGCGCAGCAGTATGACGGGTATTTTGCGGATTTTTAATAGTACAGCATGCCTTTTTACTTTTTACTTTTTTTTTGGGTTCTCGTTTGGACACGACTACATGGCTGGCCGGCTGTCCGGGGGAAATTGCAGCGGGTAGGCGTAAGAGACGGGCATTTTTCTTTTTTCTTTGGCTCCGTGTAAATGAAATGCTTCGTAAGAGGCAACCATAAAGATTGGGAGAGAGCAGTATTGTATTTTTGTAACATTCGTGAGAAAAGGGAAAGGGAGGGTCTGTCATTGTAGTGATGGTACCCGCAGGCGTTTAACTTACATGTCCACCGAGTGCCGACCAGCAAGAGAGAGGACTGGCGAGACGAGACATTGTTTCACATCAGCGTTGTACGACTTCAAAATTACTCTGTAGTAATGACTGCATCGAACAAATCTTGAGTCAAAATACATGCTCATTTCGTGGTCTGGATTGTTGAGAAAAAAAAAAGACAAAAAAAGGTGCCCCTATTAAGTTTACGTACGGGTTTGCTCGAAACGCCCACCCCCAAAAGTAACTTCGTTTATGCGTCTTTCATGCCCCGTCATGTCGTCTCAAAAAAACACGAGCAATAGTCTACCCATGATGATCTGGAAAGCAAAAAAAACAAAAAGAAAAGAGAGGAGCCTGACTGGCCCCTGGGAATCTATCATTCCTCTGGTAATACATGTCCGTTCCCGCTCTTTACCACGTCTTGTACAGCCACCATGCTGCCACGCCGCCGGCCAGCAGCGTGGCCCATATCCAGGCTCCCTCCTTGGTGCTGCCCAGGAAGGCACCCCATCCCACGGCGAGCTCCCACTGGCGGGCGACCCGGCGGCGCGACCAGGCCTCGGGGTCGACTTCTATGGGTAGGCGTACTCTCGGGTCCTTGAGGGTCTCGCCGTCGGCGGTGTGTTCTGTCGATGCCGGCGGGGACAAGTCGTGTGGCGGGATGAGGGGAACCTCGACTCTCAGGTAGACGGGGCGGTGGTCGCTGCTCCTCAGGAGCGGCAGGGCGTCGTAGGCGATGACATTCATGCTGGGATGGTCGCCGCGCGACTTGACCCACGGCGGGAGGTCGAGATACTGCACGCGGTCCGTCCAGCTTGGGTATCTGTGTTTTGCAAACTTCCACGGGACCTCGGTCTCGTCTTGGTCCGGCACGGCCGACAGCTTGGGCTGCACGTCGTACTTGTACGTTGGCGGGAAGCTGACCTGGTGCTCCGACAGGCCGTGCATGGTCCGACCGGCACGCCGCTCGCGGGTGAGCTGGTCCAGGGGGAGGAAGGCAGGATAGTAGTTTGGCGAGGAGGGATCCAGGCTCGGGAAGACGGCGTCGGGCGGCGGGGAGGAGGTTGATATTCTGTAGTTGAGGTCGCCGGCGACGAATAGGTGCGACGACGGCTTGAATACTGAAATGTCATGCATGGCCCGTTGGACTTGGACGTGTTGCTCGTCGTGCACGTCGTGCAGCAGGCGGTGTCCCTCGGTGTCTTGGTCGTTATTCTCGGCTGGCTGGGCGGGCACACGGGCTCCCTCGGATCCCCTGAGGTCGTTCAAGATGACCTCGGGATCGCCAAACGTCAACCCCCGCACAATAGCTGCCCAGTTCGCATTCCGCCGGGCCAAATTCCACTCCATTGCCGCCAGATGCGCCGCTACAAAGGTCACCTCTGTACACTTGGCCCCGGTGCCGTCGACGTCGTACAGCGCCCGTATACCCACGGCACCTTTGTTGCCCATCTCAGCGGTACCAAAGCCGACCTCGGCATGCTTCAGGTTGCGTATCCTGTCCGGGTCCCTGGCGAAGAGCAATATCGCCGTGTATCCGACATTGTGGGCCGCAACAAGTGTGTACGAGCGACGCTGGGGTGAGGGCGGCTCCGGGCCGGAGACTGTTTGCGCTACCGAGACTAGAGGTTCTTCTCGTGGCGTGCCGTTTGATTCGTATTGCCTGGCAGCGAGATTCACGGCGCCATCGAAGCGCGCAAAGTACTCCTCGAGGTACCGCGAGCTGATGAAGGCTGAGCTCAGCGGTGCGACTTCCTGGAGAGCGCTGCACAACCCGTTAGCTTCTGACAGAGGAGGGGGAAAAAATACTAGAAAGAGAGAGCCGAAAAAAAGGGGGGGGAGGTTGGTAGCTTACAAGACCACAACATCTGGCAACGTGGTGGCATTATTCGTAAATGCGGTGTGCACATGGTTCGCGAGGACGTCGACATTGACCAGCTTCTTTGCGCAATTAAAGGTGAGCATCAGCAGACCAAGAGTCGAAGGTGCCATGGCTGCTTCTTTCGTCGAGCCGTCGACGTTGCGCGGGTTGTCGTCACTCACGAAGCCGGCACGGGTGCTGGAGCTGGAGTTGGTGCTGGCGAGGGACAAAGGTTGCTCGACGTCGAGCAAAGTCCATGTCGACATGGACGACGCCATGTAAAGTGAGGTCAGGTCAACTTGTAGTTCCTAGGTACTTGGTACGTGGTAGTTTGCTGCGGGCTCCCGTCGTCAAGGTCCAGGGGTTCGGCTGGTCTGTCTAGGTCAAGTCTGCTGCTTCGTCGACGGGGGCTGCCGGTCCGATCAGCGTTCAGATCCCTCCGTACAACCGAGTACTCGAGTCTGGTACGACCGGCGACTTTAATTGATGCCTCGATGTCCGTCTTCCAAGCCCGCTCGGTACTTAGCCAGACTTGTTGGGTGTCGTGGGCCACGCCAGCCTTTTAAGCTCAGCGCCAGAGTACCGGGCAACCCACCAGATCGACTCCTTCCTCGTCAGACCATCTCTCAAGCTGCTCAGAGGCAGCCAGCCACCTGGTGACCCGGCGACCCGGTGCCCTGGTGCCCTGGTGAGCCTCAACTTCCATTCGAGTATTGTACAGCCAATGTTTCAAAGCTATTTTCTGCAGAAGGGAGCCTCAGTCGAGCACCCCCCGCAGCAACCTCGGGACCTGATTGGCTGTCCAAGACTTGTTCAGGCGGCCGGAGCTGCCACAGGTCGATAAACTTCAAGCCATGGACACCAAAACGCACCAGACACCACATGCAGCTTCCTTGTGAACTCCAAGTGCAGCGCAACCAGACGAGTTCAAATGAGCCCAAGTACGGAGTAGAAAAACTCCACAGCCGTAACCCCCCTGTCGGCCGCTTGTCGATATCATCCACCCAAGCCAGCGGCTAACGCGGAGCTTTGGGCCTTGGCTTCTACTTAGTTCCCCCTGTACGTTCTTAATCATGGGGTATACGTGTGCCGCATGCTTCAGACCCTGCATCATCCGCCGTCTCTGCCTCCATGTGACCTGATCTCTGCGCTCCTCGTGAGGACTTGCCATTACGACAAAGCTGTCTTGGTCGCTCCAGACCCGCCTTGGGCTCACGCGACTGCAAAACATTGAAGGGCTCAATGTGCCGAGTCGTGACCGTTTTTGCCTACCATTTCATCTCCCAAAGACACAGTCAATTACTATCATGATAAACACACGTCTCGAGCTTCACCCGGTAGATCCAATACGTCCAAGACATTTCATTGTAGCAAAGAAAAACAATAAGCACTCAATTGTTGAAGACTATCTGATGTAATACTGGTTTGTCCGTCTTGATATGGCCATGTCTACCTCATGTCGGCGGTTCTCTTTGCACGCCAGGGAACAGAGCTGAAGAGCAAGCTCTCGTAATAGACATGCATCCGGGGCCTGAAAGCCGAATTGCGGGCAAACCGGGCCAATTTCGCAAATCAAATTAAAACAGCCCATCCTCCAAACACTACCACCACGTATCCTGCGCTTGAGTTCCTGCTGAACATGACATGCCTGATCATGCCTAGAATGCCAGCACCGCCTCATGCAAAGTATAGCAGGTCCAGAGCTATATCATCTGAAGTTACACAGCCCACACGCCCTGGTAGTATGGCGTGCAAGGCCCCGAGACCGATACAACCTTGCTAAGCAGGTTTCGTCGACTCCTCAAAACCTCCCCAGAAGCCGCCTCGCGATGCGGGACAAAAACCAGAATTTCAAAGACAAAGAGTCGGGTGAGGTGCAGAACTGATGACCAAGGAAAGATAGGAAAATGCCTACTAAACGTGAAACGCAGCTGTACCGCAACGACTGGGGCTAGGGCTTGAAGTGGAAGTCTTGCCAGTAGACTTCAAGCTTTAGCGCCAAAGGGTTTTCGCTACTTCGCGTAGATCTGATCGGCTCCATGAAACATGTGCATCTAGAATGCTACTGCAGCCACATACACGTGCCCTGGAATTTTGGCAGTCTGCCATAGACAGATCACCGGGCATGCCGTTCAGATACTGCTGTCGAAGAACAGCGAGTAATTCCATTTCATCGCCCAGGGATGAGTCCTGATCGACGAGGTGAAAGAACCAACTGCCAACGAAGAACGATCCGAGCCATGCGTGAAGTCGTGAACCCTACAATGCGTCGAAGAACGAAATATAGCAATGCGCGATGATAAAAATAAAGCGAAATAAAAACAATGACGGGTTTCCGGATGAAATTTCCCACGACGTCGACTTTCTGCCGGCAAGTTTTTGAGATCTGTGGTAGCATAAACATGCTAGCTGCTTCGACTCATCACATCTCTTGGCGCATATAGTCTTGAAATTTCCGTCGATGATTTGGGAAAAAGAATAAGGCATCCATGGCAGTGACTCTTTCGTCTGCCGTTTCAAACGGGAGTCCCATATGGGGGCAAGTCAGTGATAAGCCCATGTATTACGGATCAAGTCGGCCGGTGGCTGCCAGAGGCATAAGCCGCTCCCCTTGAAGCAGAGCGAAGCCTGTTTATCGTCCACTGAGTCAGCCATAGATTGTCAGCACATTTTCCCTTTAGCCAGCGGTATCAAGTACAGTCAACGCGCGCAGGAAAATGACTCCTTACAAGAAAGAGAAGAATATCGTTGAAGGCTGGGCTTGTTCTTTATCACTCACATCCTGTCGCTTCCGCCAATGGCACGGTTGGTATCCGGAGTGTCGACACCAGCACCAGATCCGCGTTCAAGCATTTTACGCCGAGAGCTCGGGATAGCATTGGGCTTGGCGGCAGACTGTACACCAGTGGCAGCATTGGTGCGGGAAGCACGGGCCTTCTCGTCATCTTCAGGGTTGGCTTGGCCAGCAGCCTGAGCGATGGCCTGGGCGTTCTTTTGGTACTTGTAGACAGTCCAGTCGAATACATAGTCGTATTGGAAGCCCTCACGAACGAAGAGATCGCGGAAGATCTTGCGGAGATAGCTGTAGTCAGGCTTGTCGTCAAATCGAAGGGAACGAGTGTAGTTCAAGTAGATGGCAAACTCGTTGGGGAAGCCACGGCACAGGACTTCAGTAGGGGTCGTCATCTTCTTCTCCATAATGCGGTCATACTTCTGCTTCTTCGTGGCAGCCTTCAGACCCTGCCAAGGGAGAGATCCACGGCAAAAGTAGAGCATGACGTAGCCGAGAGACTCCATGTCGTCACGGCGAGACTGCTCAACGCCCAAGTGGGTGTTGATGGATGCATAACGTGCAGTGCCGGTCAAATTCTTGTTCTCACGGTACGGGATATGGAAATGAGTCTTGGGATCTCGGTATTTCTTAGCCAGACCAAAATCAATGACATTGACTTGATTGCCCCGCTTGCCAATGCCCATGAGGAAATTATCCGGTTTGATATCACGATGGATAAAAGATTTGGCGTGAATATACTCGATTCGGGAGATCAGTTGGTCGGCGAGCAGCAGGACGGTTTTCAGCGAGAATTTGCGGTTGCAGAAGTTGAAGAGGTCTTCCAAGCTAGGACCAAGGAGATCGAGCACCATCGCGTTGTAGTCGCACTCGGTACCAAACCAGCGAACGAACGGAATACCGACACCTCCAGCGAGTGACTTGTAGACCCGGGCTTCATATTCGAGTTGGGGATGCTTGGCCTTGACGGATTCAAGCTTGATGGCAATTTCCTCCCCGGAAATGATGTTGGTGCCGAGATAAATATCACCAAATGAACCCGAGCCAATCTTTCGGCCGATGCGGTACTTGTTACCGACACGCAGATCCTGTCAGGTAAACCACGTTAGCCAATGTATTAGAATACGTAAGCGATGTTGGTTGATCACGATAGTCGAAGGGCCACATTGCTGAGGTTTGCCGTCATCCGGAGACTCGTGCCCGTTCGATGATGGGTACATATCAAAAAACTCCTGGTGCTAATTATTCTGCGAGGGTCAAGTGGTGTTCCATACCATTGTAGTCATTTTGAATGTGAGTTCAAGGAGCTTCTTTCCACGAAGGAAGGAAGCAAATTGTAGGTGGTACTGTTGCCAAGAGTTGACAAAAGGTTGAACAGTGTCGGGCCGTGTGCTTGATTTGGCTATGTCCCCTCTGGGTTAGTAACTGATGAATAATAATTGCAGCCAACGTCAATGATCAATTGAGGCAAGAGGAAAATGAAGAGTAATGCTTCCAAGACAGATGCAGGGCGTTGATGAATGTTAGAGGAACATGAACGAGTGGGGGGAGGTAAAAGGTTGAAGGGTACAAAATTGTCTGGGCGAAGTTGGGTGCACATTGAAACTTCACTCAAGGCTAACGGACACACGGCCGGACCGACAAGTAAACCAACCGGTCAGCTATTAATGCGGCCACTAACCACCACTTGGTTTGCAGTGGACCCCCCCGGAAGCAAAAGTGAAGGCAGCAGCACAAGGAAAAAACCTCAGGTGCTGTTTGAGGCAACAAGGATAAATAAATGGTTGTGAAAAGGATTGGATTTTGTTTTTCGTCAAAACTCTAGATGGGACTTGAATTGTCCATGACTTACCAATGCACTGGGCTCCTATTCAGTTGTAGAGGCGGTCAGAGAGGTCGGGTGCAATCTGGTGTGCCACGACTTTATGCTGTTGGTGGCGGTGACCAAACGAAAGGTGGAAGCGAGTGGTCGATCAGGGCGAGGCGTGCACGAGGGAAAATTCGACGCCCACGAGGGAGTAAAAACTCGAGGGTCGGGATGTCGATGAGAGAAATTGGGGTTGAAGCTCGCAATCGAGCAGGTCGGATGGTTTAGTCGTTTACCAGACAGAGCTGGTAGTTGACGGTGAGGAGTGGTGTGTGGGGTGTTGGTGGCAGTAGTTGTGGTGTTGGAGGAGAGGAAGAGAGGAAGAGAAAAAGGTCGGGACGCACGAAGGGGAGAAGGAAGGAGACGTCTAAGAGAAGGGGAGCCGAAGGGATGGATGGGCGGGCTCCAGAGTCTGGCGAGGCGAGGCGAGGCGAGAAAGCTCGGGCCAGCGATTGACAGAGCGGGCAGCACGCAGCACTGCCAGTCCAGTGACGGCACCTGGGGCTACGGAGTACAAGTCGACCATTGACCAGTAAACTACCTGCCTACCTGGGTACCTAAGATGGGGTTCTGCTAGCACGCCAGCGGAGGGCACCGACATAGAGTACCTATCTAGGAGGTACCCAATGCATGCAGTAGGTCCAGGTCTGGTAGGAGGTCCGGAGCAGGCGCTGAGCGGGAATAATCAAAAGGAAATCCTAAAGGGCGCGCAACTCGTCAACTCCCAGACGGTCGGGAGCTGGCATAGACCATGCCATCAAATGGGCTTGGGCAGATGACCACGGCAAGCAGCTGGCAAAGCACTGGTGCCACAAAGAAGACGGCCAGTTTGCCACAGACTCGGCACAGGGGGTCAGTCAACTCGAGGGCTCGAGTGACAAAAGCTGACGTCTGGACAAGGACGGCTGACACAGCAGCAGATGATCAATGATCAATCATGGAACCAGCACATGCAGCGAGTGCCAGAGGGCCGCTTTGGGGGTGGCAGGAAGGCTTAAGCGCTGAAATTGGGTCCTGGAGCATGCGCGAGGAGGCCTGGGTGCTCCATGTCTTGAAATGTCAATCGGGTTATCAATTGATCAGACCGCCAGGCCCAGGACGGCTGGACTCCAGCACCAGCCTGGCCCGGTACCACCATGGTTCTAAGATTAGCTCTACCGGGCTGCTGGAGCGGCTACAACGTTGGCAACGTCCAATGCTGCCCAGACCGCCTGCTCAGATGCCTGTGGGTTGCGCATGGATGCAGCCCCCAAACAAGACGCCGTCAACCCATCACCTTGCCGCGCCGCTTCCCAAGTCCAAGTGTCAAGCTGCCCGCTCATCAGGGGTGTTGTTCAGATGCGCTGCTGGGTCGAGCGGCTCGTCGTAATCTCAGCGTTCGAGATGCTCCCTCTGCCTTGCCAATGCCAGACTGACTCGGTCGACGACTTTGGAGACGACGGGAGACGGCCAGCCGCTTGGGCTGACACGACCAAGCCAATGCCCAACAATTGTCAGCATCAGCATCAGCATCAGCTCCAAGCGAAATCATCAAATGGCAGGCTCAATTACTCGGGCGGAATGGTATTATTCTGTCTTGGGGTTCGTCAGGAGCTTCAAACACGTCAAGCCAATGACTCGTCTTCAGGTTCACGTCTGTGCCCGAGTCCTCAGTCCTCCTCATGTTGGGCAGTTCCCCAGCTCTAGTTCAACCACGACCGTCTTTGAAATCGCCAAGGAGGCAAGGCGTGTGTAGCAGCCCAAGTGTGGATCGCGGATCATCTGCTCCCTTGCCCGTTTTTCTGCGACATTGTGATAATGCTGTGTGCATACTCGGTGCTCCGCATGTATGCACATATGTACAATAAGGACGCCCTTCAGACTACCGAGTCACAACATGAGATGTCTGTTGAACGTCTAGTCAAGTTGTCGGGTCAGTCGGCGTTGGACTGCAGCCGGTTGTCAAGATACATTGCTCAACCACTTGGGGCATGACGATGTTCAATTCCTCTGCCGCGTCTCCCGCGCCCTGGACCACAACCAAGGATGGCTCGCCTTTTTAACAGGGCGTGTGGCGGCCGCTCCTTTCATAGTCGCTGTCACCCCAAGCCCCTCTCGCTAGTCCACGGTCGAGATGGTTGGTCAAGTGTCACCAGTCCATGATAATGATGACGATTTTTGGCGCCCGCGGACGGCGTGGCTGTCCAAGTTGGTCCATCCGCCGACCTGTCCGCCCGTTCCAGGCGGTTCAGCAAACATTTCCAAAACGGAAATGGGGCTCAAGTTGAACACGACTACGAGCGGCGACGGGGATGGGTTGGGCGGCGGCGCCCTCCCGGCCTGACTGCCTCCCGTAATATCTTCAGTACGATCCAGGCGTGCCCTCGTCTCCACCAGGCTGCGACATATAATATTATCAGCGAGTTGCAAGATTCAAAGATGCCGGGTTACGCGGCTATCCTTGACACAGGGATTTTCTAGATGCGACACACGTGAAATACAAGTCGGTTGATGCCCTAGGGGGACGCATGAAAAGCTGCAGAGATAAAGTTGGCGTCAATTTGAAGCTTGAAGCCAAATGGCCAAGGAGTAGCCATCAATGCAACTTTTGCCTTCTCAAGTCGACGGAACCTTTGAGGGCATGACGTTGGGCATGCGATATCAGGCGACTCCTGGATGGCCCGGCTTGAAGGCAGCCCTTCTCTCGCGCTTCATGCCGCTTGTGCAACGACAAATCTTACTCGCATTACCGAGTAACAACTGTCATCAACGGACTCCGACATTTGCTGTGGCCGCACATATAAATACATACATATATACGTGCTGTAATGTGGCAGTCAGGCAGCTGTGCTTGGCAGAACGGAGTGCTCAGCCGTTTAGTTTGATACCACGAGTTGAGCATTCGTCCCTGCCATCTATCTCCGCGAATGTTGACACCGGATTGCAAATCAACCCATCGTCGTTTATCGCCCCACGCCCTTCGGTGCATTCCGTGAATGCCCTCCCACCTCCCGACCGAGATGTACGTATTATGTATGTAATGCATGGAATAGTATTCGGAACTTGCGCACCAAACCGCCAAGACTTTATGTCTGATTCCGACGCAATAATACAAGTCAGTCCGAGGACACACTCGCCAAGTCCGTGGTAATAATCCTGATCTTCGAGTCCACCATCAACGGGGCCTCCATTTTTGCCACCAAATTAATTAATAATGGAGGCCAGCAGAGGTACGGAGTATTGCGAAGAATGCGTCGCCACTAGCATTGTAAATGGGAGCGTGGCAGCAATGTCGGGTTTGCCGTCGAGTCGTTGCCCACCAATACGGGCATAAAGGGAGAGCCCGACCTACGATTCTCCGAATCGCAAAATCGCGGCGAGAGCTCCGCATGCACGTCACCAGAGTCTGTCTACCAACCGCCAGCTGCTGCACAAGCTACATCTCTACACATGCATGCACTTGTCATAAATATCCCGGGCACGCGGTCGTCGTGCCTCCAATCTGGCCAAGTCCCCGGCTATTGCATTTCCCAACCGTGATGACAGCCCAAATAAACTTCACCCCTACTCTGGCTACCCGCGTCCTATGTCGGCAGATCGATCGGCCCAAGACCCAGTCCGCGCATTGCAAGGGGCGCCTTGGCAATCTCTGGCTCTTTCCAGACGTCAGAATAGAATCACTTGATGGAGCGCCCCGCGCCCGTCTAAATGCAGAACAAAGGAGATTTGCTACGTCCGCACGGGACTTCCCCCGTCCTGAGATGAGCACCTCCTGGTCATTTCTTTTGTTCATGCACCGATTGTGCTTCGGCGTAAGCCAGCCAAGTCGCTGTCAAGGTCGGTCCGTTGCGGCTTGGGTACGGGCGTCGGCCCCCGCGGCCCACCCCCCCCCCGCTAAAAATACGTTGGAAAAAACATTGAATCTAAAAGAACACCGCCAGAGCCTAACGCCTAGTATTTTGTCCACATCGTAACAAATCGTTCCTTCGGTCTATTGACCATATTAACGCTTGAATTGTTTCGCTCATTAGTTAAGTGAAATTACAAGCATGATACGAGTATCATGCAAGCGTAAAATCTGATAACACAGTATCGGGCAATAAACCTTGTTAATTCTCAACTTTTCATCTTTTGTAGATCGCCATGAGGTTTAACATATAGGTGTACGAAGAAAAAAAAAACTTAATATTCGTCGTATTATTGTCAGGCTTCATAGGAGCCTGTTGCCAAATGCTGGATGGTTGTCATCATCGGCGATGGTTCACTGCTACTGCTCTGCTCTGATATACAGTCTGCGGAAGAACAGATTTGCGAGCCAACAAGTATACACGCATACAATGTAGTATAGGGACTTGAAGAGGTCCAGAAACGTCTCAGCGAGACCAGGCGTGACATTGACAAGGAGGATGAGGAGACAATAAGGTTGACCAGTGCCATTGAAGACACCTCTAGGAACGATCTATTAACTTTCTTTTTGTTTCCCTCTCAAGTCAAATAAGATCATAAGCATGATACAAGGATCGTCAAGCGTAATATCTGATAACACAGTATTAGGCTATACCAAGCCAAGAACAGTAAGAGACCAGAGAGATAGACCGTCTATACGCGCATCGTGACGCGTCAGATATACCAGCGTAATTAGTGCTGCGTCGCGGCCCGCTAGCTAAAGCCATCTCGCAATAGCCTCAGCCAATGTTATTATAGAAGTAAATCTTATATATTGTAGCTTAAACCTACTGACTTTGTGCTGGTGAGAGTCACCCCGAAAACCTGAAATGCCCACACACGCAGTATACATCTGCAAGGTCTCGTCCGCATTCCAAATCGACCCTGTTAGGAACGGCCTATACTTGATGACTAGAACCGCTTCCAGCTCACAAAGGCGTAGAGCCAAGCCCGACGTTGAAGACATGAACGATGCGGTGGTGGCTTCAAGACAGGAGCTGTTTGAGAGCGAACGAAGGAAAGCCAGACTGTGGGGGAAAATGGCCGATTTAAAGGGGAAGGCGGAAGAAATCAAAGGGCGACTTAACTAGCAAACGGTGTACGTTGCTTATCAATGCAGTAAATGTTTAGTATTGGCAAGATACTCCTGAATTTGCTGACCCTGGACGTCCTCAACAAGAAGGCCTCTGTCTTCTAGATATTGCGTATAGCGCTTAGATTTCTCAATTTGAAGCTCAACCTGCTTCACGAGACTCACATTATCTGAATGGTCAAAAAACTTTGCAATCTCTGCATCCCTGTCCGCAAGCGGCCCGAAGAGTATGCGGAAGAGAGACGAGCAATATACGCCCATGAGACTGGAAGGGTGACGTAATATCTGGGCAATAGTTGGGAGTCTTTGAATGGAGGTCTCTTCTTGTCCAGCCTGTCCCTGTTGATATCCCCACTCGTGCCATAACTTTTCCGAAATGCTGCGTGTTTCTCGCTTATTTTGCAGGACGTCGCGGAATTCGGCAAAAATCTCATCACGAAAGGGGCCACGCACAAGTCCACGCATAACCCGCAGTGTATCGGGGTCGTGACCGGTAACCCACGGCGGCGGTGTGAATAATTGGAGTGGGATTGTGCTTGTGAATTCCCAGTCTATGATGCCGAGGATGTGGAAGTCATCGTCAACAAATATATTGCCGAATCGTAGGTCTGGATGTGCCAACACGAATGACGGACTGGTCGGCATCGAGCCAATGCATTTAGAAATTTCTTCGGATAAACTGTCAAGTGCGAAGAGTTCCGTCTTAGCATCCCTGTAAGACAAGTTCTCCACGGGAAATTGGTACGTTTCTGTCAAGATACTATGGTGGTAATCCACAAAACGCCCCAACGATGTGAAAACCTCCTGCCGCAAGGACCTCCCGCTACTCCTTTCAAACTCGTTTGCAGTGATGGAAAGGAATGGGCCAAGAATGGGACTGCATTTGTCGTCTTCTGGGTTCGGCATCAGCGAACCGCCAGCAGGAAACTCGAGTTTACGTAGCTGTGATAATATGTCTATAAGGTCGGTATATAGCCGCTGCCGCTGTGCTTTTGTTGCGCATAAGAACGTCTTTGTATGAAGTTTCTGCCCGGGGATAAGGTCCATGATTATGAAAGGCGTTTTAGCACCTTGAATGATTTCATCGTGGATGCCGTATGTGAGGACTTGAGGAATGGGAATCGTTGTATTGTCCTTGATATACCTATGCAGCACAGTCAGTTGTCGAAGAATTGATGGCGGAGAGATGGAAAGGGGTTCTGCTCACCGTAGCGTAGTCACTTCGGAGAGGACTTTTTGCCAGGCATGGCGAACCACTGGTTCAATTGGAATCCTTATGACCTGTGTTTTGCTGTCGGCATCAAAACGAACAAAGAAACAGACATTAAAGCTGCCATTGTCCTTGGTGATAACTTTGCATGTCTTTCCGCCGTTGTGTTTAGATGCCAAATCACAGACGGCATCTAGATTTATAGAATCAATAAACTGCTGGATAGCGCCCTCGATTTGCTGTTATATTGGTGGGCAGTATTCCAACGGAACCTGGTCAACTTGGTCATTGACAGCATGTACATCTGCTAAAGTGGCGTTTCCTTCTTTACTCTGATGTTTATTCGAAGTAGATGACAGGCTGCAAGCAGTCAAACTCGGTTCCATCTTGACCTAGCAATCCGCAATAGAGGCTAGACAAGTAGTCCGTAAGTAAGTGACGACCACTGCGCCTTGATCATGCGAAGTGCAATAAATGGCATCATCCCAGCTGGGTAGTCTTGCGCAACCTGGTGCAAGCATCGTGCGTGGTTGCAGATGAACGGGATCAAATGACAACTGGCAACTGGCAGTAGCCAGCAAACAGGACAAAAGCAAGGGGTCTGGTGATGTCGATCTGGTTGAGGTTCTGGGGCGGTAGCTTTTGCAAGTACCAGACATGTACCTCGAGTGCTTCTCAACAGCACGTGGGTGGCCGCTTCCCCTGCGCCACGGATTCGACTCCTGCAACAAAACGCCACTGTCAGCCCAAACCATGTCAGCCCGATTCAACTTTTGACTCCAGATGTCATCCGTCATCAATCGGTGCCAATCCACCGCGTTACCGGCCGTATAGTTTTGGCCGCAACAATGACGAATTTACGGCTGATAGCTAGCTAAACGGCGGCTCATGTTGAATCAGCTCCCAAAAAAAGGCACACCTTTCCCATTGACGCCAATTACAACATGTCAGCCCCGAAAGTCGATTCGCCGGGCGTGCCCATCCAAACCACCCACTCGCTCACTCACAGTATAAAGAAATGATCATGCATCAGCATCCCCCGCGCCAATTGTCATCCATCCAACGGGCCTAGCTAGATACGCGTATTTTCACAAAACCCTGCCAGCCCATCTCTGCACCAAGAAAAGACACCAGCAGCAGTGGCAGCACGCAAGCCATGTGGCTCCAGGTCGTGCCCAGATTTGATTTGCCCTCAGAAAACGCGACGCCCAGCCAACATTTCACCGTCAAATCAAGCGGCTCTTAATACGGAAAAAGCCAGCCCGCTCTATTTAGCAGCGCAATTTCCTTCCCTTCCACCTACCATTTCGCCATCGTAAGCGACGGGTCGATGTTTTGGCGGCAACAAGCGCCGAAGCACCATGTCGGCATATCAGTAAGCTCGCCGTTTACCGCGCAAGGCACAGGCAAGAAAAGCCCGCCGTCCGGTAGTACGGCGTGGCGTAGAGACGAAAAGAAATCTAAAAAATAATAATAATAAAATCTTCAGTCCAACGCTGAATGTAGTCACGTTGCAACACCATATATCAGAAGACACGACGACGTACGCCGACCCATCACAGTGGAATATATATACTAAGTCTTTAAAAATTCAATACAGGCAGCTCAACCTATTCAAGAACATCCTTGATTTACGCTGCACAAAACCCCCCAAGACTAGGCCAATATCCCCTATCCAAATGACACTAGAATCCCACAACCACCATAGATAAATACACGACCCCTCAAAGAACCAACGAATCCAAAACGCCACGCTAACACAGCAACTTCAGAATCTCTACGGCGGCCCCCTCCACCCCGGAGGGGGAGGACGCGGCGCCGGCCCCCCCGGTCCCCAGGGCCCGGGCCCGTAGCCATATCCCCCCGGCGGCACCCCTCTTGTCTGCGGTCCGTGAGAATAGGCCTGCGGAGGCGGGCCCGGCGCGTATGCCGGTCGGTAAGGGGGCCCCTGGGGACCCTGGAGGACAGACTCGAGCTTGCTCTCGAGAACCTGGCTCGTCTTATCGAACCACTTCCTCGCGGAGCTCGCGCTGAACAGGGACGTGCTCGACGTGCCGCTGCCCAGGGGACGAGGCGGGTACGGCGGCGGCACCGGGTTGTAGTGGGTTTTCGGCGGCGGCGGGAAGTTGGCCGCGTTGGAGGGCCCGCCGCCGAACCCGCCGTACGAGACGTTTGGTCGCCGCGGAGGCAGAGGCGGCGGAGGCTTCCCCCCTGGAAGCGGCGGGTTTTGCTGGCCTGTGTATGCTGCGTATATCGGTTGGGGGGGGTAGGGAGATGGCGGAGGCGGCGAGTACGGGGGATGCTGTTGGCTTTGGGGCGTCGGCTGGGCGTCTGGTCGGCCACCTTGTCCGGGGTACGAGTACGACGGTGGAGGCGGTGAGTATGCGGGATGTTGTTGTTGTTGTTGTTGCTGCTGACCTTGGGGTGTTGTTGGCCAGGAGTCTGGTCCTTCTGGCCCGGGACACGGATACGCGGGCGGAGGAGAGACGGGCGTGTACCCGGTGTGCCATGAATCTGTGCGTGCGTGGGCGACTTGCGGTCTTGGTTGGTGCGGCAGTGGCGATAATGACGGCGATGGCACATATGTAGATTGCTGGATGTCGTAAGATGACGCCGGGGAAGGCGGCATTCCCGGTGAAGCCGTGTGATGCGGCGAAACGGGTGTCACGCTGGGCGATGGCTGAGCCAGCGGTGCTTGAGCGTGTGCCATGGCCACAGGAGGTGGTGATTGCGGCTGAGAGGTCGCCGTTGCTGGTGTGGGCGCTGCATCTTGTGCTAGACTGTGTGTCGACGCGGCAGGAGAATCGTCCTTCGGTGGTGGAGGTGGTGGTGGTGAGCACGGCTTGATAGGGGGACTCTGTCCGGGAGCCTTGTCCTCTGTGTCCGGCACAGCATCTGGCCGCTGCTTCGGGGGACTCATCGGCTCGGCATCAGAGCTGAACGGCGTATAAAAGTGATGTGGCGCCGTGCCCATCACACTCGGGGACTGGGCTGTCGTAGCCCCCGAGGCAGATGATATGCTCGGTGGCCGGTACGGCCTGTACGGCACGCCAGGAGAATGAGGACCTTGGATCGGTGGTTTCGGCGGTGCACCGGATGACGGACCGCCTAGTCCGACCGCAGAAACATCGTCTCTTCCAGGCGGCGGACAGTACGGCTTGATGCCAGGCGGCGGGGAGGCTGTTGCCATGCTGCTCGGGCGGGAGACCCGTAGAGGAGCTGGATACGGAGACGCCGTCTGCCCAGGATGCTTCAGCGACTCCTGCAAAGCCGCTTCATCAGAGCCGTTGCCCGAGCCATGTAGAGACTCCGTCTTCCGGAGCCCCTGCTGCTGCCGAACCCGCGGGTATACCGTCGCGCTGGGTGCGTCGTCGCCCGACGCAGGGCCATGATACGGCCATGGATTCGCCTGTTCCACCTCGCCCTCCTTTGCGTCCTCCTCCCTGGGTGCACCACCGCCAGCCGTCCCGACCTCTTGATCCAGGTAAAACGGCCACGGGTTCGCCTGCGCATTCCCGTCCACCTCAGTCGCCCTCGCCGGCCTCCGCCCCGGCTCGTCCCTCACCACCCGTGCCGGCGCCGACTCTGCCGGCATTTCAAAGGCGAGCCCGCCCCCGGGCGAAGTGACTGAGCCCTGGACAGGCGCCGTGTCGAGCTCGGCGACGCACAACGGCGGCGGGTAGCTTTCTCTGGCGCGGCGGCGAGCCATCTCTGGTAGGTCAACCCCGTCCTTTGTTTTCGGCTGTTACACTCGCAGATTATTTCAATGGTTGACGTTCGTGTTTTCCCCCCCCTTTGACCAAGCCGAACATGGTTTTTCTGCCTGGCGGTGGCGGCGACGTCGGCTTCGACGCTTGGGGCTGCAAAACGAGTCAAATCCAGCTCCTCGGCGTGCCTGTCCGCGCCTTCGGCCCTTGGTGCATCCTCGGGCCTCGCGGGACGGTTGGAAAATGTCGTCGTGTATCCCAGGCGTAACCTGGCGTTGGGCAGACGCATGGGTATCCATCTACCCAGTACGGAGTAGGCGGTTGAGCAGGCGCAGCAGACGAGACTGGCGCCATCAGACGTATTTGTATTTGCCCTAGGTTGCATCTCAGCCGCGCTAGTGCCGCCAGCAAGTGTCAACGATGGACCAGGACCCTCGTTGCCTCGTCTCCTCAGCCCTGGATTCTTGCCGCACTCGTCCATCCCCAGATTTTTTTTAGAATTTTTTTTGGCTGCTGCAGTTGCACCGATCCGATATGATCCTGGCCCCTTGTCTTGGGTCTGGGATCGCAGCCTTGTGCGAACTGCGGGCAGGGTGTCATTCCCTGGTCGTCCAACCCATGCATCGCGATCCTCCCGTATGTACGTATGTATGTACTTGTACCAAGCTCGTCCCATGTATGGAGCATCGAGTATACGCACATGTCATCTGTCCTGGTCTTCATAAACGGAGTGCCCTGTTGATGTCCACCGGCCGGTTCATCCATCACCTGCTTGTTTGTGTACCGTCAGAATCACCCCCGAGTTACTACTACTACCTTTCAGCTGCCGCGGAATACCTCGCCCGACCAGACCTGGCCTTGCTGCATCTGCCGCAGCCCACGAGGTTCATCCATGCTTGCTTGCAGGCAGGGCAAGGGAGTGAGTGGCACCGCTGCCACCACGTTTTCAGCTGCAATTCTATGTGGGCTATTTCAGCTACGTACCGAATAT
The DNA here is from genome assembly GCF_000187425.2 of Metarhizium robertsii ARSEF 23. NCBI lineage: Eukaryota > Fungi > Ascomycota > Sordariomycetes > Hypocreales > Clavicipitaceae > Metarhizium > Metarhizium robertsii. The sequence continues at coordinate 1,346,153 of NW_011942171.1, read as the reverse complement.
GTTCCTGAATACATACATACAAACGCCTCGTATTCAATAACACAATGCAGCAGCCCAGCTCAGCTATTCAGGCCGCAAAGGCCCCATGTTATCTTCACGTTGCACCTGTGATCCGCATATCCGAACATCTCGCCATATGTATTCACCTTATTATAAAATACTGATATCAATGTTTCAGCACCGGCAAAGCGTCCTGGCTGTCCCAGACTCCCAGTACACAAATTCTGCCGGCATATATACATCTCCCTTTTTGTTTTTTTTTTTTGGTTTCAATGTGTCCACTCTCATATCCAGATAGCCAGAATCAGCCAGTCCATGTACACAATAAAATATCCCACTATGTATAGTATAAACTATAAAAGAATAGACAATTGTTTCGCTCAAGGCAGGCAAGAAGAAATCCAGCAGTAGCCGCCATGAAGAATTTTGCCCTAATGGTGAGGGGGGAAAGGGGGAACAATGCGACTTTTCGTTGCGCTTCTGATTTGAGAATCGCAGAACATTGCATCGTCTATATTGACATGGTTGGATTCCATGCCAAGGCGACGAATGCCAAGCAAAACATCAACAATGGGGGGGAAACCACAATAGCCAAACCAACGCGCACAGGCTGGCTACATGTGCGAAAAAACAATGGGTGTTTGTCTAAACCAAGAAAGAAATGAACTTGTGCGCGTGTCAAGCAGCAACCAAAAAAAAAAAAAAAAAGAAGAAGAAAAGAGTAGAATCCAACAGTAAAGGGCGCAATGACAGACGATTAATCAAGTGCGAAATCATTCATCGTTGCTGGAATCTCCACGTCGTCTTCTATCGTTCCATCGTCGCTTGCCGGCCCGCGTCTCATAATGAGGTGCTATGGTTGTAACGTCCTGCATTGTGCCTTCAATGGCGGTTTTTATTTTACCTCGGTATGTATCCACTATTGAGGCAAAAGTTGTTAGTGACATGCATTGCGTCGCAACCCCAGCATCCAGCCTTGTAGGTCAAGGAATACTCACGAGCTCGCTGCAAAAACACAGTCCGGCCTGCAAACACACGGCTCTGAAGCCATGCCATGCGATAACCTAAGTCGTTCAACTTTACCTCCTTCCCGCGATACGACTTCCTCATCCTTGGCACATCGACCTCGCCATCCTGGCCCTCGGCCATGCTCACCTTGACTGCTTGGCTGCTTGACTTGGTTGTTCCCCGCCGACCAAGCTCCCGGCCTTCGGTCTCCTGGATTCCATCATCGGACAAGTCTTCGGTGAAGAATTGAGAACCGGTCGCGCTTGGGGGAGGACTTTGCATTTCACGTGGAAAGTAACTTCGAGGGAACACGCTGGCGCCTTTTCGGAAGCTGTCAGGAATCTCATTGGTGTCCACGCCGTCAAGAGTAACTCGAACTCGGAGCCTGGAGCCCCGCATGTTATCATCCACAAGAATGAACTTTCGCTTCTTCGCCTCGGGAACGTCAGGGAAGAGGCCCTCCGGTTCATCGACATTACCCCGACTATGCGATCGCGCGGGCATGGCATTGCCACCTGCTCGAGGAGCCATGTGAGACATTGGCCCGCCTTGAGCACTGCCAGGGTAGCCTTGACCAACATAACCAGTGAAGACGTGGGCAGGTCTCACATCATCTCCGCCGTGATGGCCCTGGCCGGTGGCATCTGGGTGATGATGGTGTTGATCTTCGTAAGCAGCGCCGTGGCCTCATTAATCTCAGTTAGCCCAAAGCTCTCTATCGTGGTTGAGTGAGACGAAAAATGTCTTGGAAATGAGGCAGGGACAACATGCGAATCGATATCGACGACAAAACAATGATGGGTTTTTTTTTTCTTTTTGTTTTTTCGCCTCTGTTTGTTTCTCATTCTTCTTCTTTGTCTCATAAAACAATGTTTTTGGTGGCATAATGACTGCCTGCACAGGAATAACTTTTATAGCCAAAAACAGGCACAAATTGAGCTCGTCTAAGAGTCGCATAAAACAAGCAGCAGCCATGATGCAGGAGCTTGGACAGCAGCGCAACTTCATGCGACTATGATAATGTACAGGAAATTTTCGGTGTCTTGGTCTCAAAGAGAAAAAAAGCTCCTATAAATGAGGACAGCTTCTCTTTCCACACTCAGCGCATTCGGGTCGTGAGGCAACTCCGGCCGACATCAAAGACCGTCATGCTACATATATATGACAAATGAAAGAGCAAAAGACAAGAGAAGTAGCAGGAGACGACAGTAGAAAATGTTACAAATCCGTTCCCAGAAGAAAAATTGGCGAAGAAAAATGACAAGAGAGACATGTTTGTCGCGCAACACAGACGGTCGAGACACGATTAAGGAAATCTGCCCACGAGGGCTCACATTTTGTCGAAAGCGCAAAGAACTTTTTTTGCAGCAATAGATGACGGAGTAGAAGGAGTTGGTATCATGGACAAATCAACGCAACGATGAGTCGGGCAAGCCCGTACAGTGCAGTTGTGGTGCTAAGAGGCAAAACAAGCAAGCAGTGCAAAGGCAGCAGATGCGAGGGTTCTGACTGAAATTACATCTGGTGGAACATACCGACTTCATCTCCTCCACCTGGGGCACTCCCGTCATGAGCCCCAGCGTGATGATGCAAAGGCTGCCCCATGCTGCCCATCCCAGGCTTGCCCATGGGTGGCGCCCCATGTCCCATGGGAGCGGGTGCCGCTGGCATCCCTGATGGCCCGCCGGGTCCAGGAAGATGAGATGCACCTGGGTGAGGCGTGGGTGTTCCCTGAACCTGCTTGCGATTGTTCATCTTCGCCATACGGCGAACTCGTCGACTTCGAAGGCGCGGGTCCTGGTTGCTATTTCGCCAGCTATCAACTGCTCTTTGGATTAAGCCTCGCTTGCCACGCAACGGGGGGTTGAGCTGCGCCAAAGCCCACCCAACACGGTTGCAGTCAGTCTCGTACATTAACCGATTTCCACGGTACTGGTCCTTGGGACAACAAGCTCGAGGGTAGACGCAATTCTCCTGTTTAAATTCGGGAGACAGCTCGTCCGTGTTGACTGACTCAACGTCACATCGAATGGTGTATTCCATCTTGACCCGGTCTCGCGAGTATTCAAACGCAATCCACTGAACGCCATTGCCGTCCTGTCTCACAACCAGCGGAGTAGTCGCGGGAATGGGCCCCGGTGCAGCATTAGGATTGACGCCCGGCGCAGCATTTCCGGGGCTTTGTAACTGCGGTGCGTTTGACTGATGCTGGGCCTGTGGCATGGGTGAAGTCTGTGCCTGCTTCTGGAGCTGAACGGGAACCTGCGGTTCAATCTTTGGTCTGGGGCTTCCCGTCATGCCGGCCTGCGCGTGCTGGGCTGCGTGCTGCGTCATCTGGTTCTGGGGAGCTGAGTGCGACATCATCATGTTGGGCTGAGATGTCATGGATTGCTGCGGATGATGAGGATGTTGTGCGTGTTGTGCGTAAGGCGACGCACTGGGATGGTGAGGCATTGGCTGGTAATGCGACTGCGGTTGGTAGTACATGGACTGCTGAAGATGCTGCGACGGCGGCTGGCCGTACAGACTTCTGTGCTGATCATGTTGCGAGGGGGATGCCACAGATGCTGGGGAGTTGGATTGCGGCGTATGATATGACATTGGGGGGTAGGGAGGTCGAGGCATTTGGGCGGCGGCCATCATGTCGGGAGTGTCTATACATTTCAGGCGGGCTCATGTCAGTCTTGTGCGTGAATGCGATATAGTTTGTGGCTTTGTTGTTGGTTGTTTTCTGGCGATAGAGTCCAGTGAAGCAAAAATGTGCAGGAAATATGCAAGCAACGTACCGGCGGAAGTGTATCCGCTGTTAGCACCTGGGGTGCTGTAGGGACTCGGATGGCTGTAGTAACCCAGGTTGTCTTGAGTGCCGGCTGTCTGGCTGCCGGCTTGATAGGCTTGTGGTAGGGAGTGAGTCGACGAGTACGCACTCTGTTGGTGTTGCGGCGGCGGCGGCAGCGAGTGGTGGCCTTGGTGCTGGCCTTGGTGCTGCGCGTGGGCTTGAGGGTGAGGTTGCTGATGAACTATGCTCGACGGTCGTGAATGATGCAGTTGGGAAGAAGGCGGACCCTGTTGCTGGTGGTGGGGATGATGCTGCATAGAGGCAATACCAATCAGTAAGACATCGACAGGAAAGGATTACTTGAACTGAACAGGTGAAGAAAACAAGCTCAGGTCGGGCGCGGTGGTGTTTTATTGCCCCCTGGCTGGTGTCATGGTCTGGGGAGAGCTGTGGTGGAGTGGGCCGATGTCCCCTGGTAGGCAGACTGGGATAGAACGGGTGAGGCGTGCCAGGCCCAGAGGGACAATGCTGATAAAGCAACCCTGCCTGTCCTTGGCCGGCTTGGAACCAAGTCTTGGTGGCAACGGGAGCCGGTGAAGAGATACAGCCGTCTTGACGAACCGCTAACTTTAACGGCGCGCCGACGCAGGCAATTGGGCCGTTGTATCATGGACATGTACAGCATATACACCCAAGAACCCCCAAAAATATGGCGGCAAATATGAAGGAAACGAACGCGACACACAAGACCTCAACCTGGCCTTTGATGCGCAAAACGGTGTTGGGGCAAAACAGGAAATGTAGACAAAAAGAGCGCGCCGCGTAGCAGGACGGGCCGTGGGAATAGGGATATAGCAGGAGTATGGGCTGACCATGTATGTACTGCCGCCTTCTTTTCTTGTTTGGTTCTGTGCAAATCCGCCTGCTTCAGCGAGTACAATTCCAGCGTGCCAACGGAAAATGCGACGGCGGGAGGATGGTTATGCAGCGCGAGGCCGTCAAGCAGCGACAATGTGGTGTTGCAAAAAGCAAGAAAGGCGCCCTGATATGTCACGTCAAGGATCGAGTGATGCAGGCTTCAGAGCTACCCAAGCACTCCGTCCCGACCAGTCCAGGGAAAGAAGAGAAAAAGAAGGATCGCAGGGACCAGAACTGGAGAGAAAAAGCTCCAGTCAAGAACGAAGACAAGTAGGTCCCATATGCCTTTTTTGACTTGGGCAGCCGGGGCCAGAATGACTAGGGGGGGTGGCGTGCGCTGAGATTGCTCGGGGGCGCGACCAAGGGGTCGAAGGAGGGTGGCGGGATAACGAGAGCTTTGCGACTAGGAATGGCCAGCGCATGGAAGAAACGTGACAGGGGTTGCAGCTTTTGATTAAATGACCAATAAACGGGGCAGCCGGGGAGTCAGGGAGCGCTATCCAGAGGCCGTCCAGACGACATGCAAAGGGCCAGCTGCCCAATAGGGCATTGCAGAACTGGGGCTAAAGAGCGGGCCAAGATTCAGCCGGGATTGGCTTTGGCTGCTTTGACTGGCTGCTTGGACCAGCTCCTGACTGGTGCAAGCTTGGCTTCCTTCTTGACGACCTGCCTGTGGTGCTGCTGCGTGCTGCTGCGTGCTGCTGCGGCGTGTTGTTGTGTGTGCAGGGGGGGTGCTCCGTGTGCGTGGTCTTGCCTTGCCTTGCCTCGCCTCGCCTTGCCTTGATTCGCTTTGCTTTGCTTGGATTTGATTTGCGTTGCCTTGTTTTTTTTTTTTTTTGCCTCGCCCTTTGCCCTCTGGCTGTAGTAGTGGTAGTGGTGGTGGTAGTGGTGGTAGTAGAGGTGCTGTGGTGCTGGTGGCGTTGTCATCTATCGTCTCTCGTGCTCCTTCAATGTGAGCAGCGCAGCGCTCAATTTGGCTGCCACATTAACGCCGCCGCGTTGCGCTGCGCTGCTCTCTTCGCAAACGAGTGTGTGTGTTGGCCCACGAGCGGTGTGGGTGGCAGCACCACCCGAGAGCTATGCAGGCAAACAACATGCCGCCATGCTCTGCACACCACACCACCTATCCACACCTGTGCATTGCTTAGCTGGTTGAGAGGTTAAAAAGACGTTGGCGTCGTTGGCGTCGTTGGCGTAGATGGCGCTGTCGCTGGCTCTGGGACTTGGAAGGGGGAGGGGACAAGCCGTTCCCACAGATCCAGCCAAAGCCATGTCCCGTTGCCGCCCCTTGTTCATTACCACCACAAGAAGCGCTGACTACTCCTGGCAGAGCCCTTGATGTCGATAGAATCGACAAGGACTAGGACCATGGGAGGCCCTGCCCGCACGCGTGGGTTCCAGCAGACAGGTTGCAACGGTCAACATTCCCAGAGAGCCTGCGTGCGCTTGCAGAGGCAGTTCTCTTGCCTGGTCTTGCCTGGCCCTGGACGGGACGTTTCTTCTCATCGGCCGAAATCTGGGGGGGCTAGCCCTATTCACAATTCTCGTGTCCTCTGCAAACGCCTTGTCGCCAATAGATTGCAAATCTCCCGCTGCCGGCACCGCTCTCACCCGCCGCCCATCGTCTCTTTCGTGTCTTTGTGCAAAGGCGTCCTGTGCACTCCGATGGTGCTGATTACGCCGGGTGCGCGACGCAGCGCCATGACTGGCAAGACAATTGATCCAGAAACTGACTGATAATGATCCACTCGGCGCACCTCGCCCTTTTCGACAGCCACCGCCATTGTCCCACGACCCACTGGCTGTAAACGTTGATGCGCGACTGGACGTGGGTGGGAACGTAATAGGGCGTTGGACGACAGTGATCCAATCTCCACCAACTGTAGTCATATCCGCGTCGTTGCCCACCGTGGAAAAATAAGCGCGTTGTGCCAATCTAGTCGTGGCCGTTGCCTCATAAGCCAAGCTCGTTGACCGGCCCACACCATTTCGTCTGTGTCTGATGGAACTTTCTTCGCACTTTCCCATTGTCGGCAAATCCTCAAGGCCGTGCTGCTGGCGCCTCCTTCATGTCAAGCCGCCCATGCCTTGGCGCCAAACAGACGAAACTACCGCCACAGGGCCGAGTGGAAAGGTGCTAGGGCATTCGCAAAGAAAAACAAGGGGCATAAAAGAAACACGCGGTTCCAGGTGCAGCGGCTTTGGCAGGCAACTGAAGCAGCGTATCAACGGCGCCGAGGGAGCAGAGCAATTGGCAATGGATGAATATGCAAATGACGGAGCTTGTGGGAAGGCTGGCGTGCTATGCGTCAGCCCTCTCCCAGTTTTCGTCCTGTTCGCTGTTCTGTATGTATGTACAATACCATACATACAGTACCACAACCAGAGAACCCCGTACAGCAGAGTCGTGGCTGGGCACACCCCTCCCCGGTCCAAGGTGGTCACCCTAGTCAGTAGTGAAACAGGAGATGTCCTGCCGAACCCATCATTGAGTCCTGAGCCGGTCAACCTTGCGACTAGACTCATTGGGTGCATGGAACTCTCAATAAATCTCAAAAGCCTAAAGAAAGAAACTTTCGATTGTGGCTGTTCGTTCGTTGTTTCGCTCCAGCTGTTGCGAAATCACGAGTGTGCGTCACTTGAGTTGCTCGTGCAGGAATAGAATGAGAGAGGGTGTTTCGTAGCTGCAGTTATCGTTGGGGGCCGGAAACTTTCCACACCAGCTGTGGGAGTATGGTGTTCACCGAGCGAGACATGTAGCATTGAACAAGGTCGACCACTTGGCCGGCCAATATAACATGTGAGATGCAAATGAGGAAATTTACTTACAGCATCAGAAACCGGTTCGTCCTTAAAATGACCGCGAACTTGCGGATGTGAAGCCATTGTGACCGTCATAGAAGGGGGTGGATATGATGCTATGCACATGTCAGTTCGACGTTGATCTCAGTCATGTCATTTGACACTTCGGTGGTTGCAGGCAAGCCCGCGTAGTTAAGTTGTCCGTCATGTGAGCAACAATTGCGTGGCGGCGATTTGAGGCAAGAAACACGCCAGACACCAGCTTTCCGCTCCAGGATTTTTGAGCACGTCCAATAACCGGGACAATCATGCCGACGTTGGGCAATTTGTTGAAGACAAACTTACGAGTGGGTAAATATTAAGTCTTGACAGCACAGACGTTGGGCCGCGAGCTGCGCGAAAAGCTACAGCTCGTGTGCAAATCTGCCCTGAATCAGGACCCGAATTTGAAGCCGAGACCACCTTCGTAGCATGCTGTTAGCAATATCTCTAAGAGAGAAATAATTTCAATTGTCAATAACAAATGGTGAAGTTCTCTGAATATTGTACTGAAGCTCAAGATGTCGCAAATAAACACACGCAGTCTGATTCCATGCGGCAGCAAACAGCATAGGTAATATCAATGCCGCCTCCGAGGGCTATGGATTTGATCGTGCCGTAAAAGATGGAATATATCTTTGGGTCCGAAGCACAGTGTTGTTGGAAAGCGCTTGTAACATTGGCGCGCATACACGTACCTGTAGGCTGTCCTGAAGCTCTGATGCCAGGAATCAAGAGATGGGATGCGGTCAAAGAGTTGGTCTCGTGAGAGAAGACAGGGTTCTGCCTGTTTGTCAAACCCTTCGCCACGTGTGCGGGTGCAGATGGGATGTAAGAGCTGGATCCGCACGAAGACTAAACGTTGTCTGCCTTTACATCGTTTTAGCCCAGTGACTGGAGACAATTCCAAATGGGCTGGAGAAGCATTAAGGGTAGACGGAGAGTGAAGGGGGAAAAGACAAGAAGCAGCGGACACTTGACGAACGCGTCCTTGTGCCGATCAATCACAACACACCACCACAACGGTTGAATGTGCTGCAGAGCAACTGTGAGTTCATGCACGTCGCCCTCGAGTCCGCGGGTGCTACTCCGTAACTCGGCACAAAATGTGGGAAACAAACATGTACATACCTTTGGCGGGGCTGGCCGATACCGAGAGTCGGGCAATCGTGTCTGGCCAGAAATATATCCAGAGAAACGGAGGAAAACGATTCCTTTCAATGCCAGCAAACGGTCTAATCAGACAAAGAATGTTAGTCTGAAGTGCATGTGTGTGGAGGGATATCCATTGAGTGACGACAGGGGTGGCGCAATGCCAATATGTGAAGGGTAGTATCTCGTGCCTGGACCAGGGTAGAAGCAGCCCAAGGAGCAGAAGAGAGCAGTGGCCGCCATCGGAGTCTGCACCGACATGCCATACATGTTACTGAAAGCCTCTCCAAGCCTTCACGCCTTGGAAGCAACGGGTCGACGATTCCGACAAATCGGCACCAGCCCCAAGCTCGACGCCGAGGCGGATAGGACAAGGGTCTGGTCGGTTGTGGTGCAAGGGTGGGGGGCTAAGAATAATAACGGATAGTTTGTCTCTGAGCTCGACCTCGGACAACGTCCTAAATGAAGAGCTCGCAGCCATGGCCGCACAAAATTGCGGCGCGCAGAGCGAGGACTGCAGACTGCAGACTGCAGATTGCAGATTGCAGACCGCAGACCGCAGACCGCAGAGCAACGTGCAGCATGCACAACAGCGACTCGGGTCCACCGTACGCCTGCACTCGCATCGCCAGCGTCTGCGGCTGTTTGTAGCCAGAGATGCCATGCAACTGCAACGGCGCAACCGTGGGCGGCGTGGCATCGTCCTGCGCCGGACCGTTCTGTGGCATTCGGTACTTGGAGCTCTGCAGAGCCATTGCGCGCCAAAACAGCACCAGACCGGATACCAGCCATGACGTCCAAGCGACTGGAGAACACGAAAGGGGCGGGGGGTTGATAATTGAGCTTACCGCTTCTGGAGACTGTTAGGTTTGACCGTCGAGCCGGTTGAGCTTGGCAACTTCTGTGATGCAGGGGTGGAGACGTTGACTGTTAGTGGTGTCAGCGGCCAAAAACAGCACTAAACATTTGGACCGGTTGACCAGTCGACCCTAACAATGACGGGCGGCTGGGGCAGGCACACCAGACCTCAAGGAGACACCAATGTTTGGCCAAGCTTGGAGCAACTGGAACCCTGCCTTGCCTGCGGCCCAAGGGGAGGGCTCCCGTACCTGACAAGCCCACGACGCTTTTCCAGGCGTTTGGGTAACTGCCTAGGTAGTGGGGAGACCAGGAAGCGACCCGCTGGCGCAATGTATGCAGTATGTAGTATGTATGTGGCCGTGGCAAAAAGTAACTGCACGATCCCTAGGTTTTGGGTCGAAGAGCCTGGAATATCGTCGTCCAAACCGAGCGCGTTGTATAAGTCGAATGCGGTCAAAGTATCATCGAGTGCCAACGTGTTGATGGTCGCGTATGGTCAAAGATCCAACACTGGGGGAAGGACGGAGTGTTGGGTGATGGGCAACCACACAAATTGGTGGCGCTCCAGCTCGTTCTTGGTTCACGAGCTCGCAGGTGTCAATGCCGTTGGTGCGCCGAGTAACCAGACAAAGGACGAAAATGGTTGACAGCAACTAGCAGCCGTGGCCAGACGCTACTTCGTACAGGTCTTTGGGAATGCTGTTGAGGAAGAGTTGAGGCCGACGTGACGAGGGTGACCTTGCCAATGTCCCAAAAAATTAAGAAACAATGCCACAGTCTGCAACGAAAAAGCCGACCTGTGGGGAGGAACGCGAGCTGCTGGCGGGCTACCTGGGTGCTCTGCGGTGGCTTCGCCGTTCCAAGAGCGTTGATTGTTGTCGCGATGAATACACACCGACAGGGCTGCTTAATCGAGGTTCACGGCACGCGTTTGACAGCCTCGGTGTGTCGAGTCTGATCGCAAGTTTTGGAAGAAGACAAAAATGGCAGAGAAAAGATAGCGTGGCAGACAAAGGTGCAGGGATGAGTCGGGCTTAGGAAGGGGGTCAGTCTACAATGGATAATGACTTGCCTTGGCTCTGACTTAGCCGCACTTGACTTGAGCAATTTGGATTTGGCACTCCGTATCCGCATCTCGATTCTCCAACACCCATCTATCCATCACTTGCCAGTATGATGCAGAGGCATCAAGGCGCCCAAATTCGTCATTCGCATCTAGTACTAGGGGGCCTAGGGGCTCAAGGCTCAGGCACAAGGCTCCACGTTCAAGGCTCAACATTACAACTCGTCGTCTGCTATTACCCAGAGTCAGCCCCGGTCAGTCCCCCTCCCGAATCGTCTGTGTGCCTTTTCATCAAGACCCAGACGAGACATCTCTTTCGGGTAATTGGGTCCAAGTTATTTGAGGACGTGGGGATGAAGAGGCGTAGTCGCGTACGACAGAAGGGACGCAGTGCCGAAACGCCACGGTGTCGGAAAGGTCTGGTTTTTGATTCATCTTTGCCAACACTGACGTGTACATTTTACATCCGTACTTCGCGTCTTCGTCCTCATCCACGCACCTACCAGCACGTGCTAGCCCGTTCACGCGTCTCTGGCGACAAACACAATCGGCGAGGTGATAAGATATCGACATTCTTGCGGGCCAACAGTACATCACATGTACATGTACATCCATCCATGTCGGCCGGGGCCATGCAGGTGGAAACGGAATTACCCATCGACGATGGGCAGGGGTTGCCCATCACAATCTGTGCAAACCCACAGGCATCTATTGATCATGGCGCAACATCTGGCCGTGCAAGCCGTGGTCGTAGAGCCATCGACGCATGGCATGGAGAAGACATGACAAGGTACGGAGTATCATGGCAAGCTCACAACCACCAATGTCAGAGCGCAGTCTCGAATTAGCCTGCAACTTCAAGTACTCCGTATATTCTTAGCAATGTGCGGCCGAGATCAGCCAGCAGCAACAAACGTTTGATGGCGTGGGTGGCGCCGGTCGCTTGACTCAGCACAACGGGATCCAGGCACTTCAAGAGACTCTTTTGCACATTTGGGGACTAGGCGCTCGCCGAGATTCACCTAGTTGGGAGTCGGTATAGTTGGCATTTGGGAGTTGGGAGCCCAGCGCCATATTGCGCTGGGGGCATTTGAGAGCAGCAGATATTGGTACCCTACCGTGTAAATGGAGAACGGAGTGCCGTCGGTCGGAACCACATTTCCGCGGGAAGCGTAATTGTGCGTACTTTGCTGTATTGTGCGGAGGAGATACTAAGGATACGTGGTAAACTTTACGAGTCGGCATCTCTTCCTCTTTCGAGTGCAAGCGATTGAGTAACTATCCCGTCCTACGGCGCCTGCCAGGCGCTGATTAACGATTGATGATCAGCCAACGCCCCATTCCGGAGCAGGGACGATAGCGCTCGCATTATTACGGAGAGTTTTACGGAGTAGGATGGAGTTCAACTGGCAGACTTCATAAACCCACAGTCGCTGAGTCACGAGAATTGGGAACTGCTTAGCTCCATGAGGCAAGTGGCGCCATTTCTCCGGGGTTTAAGACTATCACGGAATTACGGGACATGCAGTCTATGCACGGGGTATGGCAGGATGTACTGCGAACTCCTCAAAGTTCCGCATCATACGGAGTACTCGTCTGTAGAAAAAATTTTCTCCTTCTTCAGCCGATAGCACATGAATTAATTCGACCCAAAGGGAGGGGCATGAAAGGAGAATGCTAATGCTGGACCCGCACTCATGAGCATGTCTCCATTCTTTATCGCAGCTGGCCAATGGGCCGGCGGCCGACACGCGGTGCTCATTTACGACTCGTATAGTAGGCGTGCCTGCCGTCCTTGTCTCCGCTCCGCACTAGTTGCCTGAGGCGTTTGAGCCAGCAAGACGTCAAAGGAGGAGCACTTGAGCGTTTCGAGCAAAAGTTAAAAGTTCTTGTTCCTGGTCCTGTCCTGTTCCTGTCCATGGTCCCCGCAAAGAACGCCGTTGCGCAGTCCGACAGACGCATCTTTAGAACCGCTGCCGTTGTCCACACTTGGGCTAGTTTCCATCGTCAATACAGCCAGGGTTGCATGCATCAACCACGTCGACTGTCGCGCATCTTCGTCTGTCAGATGGTCCCCCGTTCCCGCGACCAGGGCCGGGGACAACCGCCACTGTCGAGCACAGGGGGGCAGGGTCGTGCTTCATCCACAGTCTTATTCTAAGGCGGAGGGGCTGGTCGGGTGGCTGGTGGGCAAGCGAGTTGGCCAGGCATGGCCAAAAAGCCTTGACACCTATTCACCCACACCGCCTAACGCTAATCCAGGACAGCACGAGGCATAAGCCGCGTACACGTGGAGTCGCAGGTTGTCGAAATGTCGAAATGCTATGGGCCTTCGGGCGGAGTGGCATGGCATGGGTACAGGCACCGGAGCCACCGACGAACAAAGAACGACAAAGGTACTGCTCCTGAAAGAAACAGAGCAGAGCTACTCCGTACTCGATATAATTTCAGACGCGACCATTTCAGCGTCATGGCAGGGCCGATTCAGGTATATTCCTATTGAACGATATGCCTGTAGCCCCTTTCTTGGGCAGCCTGTCAAGTGGGCATCCTTCATATAGGGTAGGTTTTCCCTCTCTGCTGGTTGCTCGCTTCGAGTATTTTGATTGTCCATAAAACCAGCCCATCTCTAAATATTGGCTTTTCCTCTTTGTTCTTTACTCTAGGGGCCCCGTGGAAGTAATTGCCTTCCCTTATACGTTCTGGCGGGAACATCCATTATAAGGATGGGATTTCTCACTGACAAATTGATCAAACTAGATGGGAAGCCGGCTGCCCGTGTCCGAGTAACCTGTGGCTCGGCATCAATGTCATAATGCGAGCTGCACCGTCTGCCGGTGTTGATGCGGTCGCCATTACTGTTTATTTTCTGCCCCAATCACCCCGCAATTGTGTTCGAGAGGTCGTTGGGGTACCGATGTAGGCCATGGAAATGGTCACACAACGGGATGGTCCCTTGGGTTGCTCAACTGACATGCCTGCGATGCAAGGTCGACTCCCTTGACGCACGTTCGGGGGGCGGCCCGCGTGTAGGGCTGACGAACTAGAAGCACATGCCGAGTGAAGACATTCCAACACCATGTTCGACGCGGGTGCCCTGGTCCCTGGGCGCCTTGCGTTGCGCACCTGTTATCGACATGGCATCCCCACCGTTCCAGAAGAGTTTAAAGTCGCAATGGGATGTGAGCTACTGGCGCACATGCGTGCGGAGAGCAAAGCAGCCCGGCAGGCAAGGATATCGTGTAACATCATCCCCCGTCACCAGTGGACGGAGTTGCACCCTTGTCATGTTCGGAATCAGTCAAGGCCAGCGAGCCGGGGCCCAAGTTTTGCCTAGGGGCCCGGCAGTGTTCCACAGCAGTGGAAGCCCAAGATCCTGCCAGCCTGCCCACACAAAATGCCTGATGAGTGCGGGAGTATGGAGAGCAGAGCATCTACATATTATATCCCCTCATATATACAGACATCACAGATAACTCGGTAACGGAGGTAATCAAAGGATAAGAATCGCAAATACGGATATCGAGTATTCACCATATGACACTCCATACTTCTCTGTCTAGTGCCTTGCCATGGGCAGCTCTGGTCTGCAACGGTAGTCATTCCCTACCTCTTTTGAAAAGACAACATACAGATTGGGAGAAAAGAGCCAACTTGTTGCCTCTGTACAATGATAGCACGAACACCCGAAGCCTAGGTCAAAGCAATTGTGACGGTCAGACATAATGCTACATGCCCCATCGCACACTACATTAAGCTAGGCACTAAAGTCTATTTTGATTTAAGATGTGACGACCGGAGATAATTAGGTGGATCTGGGCTTGAAGCACAAACGTCCAGAAGCCGCCATGTTACCAAGCATGATCCTGAATCTCCTCAAGGTTTCATGAGACCACGAAAAAGCTTGTTAGGGCAATTGAGGATACGACTGAGCTAGTTGGCCAGAAAATCACAAAGAGACGCGACAAATTGCAGATCACAGAGATATTATCCCGAGAATCCGAGAACATCTGTGCGGAATATTCGATATTAAGAATGCGACCACAAAACGTCCCAATCGAATGCCTTGGGGTAGTTGAACGACCCCATGAGGCTAGAACCTGCCGTGTCTTTTTTAGCAGTACCTATTCAATTCGCGATCCCATTGTATGTACACCAACTACGCAAACAAACCCTGAGTTGGCTAGTTGACAAGCGTTGATTCTATAAATATCTTTCAGTAATAACATGGCACAAAGCTGCGTATTGCATACACAGCACATTGGATTCGGGAATCCCTCCTTCCGATCACCTCACTAATGTAAATTGCAGGATTACCAGACAGGTCGAACACGGGCATCCGAATGGCTTATCGATGCCGGAATCATATGAAAGCGGCTTGCAGGACATCCCCTGAGGTGCACAGAGGGCTGGGCATGCCTCAGAATGCCCCTTGTACTCCCTCAATGTACAATACGTTGTTTACGAAACAGACTCGCATCAATGAGTGCTCATCTTGGGGCTGTTTTATCCTGTCACCACTGACTGGACTGGGCTGATGTTATCAGATTCTGAAGGGACGTAAGCGACACTGATTAATACGAACAAGGTATGTATGCAATGTTCAGCCACAATCATCGCATGACCACGGGTCTTGGTAAGTCACTACCTGGTTAGCGTTGATATCCCGACGTTGTACCCGACAAGGCTGTCCATATTTTTGGCTAGGACGCATATTTCCGGCATAAAGGGTTATATTGCACACGTGTGGAAGCTGCAGACGACCATAACGTCAAAATCCGGTTGCCAATCATGAGAAAGCTTGTGGTTGTAAATGTCTAATTTTACTTCATGCAGTGATCCTTTGACTTTTGGATTCATCAAACCGAAGCGCAACCGTGGCCGGATGGGGGCCATGAATGGAGCCGGAGCATCCACACACGCCCGATGCCATCCGTTGTGGGACATCATCCTTCGGACTTGCAAAACTTAGCCGTCGCCTTTGCTTGGTGTAAATTCACCCAGGCATCAGATGTCTCCATCACCAAATCCAGAAACAGGATGACTGCGAGCCAGGATACATGGATCGTGTGTTTTGTTTTGGGAGAGAGGGGGAGAGGGGGGGTTGGTTCAGCAGATCCCTGCTGAAAGCACGCGAGGAAATCTCGCAATGGAGGCCTTACAGCCTTTCCTTTTCCCTGCCCCTACGAATTGGTCAGTGACATACATAGCTGGAGACGACGGTATAGGGGAGCGCTACTAACACCAACTATTTTTGTTCGTTCTTGGTGCCGTAGTTTTAGCTGTCGGAGCACTCTCTGACAATTCTATTCCATTCTTTGTTTTGGCTTTTCAGAATCCGTTACATATTGCAGTTGAAGAGGCCAGGCGGATGGTGCCTTGTCGTACGGATAGCGTGGGAATACTACAGAGAACTTCATGCGGGTATTTTCTCCCTGGACAACTAACTGGGCGATCATGGGCCCGTTTCATTGACAATTATGCGCCATAACCTCACACTTCAACACATTGCATGGCGTAATATATTGACGCATCCGGTTGAGGTCACGCTCTATAATAGCAGTCTGACACACTGGCAGGCAAATCGCGTTCAAACAGAACATTCCTGCTCACCTGCTATTACTACTACTTATTCTCGACCCGGGCGTATGTATGTATATACTACATGGAATTTTCTCTTCAGCCTCTGATCAGGCTCTGCTGGCAGAATAGACAGCAGCGTGGGGAATGAGAGAGGTGTTATGTATGCCATACAGCCAATCAATGGCGATCGGGGAAGCTCAAAATCAACCCGGGTGGTGCAAAAGACAGCAAAACGGAGGGCGTCCAAGTTGTAACTGCGGTATTGTATCCAAATGTCTCGATACATACTTATGTACTCGGTACTTGTGGATACCTTTCTACCTGGTAATTACACCCTGGCAGCAATAGGGCAACTGAGTCTCAACGAGTCGATGGCCCAGTCCTCCACTGGTCTTCGAAGACGCGGCAGATGCCATTGGTAGGCCGAATCGTCGCGCGATCGCGATAAGAAACGCGACCAAACGATGAAGAAGACAAGCAATGATGAAACCGCGCTGATGGCGCCCAAGGGTTGATGAGACCAGGGGCGGCATTGTATTTGTGTCGTGTTGTGGCACAGCCAGTCATCTTCTCTGTCTAGTGACAGCAACCCGACTGCCACGATTCCTTGCACAATACTCCGTACATATTATTGTATTGTACAATTCGGATGAGTTCTTCGGTATGGATGTGTCTGGTTTGGTAATGCCGAGTAACCACAACCACCCCATGCCTACCTCTCCCATGTCTACTGGTACTACTCGGACCCGTAACTGCAATATGTGCCACATTAACGGACAGACGACAGATGGGCGAGCGGCTTAGCCGCTTGATCGCAATACTTGACAGGATATCTCGTCGTTGGGCGAGCTGACGGCGGATAGTTGTGGTGTCAAAATGTCAAACACAAGTTGTTGAGTGCAGACAAAAAGCACAAAGTCATGGAAGGGAGGGAGATTGGCTCCGCGTTGCAGCCTGATACCTCCAACACACGTCGACAGTCGGCATGGCCCTCGAAACGTCAGTAAGTGATAAAATGCCTCACATGTGACATGAATACTATACCGAGAGTGCTATTTTTATATAACAAACAAGTGACGAAACTTGACAGGCAGTAGTACATGATAGTACTACATACTTGACCCAAGCACATACACCTACCTCGGTAGGCATGTAGTCTGCTAGTGTACATAGTATGTATGTACCGCGTTCTCAATTTGCGGCACATGTCCATGCAATGCAAGCAGTCCCGTCTGTGACAATTACTAATAGTGTACAGGGCCATTCTCGGGGGTCTGGTGAAGTTGGCAAATTGGCAAAGTACAGACGGAGTTGGACGACTGCCACATCAGGACGCCGACGACAGCGACGAGTGCTCGGATCCCCGCCCCTTTCCCCCGAGTCCGCAACAGGGATCTTGGATCTGCACCATCGAGGCAAGGCGAGGTGGTGATGAGAACAGAAGGTTGGTGGTAGTGGTAGTAGTACTCCGTACTTGGTCGTTGCAAGGTGCGAAAAAATGGGCTGAGGGCCACAGGGACGAGCAACGGGGCGACCCACATGTTGCCACTCCCATCCATTAAGCCCGACGCTCGTTTTGGGGGCGGGAAGGGCGTCCCGAGGGTTGCTTGCTTCAATGTTGGTCCAAGTTGTCGTTTGGCTCCTTATGCGCTCGCTGTACTCCGTACATATGTATGTACATACTCGGTACGGAGCCACGCATTGCAATTGTCGGTCAGGACGCCCTCGCGCCAAGCCCCGAAGGGCAACGGCTCTGCGGCGACAATGAGGTGACGGTTGGACCTGGTGGCACATGTGGGTGGCCATCAGGCTATCCGTGGATGAGCATGAGCCATGGCTTGGTCAAGATGGTGCCTCCTCAGCCACACTGAGAACTCGCTTCTGGGACCAGTTGGAAATGCCTGGTGCTTATTAAGGCCATTCTTGGGGGGAGGACGACTACGTACTGTCATTGGGCCGGTTGTGTCGAGAGGACTTTGTCCTTACCGCTTTTTATCACGTTTGTACTTGTTGGTGGTGGCGTCTGCATTTTTGCGCTCCTTAATGTCCGACTTCCGTGACCGAAACAAGTCAGTTGAAGCGGCGGGCGGTCGATACTGGTCGCGCCGACGAGTTGACGTTGGCTGATAGAGAGAGACCAGACGCAATCCTCCCAGGCAGGCCATGTGTGTGCTACGGTTGGCTAGCGATGGCTGTCTCCCAATGACCAAAGTGAGGCGGATTCGTTTCAGACAAAGTTAGCTTGCGCGGGATGTTCAACGTCGAGTGCGTCCCAATCTTATCCCAGGGCACCAGACTACTAGTCTGCCAGAGCCCGAGTCTAATGGAGATTACCGACGCCTTAGGAGCAGCTAGCAAGTAGACGAGACAGGCAGGCATCGGTTCTTTTGGCTTGTTCTCCATGGACTGATGATTAGGCAGGGCAGCATCAACGCAGATCAGACACCACCCACCACCTGCTATCGGGGGTGGCCAACCCCGGGTCTCTAGACGACTTTTGCTCTCGTCTTGTCTTTTTTTTTTCTATTTTTTTTATGTAAGCCGACTGTGAAGCAGAAGAACAATGGTACTCGGTAGAACAGAAAGAAAGAAAACCTGAGTAGCAATGCATGTCTCAAACGAGCTTGACCGAGGGGGGTTGTTTGTTCTACCACGCCGAATCCAAGTACAGAGAGTATCTCGTTTGCTATTCCATTTTCTTTTCCCTTGCCTCTTTTCTTCTACTCTCAACACATTCGCGCAATGCATTTGAGGGGCGTGTATATACTTACGTATATACCATGGCCCGAGGGGGTTTCCTCGCTGCGGGCTTTAGCTTGCGCTGGCCTCCCTTGCATCGGGATGATGCGAGATTCGGCCATGGAAGATTCGAGAGATGACGTGTGTATGTGTGTACGTACAATACAATGTTGAAACGGCCAGCCATGTGCATTGCTGTTTCTGTATTGAGCAAGTAGTTGTCGTAGTAGTAAACAAGTCGCACGTCACGCCCCCCCTTGTCCTGGGCACCGTCGACGAGGGCACGTAGTATTTGGTGTATGTATTTGGTGCAGTAGTGGTATTCCATTCTCCTTCTTCTCCTTGGTTCCCCCTTGTTGCGCATTTAGCCGCTCATGTTATTTTTTGCGCCGATGGGATGGAAATTGCGTCCCATCTCCACATGGCCAAGACAGATCATGTCGTAGGTATCCGGCATCCGTTTGATCGCTCGGGAGAACCCTGCTCGAGGGGACAGCACTCTCAAACATGATCTGTGACCTAGTTCAGATGAACTCGGCATTCGTGCATGGAGACGGGTGAAATGAGGGCGTCGTTGCGCCGTTGCATTCGGGGGGAGCGAAGGGGGGGGGGGATTTCGCTGTTTTGCATGGATGCTACCGCTTGGCGCGCGTTTGAGGTCTCTTCGACGGTTTGTTACTAGAAATTTAAGCATGGAATGGGCGTTGCTACAATAGACGTTGAAATTTTCAATGCTTGATGCTTGATGCTTGCATGGGCCCCCCCCTTCCCCCTTCTCCCCAGGCCACGTCGTGACCATGTCGTGACCACGTCGTGACCACGTCGTGATTTAAGGATGGGCGTCTTTTCTTTCTTTCTTTCTTTGTGAAACACGATTCCCGATGGTCCCTACGAGACGGAGCCGGGAAAATGGCTGGCGAGGAATCCATTTTGCTGACCGGGTGATTTTGCCGTGTGCCATTGGCAGGGAACCTGGCTACCGAGTTTCTTTCACGATGACGCGCAATGGGTGGGCGTGATTTGAAAGCACCTCGACATTTTTTTTTGTTTCCCTCTTGGCCGAGTAGTACTACCAGACTCTTTTCCTCCCGGAAACTAGACGGGGGCGAAAAAGGCTATTTCGAAATCCACCGTACCATGGTCTTGTGCGTTTCCAAAGAGGACCTCGTATCCATCCATCCGCCATGTCTCATTCCCACGGCCCTTGGTACGCTTGAGCTCGACACAATGTGCGACTTGACGATGGGCGCAAACCCCGTGGGCGGAGGGTACGCGCTTCGGCTGTCCCCACGCCTGTAGAAATTGTAAATCCCCTTTTTTGGTTCTACGGCCGTGGGATGGGGTGGCACCAAAGGCGAGGCAGCGTCAGGAATACGGGACTTTGTGCAATGTTGTACCGAGGCACACACTCTCTGTTTTTATTTGGGTGGTTTGCCGGGGAACCGATGGCCTGGGAGGGAAGGGAAGGGAAGCTGGAGATGAGACGAGCATGGGCTGTAAGCTTGTGTGTTTGGAGTCGAATCTATCCGGTGAAGATGGCGGGTGTGCGACGCCTCAACGTGAGTGGTATCGTGGATGCGGTTCCTTCTTGATGTTACGAGACTGGTGGTGAAGGTACAGCTAATGAGATGATATGGCTGACGATGTTTGTCCGTCATGTGTTTTGAGCAGGAAACGCCAGCACGCTTGATATCAAGCGTTGGCTCATTGCCGTTGAGGCGCATATATATACCGTCTGCGGTGGGATGTATTTGCCCATGGACGAGTACACGCCGATATACCATCATGTAGTAAGGAGCGCGATGGCCAAGTGTCTGGCCTGGCTGGATACTTACTTTTTATTTGCCTCCGCTGAACAAAGGGTAAATACATGTGCCGAATGTAATTTCCATTGCTTCCATGCTGTTGAACCACAACCTTCATCTGCCCGCTCGCACCTCCTCACTCAGCGTCCCCCATCGCTGAATCTCCCCGATAATCCAACTATTCAAGTACTTCTGGTCCTTCCAAGCATGCAGGCTAACCTCGACGTCTAGATGCTCCTCGCTCGCCGCCCTCGCCACCGGCACGTTCTGGGACGGGACGCCAATGTAATACACCCCGCCGTCCGACTCATCACTCACCACGTCCCGCGCCGTAAAGACTTGTCCAAAAATCTCCCGAGACCTGCCAAACTTGTATGATACTTGGAGGCAGGTCGCGGGGAAGATGGGGTCGCGTCCAGTATTCGCTGACGTGGTGAAGCCGACGCGGAGGTCGTGCCGGCGTGACGGGTCTAGAAAGCCCCGAGGCGTAATGTCAAATGACGGAGCCATGGTCTCAACTGCAGAGCTTTGATTCTCTTTTCCACGGCGAGAGGAGTCTCTCCTGACGCATGTCGACGTGGGAAGCTAAGAAAGCATGGTGCGCGGTGGCTGTCCAAGTCAGAAGCTTATCGTGTAAAATACTACGCGGCTTGAGCTGACTGGGCTTGTTACTCAAGAAAAGTCAACCGTGTGCTGACAGAGGGAATTCAAGGACACAGCTTTGCTTGTGTATGTATGTCTTCCTACGTTTGGCTCGTCTTTGCAAATCCCTCTGCTTGGGCACCGAAGCCCGTGTCGGGCATCATCACACTTGCCCACGACGCGAGAATCGCGTCAAGGTGTTCATTCCCATTGCTGTGAGCATCGCGACGACGGGACAAGGTTCGAATGGCGGCGCGGTGTGCGAAATATCACGGTCTGGACTCGACTCGTGAGTCAGATGGCCTTTTTTCTTTTTGTACGCCGCGGTTGCCTAATCTGGGGTCGAGGCACCTTCCCTTGTTGGGGTGGAAATAGGCAGCGCTAGAGTATTTCCTGCTTAGCCTTGTTGAATTATTGAATTTTTGCTTCTCTGAAACGCGCTAGCAAAATTTGTGAGAAACCGGCATCATTCTGTTATTTGTTCATGATTGTGAGCTTGTCGCGTGTGGGAGGAGAGGCGTGTGTTGAGTCTGTTGCTTGGGCAGACTAGTTTGGCGTTGGGGTCAAGACACGCTCACGAGCACACGAGCACACGAGGCTTTGCGTGTGATGCTTGGTGATGAGTGTATGTACAAACGCTGGCTGATTCGTCTTCTGATATTTGCTGCGTATCTACATGGTTCATGAACCATATAGGTATACATGTTGCTTGGTTTCCAATTACAGCCTTGTTAATACGTGTTGAATGATAGACTCATGGTAGAATCCTGCTAGTTATTCAAGGGGAAATTCACCTACATGAGCCTCTGCATATTCAAGCGGGCGTAACCTGTACCAAATCACTGTTGGGCGAAAGTGACGAATATCCGGCCATTTTGCTCGAGGAAGAGGATGGCGCTGTCCCCGGAAGGCTGTTCACTAATATACATGTAAGCCACAAGTTCATCACTGCTGTTTGGTGTTGATGGATATGAAAAGACCTGCAAAACGTGACGTGTCTTGCTTCATGAGCCTCAGGTTCTCCGATGAGCCAACAGATATCCAACAAGTGGATGGCGGTCTATCCAAAGCATCTCGAAGGAGCAAGCAGCCAGCGCAAGTCGTGACAAGAGCAGTGCCCAATGTACTCACCATGGTTATCCTGAAAAGCGTGCCTTTGTGAACCAAAACTGGGATATTATCCGCCGTATATATCAGGACACAGTATCTAGTCTCACGTAAAACAACCAGCCACACCTTGAAATCACGAAGCTGCTTGTAGAAAATGGCCCTCATCTGTTCATGCCCAGCAGCTGGTTGAACCTGTCAACTTTCCGCGAGTGTAGATCTATATAGAAATTGTACGCCAACATACTCTCTTTAGAATACATTCATCATCTCCATTCACGCCCGGCAGCCAGTCGAGCTTGTTCACCTTCTGTGAATGTATATCAATACAGAAACCGCAAGTCGACATGCTTCAGAATACATTCCTCTCCAATCCGCCAAGACAGCGCTGCCTCTTCCAGCACACGGCTAGCCAAACCTCACTTGTCTAGGGATACCAGCACACAAGCGCCTGCCCGCGCCTAATTCCACGCATCTCCTGTCCTCGAATAAGCTCGTGGACGACGGATTCGAACAGTCCTGGGCGGTCCTGCAGCAAACGTCTGCACACCAGACGCTTCAAACGTCAGCAGGCTGCTTGGGGCATATGGAGGGTTGGCTTCTTGACACGGCACAACTTGTTGATGGTTCATGCGGCATCAAGCGGGCGCGATGTATACGTTTTGCAGCACCATCAGGTGCGCTCGAAACTCAACTTTTCCGGGTGGTTCATGGAGAAACTTCGAAACCTGGAGCGGAGGTGGTCAAACAGCCTTCAATACTGAAATAAAGCCAGATTATTGGTGATATAGTACACGCACCCATTGATAGGTCTGTGCTCGGAAACAGCTGCAAGATACGTGCGTTCCGGGACTGTCTACAGAGAGCCCCGGAGACTCGCGGGACTAGAAAACTCGAATCTGGTCGCAACATGGCACCGTGTTTGACTGCACTTTACGCCGTAGAGCTGCAATGGCGAACATGAAATGTTTGGGAGCAGTTCTGAAAACTGCGTCAAGGGCAGGTAGTGAATTTGGCTCGATCGAGTATTTGCCAAGCTTCGTGAAATGGTATATATATCGACACCTCGACTTTAATGGCTGGGGTTTTTGTATATTGAGTCCTTGGGATTAACCCCGTGTCTGTCCCGCCCAACGCCTGCAGCTGAATAGAAATAATAATAACCCACCTCACTCCGACACCTAGGCTACTGGCAACTATTAATCGTGACAATGGTATGTGGCAAACCCTGTGAGTTGTGACCTGTACTCCGCGTCTTTACGATCATTTGCGGCCGGTGATAACTACTACAGTCGCCACCTAGGCACTTGCCTCCGCCTTGTCACTCGACGCATCGTTTGGCTTCTCAGATTCCTTTCCCTCCCCGGAACCTGGCGGAGAGTCTTCTTCTACAGGACCGTCACCGTCGCCTTTTGACGTGTTGGCTTCCGTGGTTTCGGCCGAGGCTTCATCTAGCATAACGTCCTGTGATTCATCGTCGTCCTCTTTGACCTTCTTGGCCGGCTCCCCCTCCAGTTCCTGCTCTGCCTCGCGTTTTGTACCCGTGCTTTCGGTGCTGGATGTGCTGCTTGCGTCGTCGTCCTTGGCTTTGGCTTCTTGCTGGGCGTGTTCGTAGTCGTTGTCGTGCTTACGACCAACGGCTGCTTCGACGTCGATTCCTTGCATCAAGACACCGTCTTCCCCCATGTAACTGGTCGTCACTCCCTGGGGCCCTGTGTCACCTACGCCAATCTCTTCGGGCCCGCGTGCGTGGGGTACTTCCTCTTCTTCTTCGTCCATGTCTTTGTCGTCTTCGTTTAGTGACTCTTGATTCCTATTCAATTGACTGACGGGGACAACGCCGGCACGCTGTTCCTGGCGGAGGAGTTCGCCTTGAGTGACGCCGCGTGCGTGCCCTGTGGACGGGATGCCGTTGACACTGACTGATACGGTTTCGATCCTGCCCATGCCGTTTGGTCCATCGATTGTCTCTGTGCTCTCGCTGTGGATCTGTGCTCCTGCTGAGACGGGTACATCTCCGTTGCCCTCGGGGCTTCGTCTCGTCAGCCACGGGATGGGAGTCAGCAGGGCTCCCCCCAGGGACTCATCTGTGCCCAGCGTCGGGAGCGTGGGGTTACTCCATGACACGGATGTAGCAGGACCTTTCTCGTCGCCGTTCAGTTCCATGCTCGACATGTCCGGAATGGCGGGCGGCAAAGGGTATATATTGGTACCGGATGTAACTCGAACCACTCGGTCGACAGCGTGTAAATACGATGCGAGAGCCCTGTAATGTGCCCTGGGCTCCAATATCAGCTCTCCCAGTCGCTGGATCGTGTGCGGCGCATAGGACTCGAACGTCTCGAGGTGCTTCTTGATATCCGTCAACATGTCCTCGATCTGCTTTGGCAGTTCGCCCGGGGCAGCAGGGCCGGGCTCGGTTGGTTTATCGTCAATTGAACCTTCTTTATTCGCCTCCCGAGATGTTGTGTGCTCTAATGGTGATGAGGGCAGCGGGGAGAGCAGACGGTTATCTAGCGTCGCAGGGCGAGGCGGTGGCGGCGGAAGGGTTGGTATGGGGAAGTCATTGCGCGCAATCTGCATCAGAATTAGCCCAAGTTTGCATATGTATACAGTTCGATGATAGTTGAGCAAATGATACCTTGTCCAACCGCGCGATGATGGCGGCGCAGAGGATCGGCCATGTGCCTCTGATCCAGGTCGTTAGCATCCAAACGGGTGGGGATAAACCGAAATGAGCAGGCGTGAGCATAGGACGTACTCCTCAACCGGATCGCCTGCTGCGATCTTGCTCAGAACTTCGCTGCCGCTGTCCACCTCCATTGTGAAGCGGTGCGTGAGGGTATCTCTCAATAGAGCTCGGACAATGGCAGTTTGCGAATGTCGTCAAGTGGTTTGGCTGCGGGACTGGTAACTGGCAATGTGGGGCGGTCTCTTTGACCAACGAACTGCAGCTGGTAACTAAATGTTGTACTACACGCTACTCTGTACTACTAGTACTACTAATCCTAGTACCAGATAGAAGCCAGACTCCCTAGGAATCCATAAAACCAACATTGCGGGAGAGCGCAAGCGGCGCCACGCTCACCGCCCTACCAGAAGATTTCGTTGTCTTTTCCCTTGAAAGATGTGGCTCATTCGCAGCCACCAACTTTATACACCAACTTTATACTAGTACCACCTCCCTTTGGAGGAAAAGGAATTATCAAGCAGAAGGCCATCTGCACAAACGATATTAGACGCTTAGCAGAAGTGGTCGATTGGAGTACCGCCATTTTACTTTTGGATACTCTTTGTCGGCAAATATTGGGAGTACTAGATGCGACGTGTTCCTGCCATCTCCTGGGCCGTCTGCAGAGGCGACTTGTAGTGCCAATCAAGGAGGAGGATTCATTGTCTGGATGTCATTAGGCATGGACACTTTCATGGCGGCGTCGCCTTGGCCCCTGATAACACATGTCTTATCCACAGCTTCAGTTTTTGATAGAAGGTACTCGTCAGAACTCCTCAGATCTCACGACTGAATGAGATTTGGACCTGCAGTTGTTGCGCCAAGTGCCCCCAGCCAGAGTCACGGGAAGCAAATATGCCACAAAAAGCAAAACCGAATGCTTCTGCCGCCACACGAGAGCAGCATGACGAGATGGATCCGAGCACAATCTCGGAGTCGGTCTTATTACCATGTCGTGACGTCTTAATTGGATCAATGGCCATGCCGAAACAGACACGCATTTTCTTTGTTTTTCACCTTTCGAGATGCGTTTGTCGATCTCCCAGTCTCAAACAAGCAAGGCGCGTCTTAAAATAAAGCAAGATACGCCATGCTCCGTACGGAGTACCATGCGGGCTTGGCTAGAAATATGTAGTACATACATACATATGTATGTATGTATGTATGTACATATGTATTGTATGCTTGCAGGGATGCCGGAACAACCAGCCTTGTAACTACAATTTGACAACTACCACAACCTAGGTAGAGGCAGGGATGATGAGAGTCGTTGAATCCCTTCGCTGGGTCTAATGAGAGAAAGGGCAGGCATCTTCGCCCCATCGCAAACAGGCACCATCACCATTTTACTTATTCCGATGCGAACTTTTCTTCTGGCTGGGACTGGTAAACTATGCACAACGGCCACTGCATAACAGACTGCAATTTCGCGAACCGCGTTTTTTCCCCCTCCGTCTCCATTATAGTCGCTGTATTATTATGGCAGTGGCACGGAGTAAGCTGAACAAGGGTGAAGACGCCAAAAAACGCTCGTCTTAATGCATACGGGCACGCTAATTGGCCTGGTTGGTTTTGGATCGTGTTTAGCGTGTTCGTCTTCAGCCATAGACCAAAGCACAGGAAAGAACAGGGAACCAAACAATGTGAAATAGTCTGTGCTTGTATGCGAATGACCACACCGTCCCTTCAAAACGAGGGCTGATCGTTGACCATATTCCTGCGGGAAGCAACAGTACTACTACTAGTTGATTCAGCGCAGAGATGCCGTGCTAAATGGGCTTGGTGTCGCCGTGCCCTTGCAACTCGACGGTAACACAAATCCTTCAAACAAGTCATTCGGTTGTGGTGGGTGGTAGATATATACATACTACAAATAACGTCACTCCTTACATACGAACCAGGCGCAGGAGAGGATTCCTCCCTTGGAGTGCCAAGAAATTAGTCTTCCGCATAAAAAGACCCCAACCGTGATTGCGTTTGGCGGTCAGTCTGGAGCTGGCTGGCTATCTCGGCTGACGAGATGTCTGAGCGTCCGTCCCCGGCACCACACGGTCAAGCTGACAATGGCCACAATGGCGAAGTATACACGGCAATAACAAGGCAGTCTTGAATTTGGGGATACAACAAACCAACCACAATTATAGTCGGCGGGGTTGAGGTACGTTATCAGCTTTGGATCATGTCGGCCGAATGGTCCTGGGTCGAGTCGTAGGGCTGGCTGGTAAGATACGGCGCAACAAGGGCAAACAAACTATGACCGACTATTTAGCCGCCATCGCATTGTCTCTTCCCTCTTCCACAAGCACAGATACTAATCACTGCAGTACATGCATGAGCATGTACTGGCCAAGTACTCACCGCCCGGCCACATCGGCGATGGGCATTTCCTTGGTTGATGACAGTAACTTTCCGCATGAAGCATGAAACGCCACGGCCGCGCAACTCGGCCACGCCGTCGGCGGAGGCTAGGTCTATTAATCATTAAAGGCATGAATATCGATGCTGCGAGAGATGAACCAGCTGACGGAAGCCAAGGATGCTAAAATTGCGGAGAAGAAGCTTCCGAAAAACTTGCGTCGACGGACAGGCGGGACAAGCGCGTCCAGTGTCGTGTTATCAGGGTCGAGGATCGAAATGCGCCGCTGCGCTGGTGCCCGGATTTTGTTGCTGTACAAATGTTGCATTCGCTCTCTGCCATGGCATAGCCCGTGGCGCAATCCGAGGATGCAGCGAAGGACCAGAAAGGAGGTCATTAATTTGACAAAAGTTGCCGTGACAGGTAATTTGGGGTCCTGGCCTCGAGGTCGACCCAGGCTCAGACGCCCAGGTTGTCAGGTACACATGTACATCCTCTCCCGCACTGCGATGCGTGTACCTGGCCGCCCTTGTCACGGCGTCGAGGGCATCAAAAAGTGGCTTCCCGTGACACAGGTAGGAGGCGACATGGGCCACATGGAGGTAGTAGTACCTGGACTGGCACACTGGCAGGCGCGACGAGCCCACCTGCCCGCCTCGTCATGTTCCTGGCTTGGGACCCGCTTCAGAACATGGAGGGATGGGGCACGACGCAGCCTCCCGTCCTCTCACCAATCTCACAATGCTCATGTTTGCGCTGGGTAATGTCCCGAAAAGCCATGCTCGTCCTGTAGGCCTCCACAGCTACCTGGAAGGCTGGCGGACAAGGCCATTGTACTCCGGACTCGATAGCCAAGGTCGATGGGGTATGGAGTAGTAGGTGCCATCTAATTTGCCTGGTGATTCAATCTCCCTCCCTTGAGGAAGTTGATGAAGCGGGCTCTCGTTCAAAATCAGACTCCTTCCTCGAGATCTGACGTCGCGAAGTTTTTGTTCCTTCTGCCTCTTCTGCTCCTTCTGCTCGGTGTTGTGCGCCCCCAACGCTCCTGCCCCACGAGAAAAGCCGACCGTAGGTTGCCAGCTCCAGCTCGCTCCCGTAGTTGCGCTCCGAGCTCCAAGACTTGACTTGCTCAAAAGTGAGGAATCATCGGCCTGCCCGCTGCCGACTCACTTGCCGGTATATACTCCGTACAAAAGTTGACCGACCTTCTGTCATCCGTGGTGCTGTGCTGTGCATTTGACAAGTGCTGCGCAGCTGGGAGAAACAAAGCAGCACCGGCGATCCGACCGCGTTGACAAGGCGACCACGACCGATCTGACCAGACAGCTCAACGGCTCTTCGTCGCGTTGGAGTGGATTGCAGGCCCCGTTGAAGCCGCCCGCCCGCGTTCTGGCTGCGCTCCACCAACCAGACACATGCACCTGCAGTGCAGAGGCCACTGAAATCAAAAAGCCCAGCATCGAATGCCGAGCGCGAGCCTAGGCTTTCAAGTCACGTATCCAGGCAGCAAGAGTAGTAGTGTCCGGTGTCTGAGGAGACCGCCAACACGGGCCAAAGAATTTGCGCGGATCAAACGAATCCTTACGAAGTCCAAGCAGCGCACCTTGGTTGAGGACATTGAGCCTTGCGAGCGCGTCTGCCGTCTCCCGTAACGCCGCCCCGTCAGTCGCCCACTTCTTCCATCGACCACTCGACCACCCGGCCATCGCCTTGCCCACCACCGGTCTGGTCACCCGCCAGTCCACCACTCAGGGGCTCGTAACTTCTGGGCCTCGACGTTCGACGAAACAACAAATCGATAGCCCGCGACTTGACCGCTGAAACCATGAGATAACGGGGCCTGCATTTTTGGCACAACCACAGACCCAGATTTGCTGCGAGTCTGCTCTTGTTTTTTTTTTTCGTGCCTGCCTCAGCAAGCTACGCTGCTGCCCTTCGTTCTGCTGGTACATTCATTTGTCCCGTTGAATCCCCCTTGTTGCCTCCCGCGCGTCAACGCAACGCTACGCAACGCACCTCTGCGCCGCGCAGCTGACGAACCGGCTGAACCTACCACGACACCCAAGTTGGCTGCTGCGCCACTTGGTTGCTCTGCATCAAGGCGCTGTCGTCTGCTATTGCATCTTACAAAATAATTGTTGCGCCTTCGTCGATTGATCGCCGCCAAAACGGATTCTAGATACAACCTTCATCGCCCTTGCATCGGCCTACGGCGCCGCTACCGAGGCCAGTTGCTCTTCCAGCCTGATACGCAGTGAAAGTTGGGAACATGTCGTCGGCAGCCCTACAGTCAGCTCCCCATCAGCCAATCGCTCTGCCTTCGCCCCCGGTGCCTTCTTCTAATCGTCAATACGGCTCACCACACTCTTCCCCCAGCCGGGAGCCATACGATGCTCATCAAGCTGTAGCCTCGTCGCCCTCCTCGAGACGGCCCCCTTCTCGCAAGACGAGCGGCGGCGGCGGCGGCGGCAGCGGCTCTCCTTCTGTTGATCAAACCGTACCAAGATCAAGCCGGCACAATACTTCTGCGCCGTTACCACAGGAGCATCGTCCCTCCCGGTCCGAACGCCCGGCCAACATGCCTCCAGTCGCTCCTCCTCGGACGTCTTCTTCCACTCAGCAACTTGCGAGTGGCCGAAGAATTCACCATTACAACGACGCGACCAGCAGCTCCCCACGTCACAACCAGGTGGAAGGGCCACGGAGTGGCTCGCGTGGTGACCCAAATGGCTACTCGGATCCCCCGAGGAGCAAAAGAAGCGCCAATTCCCACCAGCCTCAGGACCAGCCTCGCCCTTCCAGTAATGCAGATGAGAGAGCTGCGGAAATGACAATACCCATCCGCAACAACCCGACGTCGAGCTCGAACTTCGTACACGATCCTAATGACAACTTCATCCGGGTAGTCTCCACTACGGAGGACTCGAATGGCCCGGCAGACTACCACTCCTCGTCGCAAGATCATCAGGATGCTGCACAGCCACCTGTTGTACCTATGAATGCTCCAACCGAAGAACGTCGTGGCGGCCGCAGCCGGCATGACCATAGTCGCGGCCATAAAGGAACCACCAAATTCGGAGACTTCATTCTGGGGAACACAATTGGTGAGGGCGAATTCGGCAAGGTGAAGTTGGGCTGGAAGCAAGATAGCAGCGTACAGGTATGAACCAGACGGAATCACTGCTGCCCACTGTCAAAGCCTGAGATGCCAAACTGACTTCCAACCCACTAGGTTGCCATTAAATTAATAAAGAGAGACACTGTTGGTGGTAACCCTTCACGACTGGGCAAAATCCGACGCGAAGTCACAATTCTGCGAGGCGTGCAGCATCCTAATATCGTTCGATTAATAGACATGATAGAGACCGATAGATACATCGGAATCATCCTCGAGTATGCTTCCGGTGGCGAACTTTTTGATTATATTCTGAATCACCGATATCTCAAAGACCACTCAGCGCGCCGCTTATTTTCACAACTAGTTTCTGGAGTTGGCTACTTGCACAAGAAGGGCATCGTTCACAGAGATCTGAAGTTGGAGAACCTGCTGTTGGACCGTAACCGAAACATCATTATTACCGATTTTGGCTTTGCCAACACTTTTGATCCCAACGACGAGCTCACAGAGGATGAAGAGTCTAAGCTGGGAGACCGGGATAAAGTTAAGAGACTGGGTCTGGATAAAATCAAACCCAATGGTATGAGAAAAGGCGACCTCATGCAGACAAGCTGTGGAAGTCCATGCTACGCTGCGCCCGAGCTCGTAGTCAGCGACTCCCTCTATACCGGCCGAAAAGTTGACGTCTGGAGTTGCGGTGTCATTTTGGTATGTATCCCGCAACTGTTTGCTTGTCGACCCTTTCACGTTCCGTGTCAATAGTATTAATTCTTCCCACAGTACGCCATGTTAGCAGGCTATTTGCCATTCGATGACGACCCTGCGAATCCTGAAGGCGACAACATTAACCTGCTCTACAAATATATAACTAATACCCCTCTCACATTCCCCGAATATGTCACACCGCACGCACGAGATCTACTGCGTCGAATTCTAGTTCCAAACCCCCGAAGGCGAGCCGATTTATTCGAGGTCGCTCGCCATAGCTGGCTGAGCGAATATGCGCATGTTGTCGAGTTCATTACCAGCTCCACCACGCTGCCCTCGGACGTCCAGAATGCGACCACGGCAGCCCAGGAGTTTGCCGATGCTCCTATAGTGACGAGGAGCGCCTCTGTACGTGAGGCGCCGAAACACAAGTCTCCCTCGCAGGCTGGTGTTGGCGGTCTTGCCAAGGCACATGCAAAAATTGACCAGGAGGCTGAGCTGGCCTATCGCACACCCAAAGATGCTAAACGCCGAACCGTTCAGGTCGAATATGTGGCACCGACGACGCAAACACAACGTGGAGGTGACCCCGTTGTCTCCCGGCCGCCAGTGTCGCTTCACCGGGACTACGACGACGTCCGCCCAACTTCTTCACGAGACAAACCCCTGCCTCAGGATGCTCCAGATGTACATGGCAGATCATCTCAATCTAAGCGACCGCCAAGTGCTCATACCATGACTTCAGCACGTCCGCGTGAGGTTCGTGCCGCGACGGACAACGCCTACATGTCTGGAGCTTCGACTGCAGCCAGACCTCAGACTGGAGGCTCTATGCAATCAGCTGCCTCAATGAGCCTGCAAGCACGAGGCAGCTATGGACAGCCTGCCCCACCAGCTGTAGCAGACACTAATGTTCAAGGCCGTATACAGCAACCTTCGAATCCCGACGACGACGATGCCATGGGCCGAACAAGCATGAGTGTGCCGCCCAAGTTTGCTAGAATGTCTGGCTTCCACGAGGTGCGAAGTAGTGAGGGGAGAGGCCATAAGAGATCAAGCACGATAGGAGATATTGGTTCAAAGCTCCTCGGTCGTAGTGGATCCGTATTTGGCGGCCGAAATAAGAAGAAATCAGAACAGCAGCAACCTGAAAAGTCGAAGAAGTATCCTCCTGTGAGCATGACCAATGCCATAGCACAAGGAGAAGAGCAAACGGGCAGGCCGTCGGTAGATTCCAAGACGTCTCGTCGGTCATTCTCCTTGGGCATCGGCAAGAAGAGGAGCGGCAGCATCGCAGGGTCCCAAGGCTCTGGTGATAAGAAGGAAAGGCGGCGGTTCTCTCTGCTGCCGGCCTCTTTTTCATTGAAATCGATTGGCCTAGGCAAGGAGTATTCAGAGCCTGCCTCATCCGAGGTTGGATCTTATACGGACTTGCCTATTCAATCAGGCCGACTAGATCCTCCGAGAAGCGTTACCGCCCCAGGGGATGCAAGAGGAAGCACGCCCTTTTTTGACAATGTGCAAGAAACAGCTAGCTCGAGTCCTGTCTATCACCAGCGTTATGCCTCGGCGCAACTGGACAACCGTCGACCCAACGCAATTCCTCCATATATGCAATCCGGATCCCCCTTTAACAGCGGATCTGAAACGTCAGTAGAGATCCGTCGTCCGCCTACGGAGCCACAGACGAGACCCCACAGCCACGGCTTCTCTGACGTCGAGGGCTACGACAATAAGCGAGCCACCAGCAGCCGGGGACAGCGAGGTGTTTTGCAAAAGAATCACAAGCGATTTACAGATGCCTATGACCAGGATGAATATAGGGGACATGAGGGAAGCAGTGGGGCCGCGAAGCGAGTCATGGATTTCTTTAGAAGACGAGGCAAGGCTCGAGGTGGCGATGAGAGGTGATGAAGAGTTTGGCAGATTTGAAAGGTGTCGTTGCAGGAGAACGTCAGCAATTGACGGAAACGACGAGCAAGGACATTTCTGGCCATGTTCAGCGTCGGTTTATCCTTTCAAGACGGTCTCTTGACCAGCGAGCACTTGGCGGGTGTGCAGCACAAGTGCGCCACAGACAGTCGCCTCTTGGCTGCTTTTTCTGTGCTCAAACAGATTCTGCATGCAAAAATTGATTTGGAGAACATTTCTGGAGAAGTGCTCGCGGCTCCTCGTGGCGCAGGGTGAAGACATAGCGTTGTGAGGGTCTTTTTTTATCTTTCAACTCATAATGCCTCGAGGCTAGTTTGGTTTTGTGTTTTTCTCTGTTGCTTGGCTGTTGGTTTCTTTACACGTACTTTGTTTCCTGTCTTTCCTTGATTCTGTATTCCTCGCAGAATGATACCGCAATATTATGCCCGTTTCATATCTAGAGGGTCCAAGTAATGAAAGACCAGATGTGGATGTACATGAGGGGTGTAGACAGAATGCGACCCGAGCCTGCAGCACTGTAGGCGGCGAAGAAGTCAACGGACATATATGGGAGAAGGACCGATTATATCGATGGGGGGGGGGGGGGGGGGGGACGCCTTTTGCGTGGTATACTTGTTTTGAAGTGTTGTACTATTGTTTCCTTTGGGCATTGCTGGAGCGAGCAGTAACATTGGTGCTTTTATCGAAAGGGGTTCGATGATGCGAGGAGGGCTGGAGCGGACGGTTTTTACCCATAGTACAGAAAATCACGGCGAGATGAAATTGGTCAGATACGTTGAAAAGGCTGAACTGGTTTGTCCCCAAGAGCTGTGTAACCAATGCTACGGCTCTTGACGTATTGATCAAGGATATGCCCTGCCAATGACGCGCCACTACAATAAATGCATGCCGGACTCTTGGTCTCTGACTACTTGGTTTTTCCCGCACTCATTCTCTCTCGAATGATGGTCTATCCGCATCTAGGATCTGATGACTTGCATTTCCCTCGGCCAGCCCGGATAATCGGCAACGTCAAGTGGTTATTTGTCTTAAAGTGGGAGAGTGGCATGCATGGTCAGTGTGCACATTGGAGTGAGTTAGCATGCCCGATACCGAGTCCGGATTCTCAGGGATTGAATAAATACGCTTTACAATTCACACAGGGCGATAAAAGATATTCTGAATCGTATGCTTTGAAGTATCAAGTGATTGCCTGTCTGGTGTTCATGAATGGTTGTGGCGAAGACGGCGGCTCGGCGTACGTCAAAAATGCACCACGGGCGAGAATACTCGTGCCGAAGATATGAGTTAACTTGTACTTGACCAGTTAGATAGGCAACTTGGTATTTAACAGGATTTTGCACAGCCGATGCATTCTTGGTCTATCAATGCTACGTCATGGTAAAGACTGGTGTCGTGCTCACCGACGATCAATTGCTCTTTCTTGGACAAGTAGCATCCCCGGCCCAATGAATGCAAGATGGACTGTGGACGCAATGACGTGCTGCGTTTTCAATCACGCTGTACTCGACGCTCCATACGGAGTGTTAGTAGTGATGATTGATGGTTACTGGGTTTCACCTGTCCGCCGACCCTCACCTCGTTACTTTTCGACGGCCGAGACATGATGCCCCGTCGAGCTTGAAAAGGCCGAGAGGCGGGGGAGACCAGGTCTAGACCCTTGACCGGGAAATAGCAGGTATCGAGGCTCAAGTGTGGTCAATTTGCGGTTTGCTCAGCCACGAGGCCGCCAACGTCCCGCCCACCCGCGAGCAGCCAGACCATCGACGACCATGTTGGCTGGCGGAAGCTTGTTTGCTGCCCGCATACCCGGGAATAAGCTTGATTTTGACCGTGGACCTACGCCACACGCTAACATGGGTGAATGTTGTACGGAGCCCTTGTACTGACGGCGCAATTACGTCGGCGACTGCAAAGGAGTTTTGATTGCTGAGGCTGTGTGCTGCATTGCATGTTGTTTGCTGCAGATAGATGATGTTTGACAAAAAGAAATAAAAAACGAAGGCCCCGTCATTTCCTGTTTTCTCCGCTGCTACAGAGTAGAGTCTTCGGGGATCGAGACCATGGTAATGCCTGTAAACCACGAGGAGGCATGTCTCCTAAAGCTGTAGCTAGGCTAGAGCAGTTCCACGCCTAAGCAGGGAAAAGGAGATGGCGGTTTTCGCTTCAATGCTGTATCGCAACGCGTGTCTGACTTTGCTATCGGCCACGCTGTGACTTGACGATGTGTTAGACTGGGCGGACGAGACGTGGGTTGGAATTCACGGCGCACGGGCGCCAGATCACGGCACAGAGCTGCCGAGATGGTTCAGTACGGAGCAATGTCGTGATGGTTTTTTGTATGCTCGGCACGAGTAGAGATGTGAAGTGTTTTGAGATGGCGTTGTCTCAACTTGAGTCGATGCAGGCACGAGATGCAGCCAAGGGAAAACGAATACATATCCTTCGGCCGAGACCCGAGCAAGGAGCAAGGTGGCAGGAGTCACAGGACATATCAGGCAATGCAGGCAACGCGTACGGAACACTGACTGAGTCCTACCCCATACTGCGTGTGAAGTGGGCAGCGAGGAAAGACATTCTGGAGCGAATGAGACATGATATACAATCTTGTCTCTTGTCTCTGTGGACGGTGATTGAAGACATGTTATTTCGTCGTGTGCGTGGCAGTGTATCTGGAAGCGGAAGGAAGGGATGAAGATGAATCAAGAGTACGGAGTATGGAGTAGAGGTCCCAAAACTGAAAGGAACAACAGGGGACTCGGTAGTGATCAGCTCAAAGACGATGCGCATTAATCAGAGTCTAATTACTGGATGAGGGCGAAGATTTTGTCACGGCAGTTGATGCCTTGGAGGTGGTCGCGAGCATCAAAGCATCAGGGCACCCGGGCCAGCATTAAACAGCGAACCCTCGAGAGGCAACTACGACGCGAGCGCTGGCGTCACAGCGCAGTTGCCAGACGCGAAGTCACTCCGATTGACCAGATCACATGGCGCATTGCGTTGTGTGCTAGCGGGCCCCGCTAGCCCAGCAACATTAAGATCGTTGGCAGAGTGGCACGGGGAAGTCATAGCGGGGCAGACGCAGCCTTACAAGGGACGGGAGCCGCGGCAGTGCTGCCAGTGCCACTCCAACGCGCGGACATGGAGCACCAGACTTAGTATCAATTGTCAAGTCCGACACACGGTGACTCGACTCTCGCACCTCGGTGCCATCGTAATGATGCCCTGCCTCCGCTGTGTGTAACACCCGCTGCCGAACCTGTGCATGAGCAAGGAACGCATGTGTCGTCTCGTCATGGATGGTCAGTCAGGCAAGTTAACGTGCGTGCGTGCAACGCAGAAACACAAACCGAAACGGGCAACGGCAGGGGTCGTTTACTCGTCAGGCTCCGTTCGGACTAACCAGCTCTGACCTCACCTCACCTCGCTCACTCACATCCCGGGGTTCCCAGAGATTAACTAGCAACTACATCATCATCACTGGTCCACAAAACCAATCTTGATTTGTTGCGTCTGCGCGTCCGCGTTCCACTTGCCAGGTTCACTACTGGGTTAAACCCATCCGCCACGCCTTTCTTGCTGACCTTTCTTCGCTAGCCCAAGCTTTCCTGCCGGCAATTGTAGTAATCGCCTCCTGAGGGCGCAACTGGCACCTACAGTACCTACTTTACCTGGTAGGTAGTAGTCAGAGTCGTTCTGGCAAACAAGCTTTGACTCCTTCCCAGATGATGGCCAGATCCCAGGGTCTTATCTGTGGCGCACCTTCCCTGCTTCGGACGACTCCCTCCAGTCCCCCGACTCGGGATATCTCATCGCCCATAAAAGGCACTCCCTCCCCCACCGCCCTTTGCGTTGCTGGATCCGTTCTCTTCACAGCTTCTTGGCTTCTTGTCTCTCTAACTGGATTCTATTACTTCGATTCGCCTCGTCTCTCTTTTCTTGCAACACTGAGCGTATCTCTGCCACTTCTCCACGCCACTGCCTTTTGCCCTCTGAAAGCGCTACTCGTGCTTCCAACACCTGTTCGATGACACAATCCTCTTCTGATCCTCCTGATATAGACAGAAAAAGTCCTGGTGCATCAGCAAAAGCCTATGGAGGGTTTGACGCTTTGTCCAATCAACAGCATACGGCCACCAACGCCACTTCAATCCTCCTAACTGAGTCGTCCTCCAGCGCCAATGTCGGTGACGCGACTTCTGCTGCTTTCGGGCACAACAAGAACAATGGCAACTTCTCACGCAGTCTTGGTGGCTCCGTCGTCTTCCATGAAAAGGCCCAGCCTACTGAGTCTGATGCCAACTACCTCGGAGCTCTCCCTGAGAACACTGCGCCTGCCACATCTACGCAAGGTGATAGGCAAGGGTCCATCGTAGAGATCAAAGAAGGAGGTATTGACAAGGACACTACACACAAATCAGACGCCATCAATGATAATACGAGTGATGATGGTGCCTCACGGAAGAAGAAACGAACCTTCCTCGAAGAGCTCCGTAGATCCTTCTGGCTCGTTGCTACGTACAGCTGGCTCAACGTCCTGTTGATCTTTGTGCCCGTTGGAATCGTGGTTGCCAACATCCATGGCGTGCACGGCGGCATAGTCTTTGCTATGAACTGCATTGCCGTCATACCTCTCGCAGGATTGCTTAGCCATGCAACCGAATCTGTTGCCAGTAAAATGGGTGACTCCCTCGGCGCCTTGCTCAATGTGACTTTTGGCAATGCTGTCGAGCTCATCATTTTCATTATTGCATTGGTTAAGAACCAGATTCGCATTGTGCAGGCATCGCTTCTTGGCTCCATCTTGGCGAATCTGCTGCTCATCCTTGGCATGGGGTTCTTCCTTGGCGGCCTTCGCTTTCGGGAACAGGTTCGTTGTGCTAAATCGAATCCTCTCGTGCCACCGCGCGGTTGTTAGCTAACCGGTCTATTATAGATCTACAATAGCACCGTCACACAGATGAGCGCTTGTCTACTGAGTCTCAGCGTTATTAGCCTGGTGCTCCCTGTAAGTATCTGCTTGCGTACATTCTATATAATCCTCGCGCAACAATTACTTACTGGCCATATAGACGGCGTTCCACGCATCTTTCAGCGACGATAAGCTTGCAGATGCCCAATCTCTCAAAATAAGTCGCGGGACCAGTGTAGTACGTGGGCCCTATGCTCCCAGCAAGAGCCAATTTGATGAAAGCTAACATGAACTCACCACTAAGATCTTGCTTCTTGTTTATATCATCTATCTGTTGTTTCAGCTCAAGTCTCATGCCTACATGTATGAATCCACTCCTCAACATATCGTGGATGCCGAGTCGACACCTGGTCCTGCTGCAGCCTGGTTGGATACCTCAAGCAGCTCAGATGACGATAGTTCCTCTAGTTCGGACTCGGATTCGTCCGGACATTCCCGGGACACCATTGGCCGGAAAATGAAGAAGGTCTTACGGAATGGAATACGTCGCAAGTCGTCGCTTGCCTCGATGGACACGGCTGATGCCAGAGCTATGCGAAACGGCTCCGTTGGGACGGGAAACCCAAGCTCCAACGAAGAGTCCATTTCTGAAGCATCGTCGTCTCGCAAGCCATATTTGCCCCGAATGCTCTCGACTGATGACGGTGATTCTACAGATGATGAAAAGACTGGCCGGCATCGAAAGCACCGAATGCGTCGACACTCACGTCGCAAGCATAAGAAGAGAGACCGCAAGAAGCAGGATCATGATTCCAAGGAACAAGCTTCCAGTGTACAACCTGAGAATGGTGTGCTAGCTGGTGGTGAGTCTGAACCACGCCGGGTAGACTTTGCCATTCCCGCCCAACTGGATGCTTCGTCTGGTGCGGCAGCAGAAAGTGGTAATGAGTCCGCCAACACCAAACGCCCGTTTCAAGGTTTCCGTTCACTCTCTGTCAAGAACCTCGCCCCAAGCGTCTTTGTACAGAACCCAAACACGCTGGTTGCCGCCCCTCCCACACCAGCTGGACCTGTCCCTCGCGTTCGATACGGTATTCGCCGCACTAACTCGTTGCCTGACCGCCTTGGCCAACATCAGCAAATTCGCGCGCCTGGTGCTATGTGGCCGGCCCAGATTCCCCTCATGTCTCTCAATACCGCCGCTGCAGCCACTAAGAAACTCAACAACGAGGATGATGACGAGGAGCACTTGACCCGCTGGGCCTCTGTCATACTTCTTCTTGTCAGCACTGGGTTGGTTGCGGTCTGTGCCGAGTTTCTCGTTGACTCTATCAAGGAGGTCACCGAAACCTCGAGTCTTGGAGAAGTCTTTATTGGTCTAATTATCCTCCCCATAGTAGGTAACGCGGCAGAACATGTTACGGCTGTCACGGTGGCGATGAAGAACAAAATGGACCTCGCCATTGGCGTTGCGGTTGGCAGTTCGATTCAGATTGCTCTGTTTGTAACACCCCTGGTGGTCATTTTGGGATGGATCATGGACAAGGAAATGACGTTGTACTTCACCTTGTTTGAAACTGTTTGTCTGTTTGTCTCGGCCTTTATCGTCAATTTTCTGGTCCTGGACGGCCGCAGCAATTACTTGGAAGGCGCACTTTTGTGTGCTGTCTACATCATCATTGCTGTGGTTGCATTTTTCTATCCAGATCCAAAGGACGCAAGTTCATGGGGCAGCTAAGATATGTGGACTGAGACGAACCACCTAGTTTCTTGACCAAAGAGCTTCATGGTGTCACCAGTCAATTGAGGGAAGGGCGAAGACTGGCATGGATGTTGGAGGGGTAGCTGTACGGGAAACCTATTCAGACAAAGTGGATAGATATTAAATAGATTGAACAAAAACGGTCATTTGAAGAACACATAGTCCCTATTCGAAGCTATTCCGACGAAGAGTGTTGATCTGATCATTTAGACTGGTAATGTGGAGGCTCGCAGTTGCGTTAGCTCAAGACTATTGTATTCACAGTTTGTTAACTCAGTGGCCAGTATGGAGTGAGAGAGATGATGCACGCCTGAGGAAATCAATTTTATTTATTATCATTACCATAATCATTTTTCGTCTCGTTCATGTCCAGCCAAACTCGCACTGCCTTGTATCAATAATGCACCAGTCCCTTAATTTGCCGGTGTCTCATACTGCTTGACTTGCTCCTCAGTCCAATTCCAAAATGCCTCGGAGTTGCCATCCTCGGCGGCCTTCTTCAAGTCCCCCCGTATAGTCAGAAATCGACCCCAGGGCCCAACTAGTTCAACAGTGTTAGCATGCGGTCGCGACCATGGTAAATAGTAGCCAGTAGCGAAGCAAAAAAAAAAAGAGAAAAGAAAAAAACTTACTCCAATGACCGGACCGATCCAAGGTGACTATGGGCGACAACCCGGCAAACAGCTCAGTATAGGCGCCGAATTTGGGTGGATGCAGCACAAACGTCTTGAGCACCCTCGACATAAACGCCGTCTGCGTCCTCCACAGCTCCGAGTCCAAATTGCCCGGGTTCAAGGCGATGCTCACCACGCCCTTGTCCCGAAACCGCTTCGCCATCTCCACGGCGTGCAGATAGTTGCCGGCCTTGCTGAGCGCATAGCTGGTGAACTCGGCCTTGTCGAGGCGTCGGCCAATGTCCTTCATGTCGACGCCGCCGCGGGGCACCACGGGTGCTTCGGCGGCGGACGAAGCGACCCAGACGACGCGCACGGTGCCGGGCTCCTCGGCGGCGGCCGTCTCGACAAGGCGCTGCGAGAGGAGCTTGGTGAAGAGGAACGTGCCGAGGTTGTTGACGCCCAACTGCAGTTCGTAGCCTTGTTTCGTGGCGGACCCCTTGGGCGGGTTCATGACGCCGGCGTTGTTGAAGAGCACGTGGAGCTTGGGCTCGCGGTCGAGGAACTGGCGCGCCGAGGAGGCAATGGTGGTCAAGTCGGCGAGGTCGAGGGGCAGGAAGATGAGGTCGCCGGTGGAGGAGGGGAGGGAGGATTTAATTTCCGATATGGCGGAGAGGGTCTTTTCCTGGGAGCGCGCGGCCATGTATATGCGTGCATTTTTGGAGTAGAGGATTCGGGAGAGTTCTTTGCCCACACCCGTGTTGGCGCCCGTGACGATGTATACCTAGTTGTTTTTGTGAGGTTAGGAGAAGAACAGTTTTTGTTTTTTAGACTGTTGGAAAGGGGGATTGAGGGTTCCGGAAATACCTTTTCTTTGAGATCAGGAAGTTCGAATTCTGTAAAGAGTGGTTTGGGGGGGTAGAGTTGCGACAGTTGGTCGATGAGATGCTTGAACATGGTTGTGTTTGTGGAGCGTCTGATTGAATGGATATGAGGTGATGAAATTGTGTGCTGTAGGGAGGGTATCCGGTACAGAGGGGATGAATATGAAGTGGTTGAATTGTATGCTGTAGGGAGTATATTTGGTATGGTTGGTATGGTTGGTGTAACATGTAGGGAGTCAAGGGTGTCTATATTTAACCTGACGGTAGTTGGTGAAGAATGATGCACAGTCCAGACATGAGCAGTTGGGAAAGCACGATGACGCGCAGGAAGCCACCAGCCACAGGAGGCGGCTGCAACGCATTGGGGCAGTCGGTGGCGCTCCTCGACACCTACCCTTGCCCTGCATGTGTCCACTTGCCGAGGCCGCGGGAACTGGATTACGCCATCACCGACGAGTGGTGCCATGTCTGGACCTCTTGCTTGCGACATACGCAGCAAGAGCGAGTCCGAGTGCGATGGGCTTGACGACGCCTCCCACACGGCCATATGTCTTTTCCTTCTGGATTAAGACGCGTGCCGATGACCCTAGGCCTTCAATTTTCGATGCTTGTTCTCCTCCCCCCCTGGGTTGCGACAAGTGGAGCTAATGTTTCGGACAATGGTTGACAAGTGCCGTAGTCCGTGGTCCGTGGTCCGTGGATGCGGATGCGGATGCGGAGCGGTGATCGGATCGGACGAGTGTATCCCGCAAATGACCAAACAAGGAGATTGCCATGTACTACATAAAGGCACGCCAACCATCTCCTGTTCTGTGCAGCGGAGGACGGGGGTGGGCTGCGGACAACCGCCAGGCTCCAACGGCATCTTGGCCGTAGCCGAAAAAGCCGACTGAAATTACGGGTCGCGGCTTTGGAGCTGAAGTGCCCAAAAAAAAAAAACCCGCTGCCGTCGTTGGAATCCGGGGTCCCCGCGATACAAAATGCCATCATTGCCATGGCCCACCCCCCGTCCGGAGCACAGCATCAAACACCATTCGACAAGAGCATCGCATCACCTGCCATGTCTCGGAAAACCGTGCCCATTGTCCACACGCAGCTATGGAAGGATAGACACGTCGACGAGAAATATACGCCCGCCCGACCATCCGTCGCAGCCGCAGCCGAAGCCACGTCCACACGACTCTCATGCGGGTGTCGCACCAACAACGCGGGCCTGGCGGCCTGGTGTGTGCTGCACAGCGAGCAAGTCCACAGCGAGGAGTCGGCGTCGGAGTCAACGTCGTCGGAGTCAACGTCGTCAGAGTCACCGGCCGGCCATGGTGCCCGCGAGGTGCCCAGGATCGAGGCGATCGCGGCAACGGCTTTCCGGGACGACATGTTGCTGCACTCTGAGCTGGGCATAGTTTGTCCGCTTTCACAGGCGTTTGACTGTGTCAGCGTGACGGACAGTGAGCGCGACTATCTGTACCGGAGATTGTGCGAGGGCCTCAAGGGGCAGCACGGGGCGAGCAGACAGAGTCAACTGAGCGAACTGCGGCATCACGGGCAGCTGGATGCGGCGGACGGCGACGAGCGCGAGAAAGAGGAAAAGGACAGGCAGTTCCAGACCTGGGTGTGGCAGGAGTTCGATAAGTGGGTTGAGTTCATGCATCCTGACGGGAGTCGGAGTGCCTGATGATGGAGAATGATGAATTATACAAAATCCGTCTATGATACTCCGTATGCGGCCGCGGCAAGACAAGCACGCCGGGATAATCCTCTCTTGCCTGCACTCTAAGACCTGAGGGAGGTTGTTCGGTTGATCCTAGATTGGCAATCTGGCGGCCGCCCAAATATCTAATCCATTTATCCATCCATCCCTCATATATCATCCGATCCAACCTTGGGGTTGTTTCAGCATTGGCAAGTTTCTGCGCAGCGCCAGCCACATCCGGCGCACCGCCCTTTGCGGCTCTATTAAACTAATCGACTCATATTTGACGACTACTCTATCGCAGTCGCTCCGCTGCGACGGCCTCTCCAGCTTGGCAAGGAACTTGTCTGGTATCCTCGTCGTGTAGACGTAAAGTCTCTTTTCCTCTCTCGTAGGAATCCCCATCAGCGTTACCCTCTGTCCGCCTTCGCCTTCACACTCCCTCTGGCTACCGCCTCGTCGCTGCTGATGCTGTGCTAGCCCAATCAGTATGCCCATGATGTACGGGTCTTCGCACGCCTCTGCTGGCTGAATCAGTTGCAGCTTCCTGGCTCTGCCCCGGCTGTGCCTCTTCCGAAAGATGGATATTGTTTCGAAATTGGCATACGCAACGAGCTGTGCTCCCCCGGAGTTCATCTCGAAGATGTCATCCGGCCGCAAATGGTTCACAGTCTTGTCGCCAAACTGGAACTCGACTTTGGCGGCTTTAAGAATACTGACGTTTCGAGATCGAAATCCATTTGCGCCGGTACCACTGCGCGCCTTCTCATCAGCGCCCGCCGAATAGCCCTGCAACTTGCACCGTTTTGCAACCATCTACATCTCGACCTTGTGCGAACTTACCGAGACGGTACAAAGCCAAACTCGGCAAGAAGAGCCCTCATGGCCAATTTCTGCCTGTCCGCACCCTC
This sequence comes from Metarhizium robertsii ARSEF 23, assembly GCF_000187425.2. Classification (NCBI taxonomy): domain Eukaryota; kingdom Fungi; phylum Ascomycota; class Sordariomycetes; order Hypocreales; family Clavicipitaceae; genus Metarhizium; species Metarhizium robertsii. Next base: position 1,302,034 of record NW_011942171.1, on the reverse strand, counting down.
TAACAGCAGCCCTCTTGTGGCGACTATTGCATCCGAGCTCGGCCAATGGTGCTCGTCTTCTCTCGGTTGCTCTGCGTCAGCACTCTCGCCGAGCTTGTCACCAAGGCTTTGTTGTGGCTTTGATATTCGCACGTCTACCCTCTCGAATGCCATGTTAAGCAGCCGAACTTGGTCCCCAGTCCACGCGATGGTGGGCACGTACAGTCGCTTCACTCTGTGTTCCCGAAGAATTGCATTCAGCGATCCTGCTTCGGGCTGCCTGCCAGAGCTGTGAATTGGCTGAGGGCTTGCCTCCAGGCGCATCGTTTCGCCATCTGCGACGGCGACAGGCGCCTTTCGCTGTACCCTCGTGCCGCACGGGTTTCTCGCGATACAGTCACCGAAATTGCAATGCTGCGTGGAATCTGGTTGCGGCATCGTCGCAAACATGGTCGTGTCGCCCTCATGCAGCAACGGGTAGACAAAGAGGCCAAAAAAGAATCACCAACTTGCGTACTAGAGATGGCGAGGCTTGCGGGCGTTTGTTCAATGTTGACGTTTCAAACACAAAGGGGGCAGGCAACAGGGACACACCGTCACTTGGTGACATAAGCAACCTGGGACCAGCATTTCGTGGTCATTTGTTGGTCTTGACCCTTGTTCGTACTCGGAGCAGGGACGCATTTCGCAGCAACACCTAAGACAAATATACCCATGCTTGTTTTGAGAGATACGTATGTTATCAGACCAAGGGGGGCCAGAGATGCGTTCTTCAAGGTGCGATTTGCACGGGGCCACAGGGCAACGATTCATAGCTGCACATTGATTATGCGATGGATTCTGACTGATGTGGGCATAGTCTTCCATAGGCCATCTGCTGCTGCAGTAAGACACGGAGTTGGTAGTGAATATAAAAAAAGCAACTTCCAGTCCTGTCACCAATGTTATCGTGTGATTGGCGTGCCATTCTGGCTGCAAAAATAAAGTGTGGTGGGGCATGCATCTACTAGCCGGGTACGGACTAGTATCCGGAGGTGGGTAGCGGGGGCAGGGTTGTGAACTTGTGCGTGTGAGATGAATGGCTTTGTTCGTGCCATGCCATTCTTCACATCATCATTCTGTCAACCGTTCTTATTCCCCTTCCAAACCAAGTTGCGGCCTCCATCGTCGCTACTAGCATCGTCCGCGAGACAATTACTGCTGCCAAGATACAATTTGAACAAAATAATCAGCGGTAGGTAGCTAACCTTCAATCAACGAGAACCCATTCATTGCACGCAAGCAACACAACCACACGTCATGAGTCATGATGTCTGAGCATCACGCTGACAGAACCACCATCATCAGGCACATTTCAATTTTGGTAACACGGCACCATGTGCTCCGGAGGGCCAAATGAAATGAACAATGACCCGGCCCCGAGGCCCGCGCAGAAGCCCCAGCGTCCAGAGCGTGCAAAGACTCCCTCGTGGAATGCCTACCCGTCATCCGCTGCATCATCATCAAAACAGCACACCTACGCACCACCATCCGGACCACCGCCCAGCCAGCAACAATACGCCGCACCACCGGGTCCGCCACCATCCCATCATCAGAATGAATTCGCGCCTCCAGCAGGACCTCCTCCAGACCACAAGCCCGGATACGCACCGCCTCCTTCTAACCAGGACTGGGCAGTCCCTCCTCCCGAGGCCCCTCCGTCCCAGAAAACAGCCGAGCACGACTGGCAAGCCGCAGTGCCCGATACGTCTCTCTTCCCTCCTCCACCGGCCATCTTCAGCGGACACGACTACTCGCCCGCAAATAATGCTACGGAGGAAGAAGCAGAAGCCGGCGAGGCCTGGTGTGCGCAGCACCCTCTCTCTCAGCCCCTGCATCTCGACGCCGCGGCCAAGACGGCCCTCCACGCAAACAACTTCCGCCTCATGGAGCCCGCCGGTTTCAACGGCAAGCTGAACTGGCTGGCACCCGGCCACTGGGAGGCCTCGACAGCAAACAACGCCCCGGACAAATGCATCATCGGCTACCCGCCGATGTACCTCGTCCACGAGCACGACCCCACGCGCCACGGCCGGCCCAAAACCATCTACTACGAGGTCAAGGTCCGCCGCGGCAGCAAGAACAACACCGTAGCCGTAGGCTTCACCGCCCTCCCCTACCCGTCCTTCCGCCTCCCGGGCTGGCACCGCGGCAGCCTGGCCGTCCACTCAGACGACGGCCGCAAGTACATCAACGACCGATGGGGCGGCAAGGACTTCACGCACGCGTTCCGCAAGGGTGAGACGCTGGGGATCGGAATGACCTTTACGCCGACCGGCACGCCGCGCCCCGACGTGTCCGTCTTCTTCACCAGGGACGGCGTCCGCGCCGGCGGCTGGGACCTGCACGAGGAGACGGACGCCGAGCAGGACTTGCCCGTGACGGGGTTGGAAGGCTTCCACGACTTGACCTGCGCCATTGGCGTCTTTGACAGCGCCGACATCGAGGTCGTCTTTGATCCTGCCAAGTGGAAGTATAAGCCTACGTAGGCACTGGCGCTCGGCGGCTTTACTTGTTTATTCTCTCTCCTTTTTTGCCCGCAAGAGAGTTATGTTGTGTCAAGTCTTTTTGAACCAGGCACTTGGAATGTTCAAAGCATTGTTTTTTTACATCCTTGCTGGTGCTTTGTATTATCCTGCTTGATCAGGATACGCCGTCATTTCTGTGGAAAGAGCGACTCGAGTCGTTGGCCCTTACAGCGCTGGCCAAATAATGCCAATGCATGATTTTGAAACCCTCGTCCCAAATTGAATTGCGCTACGCTTGGTATGCGATACAGGTGCTGCCGCAAATGCAGAATAGAATTGGGACCACCATTACTATGCCTTTAGTTAGATATTCTAGGTCTCAAGTCTTGCAGACAAGACTCGCTTTTAATGTAGTCAGTCCTCTTTGTTTACACCTGCACTGCTTGTGCCCTGTGCATATGCCACCATAGGTTGTATATTTACGACTTCGCGAACCATCTCCCGACCTACAGCAATCCCGTACCACGTCCTCGCCCTAACCAGTCCATCAAAACGCCTAGTACGCCCAGCTTTACTCATGAAATGTACATGTTACATAGGCCCCTCCTCCTTGAAATGTAGGGCCAGTCATTTAAAAGATCTTGGTAATGCTCTCCCTGACAATCACGCTATTCTGAGTCGCGTCCCTCTTGACACGGAAAAAGCTGTCGCAGAAATCACTACATCGCATATGTCTCAAAAAGTCCTCGTCGTGCGTAATCACAATGAGTTGGAAGTTACTCTGCGCCTGCCTCGTCTTGATAATCATGTGAAGAGACTCCGCCAAGCTCTTGATGTTGTCGCGGTCCAAATTTGTAGTCGGCTCATCAAGGGCAATCAGCCCGCAGTTTACGCCAAAGGACTCTGCCAGGGCGAGGCGGATGATGATGCTCGCGAGGACCTTTTGGCCGGCCGAGCAGCGGCCGCGCATGTCCATTTCCGTGTCTTGCTTGACCATGCAGAGACGGTAGTTGTAGTTGCGCTTGCCCGAGTTGGACTCGTTGTCGGAGCGAATGAGGATCGTGTCAATGTCTGTGCCTTGGTAGGTGGACTGCCAGAGTTCGCCTGCAATGCGGTTGACTTCTGCCATCTTCATCGAGTGGAATTGCATGACGGCTTTGTCGACGGCTGCTCCGCACTGGGCTAGATCTTCAATGGCGGCTTTGGTGGTTTCGACACGGATATGGGACTCGCGGTATTTCTGTTTGGCTCCCTTGTAGTCCATTTCCCACTCTTGTAATAGCCTGCCTAGCTCTTCATCCTTGGTCTTCATAGTGCCCATGACGGATCCTCGTTCGGCAAGAAGCCGGTTGGATTGGTTCTCGAGGCTGCGTGCCTCGCTCTGCAGGCGTTCGTAATCTTCATGAGCGTTGCGATCCTCGAGTTCTTCAATCTCTCCTCGGAGAACTTCTAATTGTCGCAGATGTTTCCGGTAGTGGAGATTGTCGCTGATATTCTTCTTCATACGGTCACCGCTGTCAATGTCTTGCTTCAACTTGTTTGCTCGAACAGTGAGGTCCGCAATGTCCTTTTCAGTGTTGCTAATGGATTTCTCCAAAGCCGCTATCGCCCGCAGATTGGATGCCAAGTTTGACGGTCCGCCTCGATCGATGTAGTCCTGTATATCATTATCAAGCATTTTTATTTCGCTGACAGAGTTGGCAATCCCGTCCCGTTCGTCGACAATCACTTGCTCCTTGGCACGGCCTCGTTGAAGGGTGTCATCACGAGCGGATCGAGCATCGACGATGCTAGGTTCTACCTTCTCAAGCTCCTCGTCGGCCCGTTGGATAGTCTCCCGCTGATGAGTCATGTCGTCTCTGAGGGCCTGTATTTGATTTTGGATATCATTCTTCTTGTCTAATTGGCCAACCGCCTTGCCAATCTTGTTCCTCAGTTCGCTTCTTTCCAGCTCCAAGGAGCCTAGTTGGTCCTTCATGCGCTGTCTATCCGTAGTCAGTTTAGCCACCCGGTTTTTCAATCCCCTCATTTGCTCTCCAATACTAGCCTGCAGCTCATGAATCTCATCAGCGCTTCGAGTGGTACCACCAGACAACTGTTGTGACATGATGCGGTCCACCTGACTTTCGGAGTCTTGAATATCTTTCATGAGCTGGGAGATACCTGAAACAGTCTTGGACAAGTCATCCAAGTCGCGCACTCGGCCGTCCTCGCCAGCAACTCTAGACTCGTGTTCTTCTAATTGCCGTTCGAGGACGTCGTATTCGCTCTCAATCGCTTTGCACTCGTCACGTATAGACGGAAGCTCTGCAGTCAGGCGCTGGTATGTGTCGTAGCTAGATCGAACTTTACGCAGTGATTCCAGGCCAGCCATGGCCTCTTTCAGGTCCTTCTCCACGTCGACCTTGCCCTTTGGGTCAAGGTTCTTTTCGATCTTTTTGCTAAGACGATCCAAACTAGCGCTTTGACCGTCGTCGAAATGTCGTTCGCAGAGCAGGCAGCGCTTCTTCGACTCTAGCATTCGCTTGCACTTGTTGTAGTAGTCTACAAGTGCATCAAAAAGACTCAACTCGTTGCGATAGTCTTCGACCTGTTGTTCTACCGAGCCAACCTCTTCCTTGTAGTCATCAATGACTGCGCCATCTCGGACCTCGTGGAGTGCAGTCAAAACTTGTTTCTTACACGTTTCAGCCTCTCGGGACTTGGACTCTTGGGACTCCCTGGCATTTTTGAGCCTGTATTCAATTTTCTGTTGTTTCTGCTTGGTCTGCTCTAGACTTCGGCGAGCGTCTTGCAGTGCCTTATTTTGCTGGGTGAGAGCAGTGTGAAATTTTGTTTCCAGTGTGTCAAGGTCCCAATCACCGCCAATTGCCGCGGCAAGCTTAGACTTCCATGTATTAGTCAGGGTCTCGAGTTTCCGTTTTCTGTCTGTGACCTCCTTCTTCCTATAGTCAAGTTGCGCTCTTTCAGAAGCGAGACGAGTGCATTCGACGAGTTCTCGGCCAAGCTTCTCGTTCTCAGTTTCGAGCTGCCATAGCTTGTCGTTTTCGTCAGAGATTTGTTTGTCCCAGTTGGCCTGTTCCATCTGAGTTTGTGCTCTGCTAAAACGTGCACTAATATCTTCTAGCTGGCCATCCAAGATAGCCTTGGCACCTTCGTCAACATCGATTAGACTGGCCTCGTTCTGCAGGACACTAGTGCGCTTTTCAATGGCTCCGATACGTTGCTTTGCCGACACGCGGTCCTGGGTTCTGGCAGCTTTTCGACCCTCCAACTCTGTAATCACTCCGGTTGCCTTGTCCAATTCTGTGGCATTTTCCTTCTGCAGACGCTCAAGGTCTCGCTTCTTCTCAGCCAGAAGTTTCTGGATCTTTTCGTTGAAAGACTTGACGTGCTGTTCTGTCAAATCCCCATCGTAGCCTCGAAAGCCGTGTGTAACTGCAGCTTCTTGCACCATCTCCATGCGAGCTTTTACTTGTCGCTCATATTTATCCTTGTCTGACTGATTTTTACCCTGTTCGGAAAGCTTTGTGGACAAATTCTTGCGCGAATCGGCCAATTCTTGCTGCAAGTCGTTGTACTGAGACTTGCTTTGCTCTGCTTCTTCTCGATATCGCTCCATGCTATTTTCGTATTGGGCGAGTGCAGTCTCAAGCGATGCGTCGTCCTCATGAAGCTCTTCAAACGTCTGTTTCAGCTCGTTCACGGCATCTTGTCTGTATTCCAGTTGTTCTTTCTTGTTCCCAAGATTTTGAACAATTTGAAGGAAACTATTGGCTTGCTCATGTTTGCGGCGAATCTTGTCCTGGGTTTCCTGCATCTCGGCCGAAAGAGTCTCGCACTTTTCCCTAGCATCCTCAATTTCGGCCTGCAAACCGGTCATTCGCTTTTCTGCTCTTTCACCCCGGTCTTTATTTGCCTTGTTATGGGCTTCATCGTTTTGTAGCTTGCCCAACTGCTCCACATGCTTCTTGCGAAGTACCTTCAAGTTGTCAATGGCCTTGGTATACTTGAGGGCTTCGAATATTTCGTCAAATCGCTTCTTCAGTGCGGCAGGTTCGCTAAGTGGCCACAAAGACTCATCCTGGTGACAAAAGATGACAGCATCAAGGATGGCGGGTGAGACGCCGAGTCTCTCCGGGATCATTTCATCAAGCTGAGCCTGCCTTGTGGAGGTTGTTGTTCGCTCGCCATTGTTCACTACGACAAGAGAACAGTCAAGAGTTTTCTGCGAACGAGTCGTTTTCTTAACCGTCAGCTGTAGGCTGCGGGTAGCGACATGCTGGCGGTCGTTGATGGAACGAAATTGTAACTTGACCTGGGCCATGACCTCTTTCTCTCCACAGAGCTAGGAAACATTAGCGCAAAGTCCAGGATGAAGGTGGCATGATGACAAGATGACACTACTCATCGAGACCAGAGCCTACTTTGGGGTCATGAATGAATGCACCGCCTTTGCTGTTTGGCGGCAGCTCTCCAGTGGTGGCATACTTGAGACACTCGATAATGGTTGTCTTTCCAGATCCATTGTATCCGACAATCAAAGTCAAGGGCGTATTGAATTGGATGGCCTCCCGGACCGACGGACTAAAGGACCGGACCCCAGAGATGGAGAGTTTGTCGATTCTCGACATGTTGAACGGTGCAATGCATTGATTTGAAGGCCAAAATTGAAATCCGGTTTTTGGCTCAGGGTTGGGCGTGACAAGATGGCCTGCTGAGTGAGCGCCGAAGCTCGGAGTTCTCGTTCGCGTAAACTGGTTCGGAGCTGTGCATTGAGTTGCAAATGTGCACGTTGAGGGACGCGCCAGGCAGCGGGTCACGCGTTTGGTTGCGGGCTTTGGTGACGATGAGGGGAGCGTCTTCACGTGCAGGGACATCTGGACCTTTAATCAATGTAGCATGCGCCACGCATGCGCCACATGTGAAGTACAGAATCTACATACAGATACTCCGCACGCAGATATAGTGGGCACGAGCCACCATTCAATGCTCCGTACAACTGAAGACTGATCACTTGAGCTCGACACGTCAATCATTGGGAAGATGATAACTAGTGTGAATGCACGGTGCGAAATTGATTACGGAGTACTCCGTACTACCAGTAACTATCTTCTCAAGTACTCCGGACTCCGCAGTACTCCGTCAACCCATATCGTGCGTAGCACAGAATAGTGGCGCAGCCATGGCTGGGACTAGTAGTACTCCCTATTGGTACGGAGGACAAGAGGTGCATTTGCACGGGTCCAAATCTGCGTCTCACTCGTCTTCAGACAACTGATCGACGCCACGGTCCGAGCAAATCGGAGAATTACAAGGCCGATATTTGCACTGGTTCAGGCTAGTCAGTAGGTTGGGCCGTTCCGTTGGACCCCTGCTGAAGCTCCCAGCAGCAGTCAAGCAGCGAGACAAGCCCTGCCTGTTGAAGCAAAGTTCGAATGTGCTTTGTGAGGCCGTTGCAGTGTTGGACTAGCCTCAAGTGGACGTGTTCTGTATATTTTGAGGTATATTGCAGAAAATTGATGCTTCTGGAGCTCAAACAGGTAGTGCTCCGTGGTCTTGATGGTTGCTAAGCATTGTCAGGATGCAAGTGTGTCGGCGGCATGGAATACCCAAGCCGTCCTTGGAACCGCAGCTTGGCCCCTGCTCAGGAGGGGTAAAGAGACAAGATGAAAAGTCACAATTTGCTTTTGGAGACGACAGAGACAAATCTGACTGATGACATGTCAACCTGTCGAACTGGGACGAGAGGGCGACCAGCGAGGGATTTCGATGAAACCGGACAGGCCGGTAGAATGGTACAAAGTAGGCGTCTGTACCACGATACTCTGGCGACAAAATTTTGCAATGTGGATATGGAGTACGGAGTAGTTGCTGTACACTTCGTAATGCAAAGCGCCTGACATTTGAGTTGACGAAGCTGTGGCAAAAGAAACAGGAGCGAGGGGCAAGCAAAATGAAGATTGCGACTGCTAATACTCCGTAACAATGACTGATCTGCTCCCCCCTTGCCCCAACTTGGAAACATGGACTTTTCGCTTTTCCCCATGTTCCACTCCATCGCAAATGCTACCCAGATTCGGCCTCTTAAGACCAGAGCCTTCAATGGCTAGGAATCTGTCCGCCTCTCAAAGAGAGTCCCGCATTCTTCTTTTCCGTCTCCCGCAGCGTCTACTTTGCACGACAAAGCTCCCAAGCTCCACGCCTCGGCTCAATTCCTCGGGTGGCAACCAATCCTGCGGCCCTCATTTCGCCTCGAATGATCCTTTGACACAAGGAATGCCGTAATATAGCTCCATTCGTTGATAGCAGCCGCCTGATGAGCTTGCAACCAAAACAGGTTTTGGGGATGCACATGTGGTGGTCATTTGCCGTGCCAGTCTCGAACCTCTTATTAGATTTGGCCGTCGCCGGCCCTAACCTGTTGGGCCCTAGTAAGACTTGCTTTTCCCTTTCTTTTCTTTTTTTTTGTAAAATAAAATTCAAATTGCCAACCAGTCCCCTTTGCCCTGCCATGCTGGACCAATGGAGTAATAGTAAGCTTGGCTACCCGGCCACTTTTTTGGCAGTTCTGTACGGCGTAGTTAGTCGTGTCTGGTCTGGTACTAACTAGTATTGTAGTCTTGAATGGACCCGAGCAACCTGAGATCGACAGTGCCACGGCGCGAGCTTTACGGCAAAGCTCTCCGCTTTTTGCGGGCGTTTTGCTCCGAGCCAGTCGTGACTTGCTGGAGCGAGGTGCAGAACTGAGTCCCTGGCACAAGACAGCAGGCACCTGGTAGCTCCCTCCGCCCAGGCGTTGGGCTAGCGAGCCCGGCTGGCGGATGCAGAGACCAGGGTCAGCTGGTTTGCAGGTTCCGGACTACAAATATTGAAATTGTTTATCAGGAAGCTGTTTGAGTCGCAACTCACCACCACCCTGAGCACCACCCTGACTGGCTGCTGACTGCCTGGCGTCGAACTGGTCAAGTGGTTTGCCCGGCAGGTGGCGCTGTGGCTCTGCGTCTCCGTAGCCTGGCCGCTTTGGGTCTAAGTACTTGAAGGAATACATGATAACGGAGTACTTACTCCAGTATGCACTGCTCAACTTAGAATGGAGTAACTTCAAGTACCAACCAGCTTTGGGGACCCCGTGCATGCATTGCCAATGGAGCCCCCCTGTACGAGGTACCCGTCGCCATGTACCAATTCTCTGATTAGCTCCCACTCCCTGCCTGCTCCCCCGTAATTTGTCTAGAAGTTAGTACTTATTACTTGGTACTCCGTAGTGTGTACCAGACATTTGGAGCTCGTAGGCTCTGTCGCCATGGGATTCTTATACAGTAGCACGCGCTGCCGCTAAGAATTCGTGCATCGCTCTCTTGCTCTTCTTATTCTTCCTGCTCCCGTTAGTTCGCTCAACGACTTCGTTTAACTCCATCATCTTCCCACCGTCGACCGGTTTGCTTCCCGCTCGCCGGCGTAACGATTCCCGCCAGCATCGAACCGGTCTGGCGCCGGCTTCGACCTCTGGAGAACTGCCGATATCCGACAACCAGTCGGCTGGTTCTGCTCTTCAACTCAGCATTTGAGCATTCCAAGTGCTACAATCAGCCTCTACAATCCGCTCCCGCGCTGTGCAAGTTCATCTCGGGCGCACCACTCCCCTCAGCCGGCTCACAAAGCTCCGGAACTGCCCAAGTGCTCGCTATGTTCCCGTCACGGAACTGAACTTTGACGCCAACCCTAACCCTGATCCGATGCAGTTACATGTACTGGAGCTATTGCAGCCGCAGAGCACATCGAGACAATCATGTCCCACGACCCCCCTCCACCTCCGCCACCCTCTGGCAATTTCTATGGGTTTTCGCCATTCAACTTGAACGACTTGAACAATCCACAGAACTCTCCGGTTGGTCCCTGCTTCCTGTTTCCATCCATATCTTTGCCGTGGCCTGCGTTGCATGGCGAGTCCGGGAGCTGACAGAAACCCCTCCCTTGTACCATAGTTTCCCGCCGGCGGGCCATCTAATCATGATTTAATGTCCTTCTTCGATGACGCAGATATGATGGATCCCTTTGGCGACGTATCCATGAACATTGACTCGGGAAACGGCGCACAAGTCATGCCCGTACCCAGTTCAATGCCTGCCAATACAAACGAAGACGTCGCTATGATGAACGATGCCGACGCGCAAGCTTCTTCCTCGAACGTTGCTCAACCACAGGATGATCCGCTGGCCATGGCGGTTGAGAAGGTGCCCGGAGCTGGCCCTCTACCGCCCCGTACTTTCGCCCAGATGAGTCTCAACGGTGGCGGTAGCAGTGGAAGTGCAAGCACATTGACCGACTTTACAAAACGGAGAAATTGGCCGGCCAAGGTGGTGGAGGAGCTGAAGGACTTTCTACATATCCTCGACGCCAACGGCCGAATCAAGTATGCGTCCGGTAGCATTTTTGGCATTTCGGGATATACAGCCGCCGAGGTTCAAGATGTGTTTTTGAAGGATTTCATCCACCCAGACGACCAGGGAGTTTTTGTTGCGGAACTGAACGAATCCATCGCCTCTGGTAGTCCTCTGCGAATGTTTTACAGATTCAAGACTAAGTCTGGCAACTATACTGTCCTGGAAACTGTCGGCCACGCCCATATCGCGGCGGCAAGATTTGCGCCGAACCCGAATAATCAATCGCCTTTCTGCCAAGCTGTCTTTATGATGTCCAGGACGTACCCGACCAAGAACGCTGGGCTTCTTGACTCATTTTTAGAGCACAAGATGGAGAACGAGCGGCTGCGACGCCGCATTTCAGAGCTTCGGAGAGAAGAGGAAGCCGAAACTGAGGAATCGAACCGTCAATGGGTGCAGAGTCAAGAAGGCCGGTCTGACATGACACCGTCCGAGACCACAGGAACATCCACCCCGTTTTTCCGCAACGCTAGTTCGACAAGCGATATGCAAGCAGACGGATCCGCACTTACAAGAGAAAATCTTGAAGGTGTTGCGGCAGGCCGAAACTCGGACTCTCTGGGCGATAAGATGGCGCGCTACGAAGGAAGTACGCATGCGGAGACGATAGAACTGTTAACCGGGCTGCGTTATCTTGAAGGGGAACGCAGTAGAGGAATCACGACGGGTGGCAGCAGCCCAACGCTCATCAGGGGTGATGCCGGCATTGCGATCCCCATCGATCGAGATGCCAGAGCAGGCGAGAAGAAGAAGAAGTTGAAGACGGCGGAGGAATATGTCTGCACAGATTGCGGTATGGCTGCCCACAGGAAACCGCATACCCGTTCGACCCGTTTTATGTTGTCAACGCAGTGGCTCTTTTGTGCTTACTAACTGTGGCTGTAGGGACTCTGGACTCCCCGGAATGGCGAAAGGGGCCCAACGGACCGAAAACGCTTTGCAATGCCTGTGGCTTACGATGGGCTAAGAAGGAAAAAAAGAAGACCAATGCGTCACAAAAAGGAGCCGTGGCGGACCAAATGATGGGATAACATTGCTACCAAGGGTTTCTGGAGAACTTGCTTTGGGGCGACATCTGAGCATGGTGCGGCGTCAGTTGGAAGCACTCGAGGCCATTGACGGTTGAAGCGTGACGTCCAAACGAAAATGTTGGGCGTTTGGAAATCACATTTCTTCAGGGACACCAGATGTGTACGAATTTGTTGGCAACGATACGTTAAAAGCGGCCACAGCGTTTTTGAGCACTGCTTTTCTCTTCTCATTTTTGTTCTGGACTAGATGACAGTACAGAACGGCCTCGGGCATCTTGTATGCAGTTTGGCTTGGCCATGCGGGGTTTTTATGCGTCATTTCTGTGTTTATTCTTACATTTTGAAGTTGTATGATGGGCATGATGATACCTGGGCGGAGTAACAAAAATCAAGAGGCACAGGACACAGCGTGGGCTCTCGGGACTTATTTTGGGTTGTTTATTTTGGGATTTATACTTTGAGTAGCGCAGGGAATTTTCACAGCAAATTCAATGAGCAAATCAGTTGGGAGGCAATTCCCCTACACATGAATGACGCAGCATGCAACGTATCGAGGGTCGGCGTTCTGCTTTCATATCGTGACGTATGTGAAGCTCTTGCCGAGCTTTCTTGACACAGAAGCTTCGCAGAGGTAGAATTTAGAGTTTGCCCAAGTGTCTGGTGTCAAGTGTCGTCAACTGGTAGCTTCATCATCCCCGGCCCAGCTGTACCGTGGAGCCCTGCCCCGCAGTTCTGCGCCTGCTTCAGCGTGCCACTGCTCCTGAAGCGCTTCTCGGCATTGCCATGACGAGGCGTGATTTGATGCCAACTACCAGAGCGGGCAGCCTTGACGACGGACCGGCGAATGGGCCAGCCGAAGAGTCATGGTTTAGGCCTGCCCTTTTTACTATTAGTTTCACTCCGGGCTGCTTCTTGCTTTCTCTTCCTTTTCATCTCCCATCTCCATCAAGCAGCCTCTTCGAAACCCCGTATCTGCTAGTCCAAAGATACATCTAATCGTCATCCATCATGGACAAGCTCCTCAGCGTCGGGAAGGACATGCTCCAGCAGCAGCTGTCTGGCCAGGGGCAGAGCCAAGGTGAGTGCGAGATTCTTGTGAATTGCGCCTAGATCAAGGGGAATTATTTACCCCTCGTTGACGGATTAGCTGTTCCCCCTCCCCTCCCGTTTTTCCCCCCCTCTTTCCTTCGTGGACCCCTGCCTGGCGATAAGCTACCCCACCATGGAAGTATCCCTGCTCCATCAAGCTGGCGATGACTCGACGAGGCTTCGAGGAAGAGCGCGGCGTGCCGATACGATTTTTGTCAGGCAAGACTCTTTGGTCTAACACGAACCTCTGCAACAGGACAGTCCAACAGTTAGTACAAGCCGTGGCGGTGCACCTCTCCCAGGCCGAGCGACTAACAGCCATCAAGACCAGGGCGGCAGCGGCGGCGGCAACAACAACAATAACAACAACTACAACAACAACAGCGGCGGCGGCGGAGGCAGCGGCGGAGGTTTCCAAGATGACATCCTCAGGATGGCCCAGCAGCACGCGTCCAGCAACGCCGGCAACTCTGGCAACAGCGACCTCTTCTCCAACATTATGAGCGCCGTCGGGAACAAGCAGCAAAAGATTCAAAACGAGGACATTGACGAGCAAGGTGGGCCCTGCAATCCTGATTCCTCAACCTTTTTTGTTCTCAGTGGCCCGTCACAGCTGACAGCGCACGTGTCAAACAGATGCCATCAAGCAGCACCAGCACGCCTACAACAACGACGGCAAAGGCGACTCCAGCTCGCTCGGGACCGCGGCCGCCATGCAGGCCCTCAAGAAGTTCACCCAGTCCGACAACAACGCCAGCTCGGGGTCGGGCCAGGCTGCCTTTTTGGGCATGGCCATGTCCGAGGCTAGCAAGGTGCGTCGTGGCGCCTCTTTTGTTGCAGAAGAAGCGCAAATCGGCCCAGAATCAGGGGTTGTCTCTTCATATGGAACTAATTCGTCTTGTAGCTCTTCGATTCCAAGGCTTCGCAGGGAAAGGTTGCGGACGGAGCTAGCAAGGAGAATGTCGTCCAGCAGGCGGCTGAGATGGCTATGAAGATGTACTTCAAGAGCCAGGCCCAGTCGAAGGGTGGATTGGCCGGGCTGGCCTCCCAGTTCATCAAGTAAAAGGGGTCATGTAGCATTTGGGATGTCGACGGTGCGGGTTGAATGAGAGCAGAGCCACAGCTTTTAAGAAGTAGTATCTTTTTTTTCCCCGGCCCAGCAACTAGCTAGCTTATACTTCATGCTGGACACGGAGCACGTGTGTGCAGACATGTGACGTTGTACCCAGCGACATGAAATGATCACGAACGTGTAGTCTACGGCAAAGGAGAAGAGCGGTGGCCTTGAACAGCCTACCAAGAGGCCTTCTGAAGCCTTCTCAGCAACACCAAACCATAAATCCGGGCAAGATACACATCTAGATGGCACATGGGCATCCCTCACACATCGCCATCGTCATCATAGGGCCTCTGCACATCATCACATCACGCAGCAGGGCCTTGTCCCCGTAATCTCAAATACTTCCTCCTCCTTGTGCCCCCTCGAAGACACAATGCCGCTACCCTCGGCGTCACTCGCCCCTATCCTGCTCTCTCGCTCCGCCGCCCGCGCCTTCATCCTCCCAAATCGGTGCTCCAGCCAGCCGGTGAAATCCGTGCTCTTGGTCCCCCGGAGATCCGCCCGGTAAAACTCCATCCACGTCCCCAGCCGGGCCTTCACGTCCTCGCCCGGCGTGGTGACTCAGCCCATGCACAGAGACGGCGGGACAAACGCGCACCCCAGCAGCCGTAGGTCCTTGACCCGCTCGGCAACGTTCATGACTTGCGTAGTGAAGAAGGCCACGTCCTACTCGAGCAGCAGGTCATGCGGGTTGAAGATGCGCAGGATCTGGTTGAGCATCATGGCGATGGACATGAGTGTTGCCGCGCTAGACTCGCACAGGATATACATCCTTACGAAGGATGCTGGGGTCGCCTTTGGCGCCGACGACGACCCGGGGGCGGCAGCTTGCGCGCCAGCGATCATGCTGCCGAAGAGGTTGACATTCGAGCCTGGCCTGGTCGTAGCGTCGGCGGATCTTGTCCAGGTGTAGCTCTGGCTTGTTGAGGTATTCGGGGTAGCTGAGCAGATACTCGAGCTTGATGGTCTCCGGGTCCGACATGTTGGTTTGCCGGGGGTGAGCTGGCGCAGGGCCGGCTTTTCGGGACGCTATGAATTGCGGTTTGAATTGGGAGTTGTGGTTTGTGACGACCTCAGAGACCCAGGTTTTGATGAGACACCGTTTGTATAATTTCCCCCCCTTTTTTTTTGTGATTGGGAACGCTTGTTGTCGAGATGATTAGGAGAGAGGAAGCAGATGAGGGGGCCAAGTTGGACATGGCAAAGAAATGAAGCAGCCGCTTAAAGCAAGGAGGGATGTGATTCCCATAATCTGCCTGCTGAAGCCGTCGTCCCAGTCTCGAGCGGCTTCAAGTTGAGAATATGCACCAAGCCGTGGACATGCACCGATAACTCTTCTCTGCTGCCACCCATCCAGTTCTTCACCCTCTCCATTAGCAACCAATTCACAAATATGAGAGTCCCAATGAAGAGTTACAGAACCATGCCGGGCAGTACAGAACATATAAACTAACCCGCATCAAATCGGGGTTATAAAGCAAACACAAACCTGGCAAATCATGATGAGATAGATGGCAAACAACGTTTCCACTGTCAACACCTGCCCCGGTCTATCGGCAAACAACTACCTCAAAGCCTTCAGCGCAACCCCGTACTCGGTCAGCATGGACACTGTGATCCTCCCCGTCCTGACGATGTTTAGCCATCTAATTTTGCTCGGCGGGCTTTTTGACGTTGATTGTAAATATCTTTTGGTAGGAAATATAGCTCTTCGTTAGCGCCATCGCGGATTATTGTACTAACGACTCGGGCTTGGATGCTGGCATGCTCTGAAAGGCGTGCAATTTGCTTCTTCTGCGGTTCAGTAAACCTTCGATAGCTTATGTGTGCCGAGGGGTTACTTGACTTCTCGTGATTATGTGAATTTAATTCCCTGTAATGCCATTTATACTGATTATCGTCATCACGAGAAGCCGTTATTTTAAGCCGATATTTGCAGTCGGTCTTTCTTGTGCGAGACTTTCGAATTCCAGTCGCTGTAGAAGGTCTTTTGTAGCCGCGGTCACAATCAAGGTAGCCCCAGGTTGGCTGCTTCGTGCCGTCTATTTCGATCATTTTGCTCATGGATCTCTTTGTGAAGCCAACGCCGTTATTGCGGCCAAAAGCTAGTACAGCATCGTACAGCTCATTAAAAGAGCTATAACCTTCTGATGGCGGTATATTGGGTGGCGGATTTTGAGGGCTTTGAGGGCTTTGAGGGCTTTCTTCATCCATCGCGATAGCGTTGTTGTGTTGCAAAAGAAGGAAAAATTGACAATGCTGTTGCCTCTTGGAAAGTGTTTAGGCGACGTTTTGTAATTTCCACTGTTGCTGCCATACATACTGATGTAAAGGATGTGGTTGAAAAGGTGGGGCGGTCGCGCACCGAGCAAAGAGTGGTCAATCGCACGCCGAGCAAAAGAACCATGGTCGCCGAGAAGGCACCATTGCATGCCCGAGCCTCCACAGCGGATCTTGAGGCGTGTACAGGGTGAGCAGGACGGCTGGGCTTGGTCTCACTGGGACATTTTTATTTGCTACTGGTGTTCGCGGATTTCTTGTGATGTCTAGTGCGACGCGGGAGTTTCATCTCCAAATACGCGACCTACCACGCCCGAAAAGCGAGATGGGGGTCAAGTTACAACACATGTAGACAGAGGTTCGTATTGAAATACTGCCTTTCTTCTTCCATGTCCGGCACCCATCATAGTTCCTCCCGGGAATGGCTGGCATCTCGTCCGTCAAGCGGGGACCCGCGCGATGTTCGACTCAGCGAGGGGCAGGGGGCGGGCGATTTTACCAGAGCGGGAAATATGTGGTGAGGCGGCGGTTTATAACTTGCGGCTTCGAGACGGCTTTGCATCTGGCTGTACCGATTGACGGTTTGAGACCCGGTTGGTGTCCTCGTAGGCTACCGATGTACCTGGGCGCCAGTTGCGTAGTTGTCGGGTAGATCCATGTCACATGGCTTTTCAACACCCTTCTTCTGCATTCATGAAATCTTCCTTGCTTGACCCTTTTCATCACCTTCTCCTCTAAAATCTAGGCAGGCAAGACCTGCTCATGCTCTGCCTATGCCGTTATTATCACGGCTATCGAATACATATAATAACATACGACAGCCCTATTAATAAATTTTGAAGCCCCCGGCTTGCCGCTTTGCTTACACTTATGATAAGAGCTTACGTTGTCATCAGACTAGCGGTGATATGGGCATTTGATACATTAAGTGGGCAAGCCATTTAGCCTGGCCCAAAATTGCGAGACAGCCCCAAAATACCGGGACAGCCAAATATGCTAGTAAAAAGTAAGATTCTCGGTTTTTTTTTTGTTTATAAAGAGAAAATACAGATCTATCCGGATCTCCACTGGGAACTTCACCATTTACCTCCAGAGCGACGTCGCCGGTGGTCTCTTGTTGCGTATTCTCCAACTTTTAGCCTCCGCGAGCACCTCTAGGCGCCATACTTTATTTGCTAATCTAATAGTTAACTCAGTGTTGGAGACAGTTTCTGCGCACCAGGGATACTGTCTGGGCCGAATTCTGTAGGAAAAGACGCCTCTTGCTGCTTTTGGAGCTGTCTTTGTTGTGGTTCCTCTTCTTCCTGGACACTTTAAGCAGTGCCTTGTTCCTAGGCTTAAAAAGAGAGTAGATTAGTTAAAGTTAATAATCATAACTTGCTGTTGTTCCTTGTTCTAGAACTGATTATTACCCCGTTCGTCGCCATGATCGACGCCCTCCGCCCAAACCGCCTGCAAGGAGCGTCGCAGCTCCGTTTCCATCGCTGCAGTTCGTTGTGCCGGTTCCCGTGCAATCACTTAGTTCGCTAGCTGATCATCTTGGTAATACTCGTCTTCTATGTCGTCGCTCGGCATCTTGTTTCCAAATTGTACTGAATCAGGATAAGGGCATTCGGGTATTGAATAATGATAGTTGACGATTAAGACTCTAACAGAATGTCATCGGCTGTCTGCAATGCTTTTTCAAGCAAAGCTCCTCAAAGGGCATCCGGCTGCAGGCTCAGAAGACAGAAGCTGGCCAACTGGACCGAAAATGAGCAGCTCGTACCACGGATAGTGCTACAGGGCGACATGGACCCACAAATAGGATTTTGCGACGCCCGGACGTATATTCTGGAACGACGTCCGCGCGTCCGCTCCAGCGGGAGCGCTGCGCTGCGCTGGGAGCCTAGGCTGCCTCTCTCCCTTGGAGAGGTGCTGGGGTGACAATACCCGCATCATGTGTATCCAACTTTTCCAGGTTCCGTGTCAATCAGCACCACCAGTTCAAGTCTAATTAAGCTAACACCCAGGAAATATGTTTCTTCCATCTTTAGTTTAGAAATGACCAAAGTTTTAGCAAAATCCCGCTCCGCAGCGGCTGCTGCTGCTCGCGTCCATCTCTCAGGTCAGTCCGTTAGACAGTATAGAGTATAAGAATAATATGCAGCCGTAGTCGGTTCTAGAGCGGGCGCGAGGCTTGGTCTCTCGTACAGGCAGGCAAAGCTGCGCCTTGTATTTATTTTATGCGAGGGCGCGAGGCTTGGCCTCTCGTATAGGCATCTAAAGCTGGGCCTTATATTTATTTTATACATAGGCGCTCCGGCCTTATACTTGGCGCTGCCGTTACAAGGAGTAATTCTTTTCCTTTTTTGGCAACTGCGACCCACTATATAAAGTTGCGGCATATCAAAGTGATATTCGCGATTTAGGGGAATTGCTACAAGGGCATAAACCTTGCCCCGGCATGAACATTATACTGGCATGACTTTTACCACTTGTAATTGGCTTAAATTTTAGGTACTTCTCAACAAAGGCAGTGTAGCCAGCTTCCTTGACATCTCCTGAATCACTTACAGCCTGGTCTGTTACAAGCCTAATATTCATAATCGCGGCCGCAATTTGTCTCCTACTATTTGTGAGATCAGGCGTAGCGGAAGGCGCTACTAGTATTAGGCGAGAATTACCTTCGTAGAAGAGGAAAGCATGAACTCCTCTAATCTGAACGTGGCCATGAATCGTAGAGCTGCTTGTTTATTTTAAGCTTCTCTAGAGAATACTAAATAAATGTATTATAAGCTAGATTTAGGGCTATATATATAATAGTATGCGAATAAATTAGCTACTTTAGGTAGAGGTAGCAGAATCTAAGGCGGGTTAACAGAAAAAGTTTAAGCTTATCAAGGGAGGTAAAAGTTATACCGGTGTACAGTTCATGCCGGCATAGCAATTCCCTGATTTAATGCACTATATACTAGTCGTACGTTATTTAATATGCTTACCTCCACTCTCTCTGCCTTGGCGTTATTATTACGACTGTTAGAAAACGCCTCCACTTTAAAACTTGGCTCGAGCCAAAGCTTTCTTCGGAGCTCTTACTCTACTTGTAAATAATCGTTTTATTCAAGTCGCACTAGATCCTATTCGTGCTCTTAAACCGTTACGACTCAGGTATTAAGCGAGGGTACTTATGCGGCGCCTAAAAACCCGGCCCACGTAGTAATCGAATTGTTTTAATGCCTGCGCAGACCAGGATGTGATCGGGGTAATAGGGGAAGGTAATTACACCATGTATATATATAATCAATTGTACCCTGCTAAACAGCATATAAAAGGCATGGTTCATCCACGCTTTTCACTGAGAAATCCCTTCTATCTCTCTGTTAAACTCACCTCGCTTAATCTATTTTATAACCTGATCTATTATCTAGTATCTTTATTATGAAGCTGTTTCTAGTCTCTGTTGTCGGACTCGCTTCCGCCTCATCCGCGCAAACCCTCACGCCGGTAAGATTTTATCTACCTAGCGCTTTACAGGTAGTTTACTGAGTTGTAAAAACAGCCGTTTAAGGGTTTGCTAGGCCAGGTGTGTAACGGCTAAGGTTCCTAAGGGATAAACTAGTTGTAGTTTATGTTAGCAGAACTACTAGGGCAGTTAATTTAAGTAGTTAGGTATTATATTAGTAATAAGTTATAAATTATAACTAAGTAATTAAAGTTAAAAAGTTATAAGTAAAGCTTATTTAATATAATAATTTATATTAAAAGCTAAAAAGCTAAAGTTTATTTATAAAGTAAATTTAAGGGTTTTTATATACTATAATATTTATCTTTTATTTATTAAAGTCTTAGTAAATTATAATTATATATATACTATAAGTTTATTTAAAGTTTACTAAATAGCTAGTAAACTCTTTCTTATTAGTAGCTTATTTTAACTATTAATCTGTTACCTGCTATGCTTACGCTATCCCGTGGCTTATATAGCCGGCCTAACCTGCAACCTACGCTGCAGCTTATAACTGGGTCGTAACAAGGTGTTGGATTATTACTCCGCGAATCGTGTCACTTGTCAGGCGGTTGAGGGCAAGCCCGAGGTAAGCACTATTTCTAAGGCCTGATATAATAAGTGCTAATCTACAAGTAGCTTACAAATTATCACATCTGGCACGTAAGTATTGCTTTATTATTTTATATCGAATAAATACTAATATTATTATAGCAAGAAAGCACTGACGAGGTAAGCGGTCCAGCAACGCAACGCAGTTCTTAACGACTAACAGCTATTTAGACGCGTCAAAAGTTTGTTGCCAACTGTCCTCAGGACCGTGTAAGTCTATTTATTCCTGGCTAGTATAAGTTGTTACTAATTGGTTTCCCTAATAGAATATCCAATGCCAGAAAGGCAAGCCTCCGTTCCGCACTACAAACTTGCTTGTAAGTTTTCTGTAATCTGTTATATAATATATATATTAATAAGTAGGATATCTACGTATGCCAAGTTACCAAGTCCTAGTATAAATCTTGCCGGTAACGCGTGTCGGGTTTTATGGTTATAGCTAGCTTGGATTAAATACTTCGGTGATAAGATATGTTGGAAATTGAAAAGTTAAAAAAAATTTGAAAATATAAAAGTATATAGTATATTTTTTATATAACTAGCTAATTAAGCGTAATATATATTACGTGGGTTGTCTAGATATATAATAAATTATATTTTTATTGTTCAGCCGAAGGCCGTAGTTATATACTGTTACGTTATAAGACTCATGTTAACTAAGCTTCTTGATTAGCAGCAGTTCTTCTGAAGAACTGCTGCTAATAAAGTTAAGGTAATAAGTTATATATATAAACTGGCCAAAATTGTAATAATAAATGCAAATGTAAGAGACAGGAAATACAGGGAATTATTAGCTTATTAGCCTAGTACTATAGGAAAGTATAATACTAAAGCAGAGTATCCTTCCAACCAACTCAACCAATCCAACCCTCAGATTGGATTGATTGGAGACTTTCACAGCAAGAATTGGTTATATCTAACCACCCAGAACCTAGAATTGGTTGGAGTTAGATGAGTTGCCAATCTCATCCGGAGGGATTGACAATCAGGCGACCTTTATACTTCATGAAGAGCCTCATTTTTGTCCTGTCATGCATTCCTATATTAGGACGGGAGATGTCTAGTGAGCACCGGGAGACCGTATAAGAGCTAAAGAGTCTTATTTGAGCTGCCATATTATATAATACCCTCGTTTTTCTATAAGTAAACGCACTACAACATAGCAGTGCCCTAACAGTCCAACCTTGTCCTTAATACGCCCACTATACGCCTACAAGAGCTGAATTCTCGTTTTGTTTGTGCGGACATGGCAGGGATAGACAAAACATTGCTTGCTATATAACAAAGCCTTAGGTATTCTTTCTTATATGCCTTCCACCATAAATACGGGTTCTCTCAATAAAGCTTAGAATCCGCACGGTTCTATATCTTATAATACCTGTTGTACTCATTAAGGAAGGGATCTATACTACTATCAATAGCTATCGCGTTATCCTTATTATCTTGCATTACTGAGTTAAGAAAGGTCTCGAATTCACTACGTTCTTTACGGGATATCAATATTAACAATAGGGAAGAAGTATCAGTAGACTTTAAGGCGATATACTGATAGTCTTCCTCCTATAATTTCTTTACGGAATATTTATATTCTATAAGCCACTTCTTGGTATTAGGGTTACCCTTAAAATGCTTCGCAAGGGCTGTCCAGCTATAATAAGGACGTAGAACAATAGCGGCGGCATACGCAGGAGGGCACAGCTTCTGGTAATAGCTGTCCAGCTTTTCCCAAGCCAAATTAATATGGCTCTGTACCATAGTGACTAACTTGGCGTCCAGCCCATTAACCAGGTCGGTATCTATCTTCAGCTTCTTGAAGTGGTTAAGGAGGAACTTAAAGGATTAGAAGTATTCCCAGAACGCGCCAGACCGGATATTCCCATCCTTATCAGGCTTACTATTGCCCTGGAGACGGGTTAAGAGAGCGTTAAAGGCACCAAGGACCTTCACAAACACATCGATAATATCCTAATCAGCGTCTTCTAGCTTATTATCCAGAATAGTGGGTTTCTTCGTGCCCTTCCGCAGTTTATCATGCTTCTATTGCTCTTGGATATATATGACCAACCGAGAAAAATAAGAGCGAAGAAGCTTGGCACGCTGCATTATTCTGTACCTCGAGTTCCAGCGGGTTTTATTATCAGATACTGGCATAAGTGGCTTCCTAAGCCTTCCTGTTAGCTTATCAATGTGGCTAAGTTTACCGGAGGCGATATCTTCTTTCTGCTATTTAAGGAGCAGTTGAACGAGTTAAGGAGAGTGGTTAATGGCGCCAACGAAGTCGTGAAGCCGCCTAACCGGCCCTTTTTTCCTCCATTTCTTTAACTTATTGCTGGCAGTATTAAAGTCGAAGTCAGCATCATCTTTGGTCTCCATTGCATTAGTAGTAGCACCAAAGATTAACTGCTTCACCACTCGGCTGAGGATGTGGCCAATGCAGCGAAGTCGGCGATGCTCGGGGTTAAAGTCGAATTTACCAGTAAGGGCTGCTACAGCTGTGTTATTGTTGCGGGCGTTGTTAAGGACAAAGTAGCCTAGTCTTGAGGCATCAATCCTAAACTCTGTAAGCATACTTGCCACCTCGTCAGCAAGATTCTCTCTAGTATATCGTCCCTGAACTAAGGGCAGCCTAAGAAGTAACTTACGATAATTCTAATTTACATTAATAAAGAATACATTAATCCCTAGCAAAAATAGACGATTACGAGATGTCTAGCCATTAAAAGTGACATGAATTCTTCCCTGGGCTATTATAAGAAGCTCTGTAACTGGCCCTTATGCCTGCTTGTATAAGGTATTAAGTCTGTCCTAAAGAACTATTACTAAAGGAATTCAGCCCTTAAAAGCAGGATTCAGATAGAGAGTAATATTCTGGAAGCTAGTGCTCTCAACAATGCGGAAAGGGAGGTTCTTAGTAGTAACCTATTTGATCAGGAGCTTATCTAGTGTATTGGGTTCCCGACTTTTTTGAGCATATTATACAGGACATTCTGTCCGTTATTACTTTAAGGATTGATGTTGTACATTGTGGCAAGGCTCTTCGAAACAGAGGTTGGCTTTGTTTTATTGCCAGATAAATCCTACAAAAGCAGCACGTCAGCAATTACGAATATATGCAGAAGGAAAGAATTAGTACATTGAAGCTTACATATATCCTCGCGTTTGCCTGTTATAACTCACAAATTATACAATATCGGATGTGCCTCTATTGTAACGGTCGAGTCATGGTGTGATTCCGACTTGATTCGCAGGCCCTCCCTGCCTATGAGAAAAAGGTTGAGGATCAAATCACCCTCTTGGAGGTGAAGTTCCCTGTCCCCGCCAATGCTGTACGTACCAGACTCTATCCGAATCCTGTCTGATTCCTGCTTCTGACCAGTTCCTTACAGTGAGGAGAGAGCCTGCTGTTATTTACTTCTAGATTAGAGCCATAAAGTGAACGATTTATAGCCATGCTAAACTTGTCTGCCTTACACATACGACCATAGCCGCCAGCAGAGCTTAGGATCCCGTCTGATCTCCCTTAATAACCTGGCGAGCGCTGGATTAGTAGTTGGGTCGGTGACGACCAGCGAA
Source organism: Metarhizium robertsii ARSEF 23 (assembly GCF_000187425.2). Taxonomy (NCBI): domain Eukaryota; kingdom Fungi; phylum Ascomycota; class Sordariomycetes; order Hypocreales; family Clavicipitaceae; genus Metarhizium; species Metarhizium robertsii. The sequence goes on along the minus strand of NW_011942171.1, from coordinate 1,277,909 downwards.
TACCCAGTGTTGTATGTTACTTTTTTTATAACTATTTCTTTGGTTCATTTTTTGCTGAAGCTTATAACTAATCTCCGTCGCTAGACTTCTCTCGGAGTATCGAATATCAATATAGCCCTGCATCAAACAATTCCAGGCTGGTCCCGACTTCGCGACTGGGTCATACACAAAAAGCTCGATAAGGAAGTCAGTAATATTAGCACAATCCAAGCTGCATTGAATGGAACGCTGCTCATCGCACCGAACGCACGCTCCAAGACGGGGTATACCTCATTCCCGTTGACTATTACCATCTCTAATAAACGATGTAAGGTCATGCCGGAACCCCTTACCATGTCGTCTCGCTCCATCTCAAGTTCCTCAGTGCTCACCATCCCTTGTAACTACCACGGGCAAAATAGCTGTAGCACAAGCGAAGACACCTAAGCCTATAACCTGTAGAAGCTAGAAGCACTTGGCTTAAGCGAAGACACGCTCCCCCAGTCGACTGTTATACTCCAAAACAATACCTCGATTGTATCCCAGCCACTACCGCAAATTCGTCTCTTATCAATAAAAGTGAGTGCAAGCCTTACGGCCCGTGGCAGAATATATTTACCTACCAAGCAGTATACACTAATATACTGGAGTATATCATAATATAGAGCACGATGGCCAAGCACCTACCGTAGCTTAGCAAGCCAAGGACGAGGAGACAGGCAAGCGGAAATTCGCCTCGCTCGTCCCAGACCAGTTCAAATCAGAGATTGAAGCAGCTGCCCATGTCTGGGCCTACCTCTACGTGGGAGTGCAACGTTATGCTAGCTCAATGTTTTGTGCCTGCAGTAGGTGTTTGTACAATAAAGCCTTACCTGATTCAGTGCTGGAACGAATAAATATTAGGATAGGTTAAAGAAGAGAGGAATCACATACGATCACCTTGCTGCACTGACCCTGATCCAGCAGGATGCTATTCCCGATATAGCAAAAGCGCTCTCCTGGCGGTTCAAAGACATTGACTTTGGATGGGAGCCGCGTCTCGCTATTTACCAACCCATCAAATCACAACGGGAGGTGGACAAGCGTCACGGCAGATGGGTCAAGAGTCAAGACCACAGCCACACACCCCAAGGGGCCAAGGCCGTATTCTTTTGCAACAGAATCCTGGCTCGCCTCGGCCTCGGTCTCAGCAACACGACCATGTACAACTACGTCAAACACGGCCACGCGAACAACACTTTTTATGACAATATTACCAAGTAGCCAAGCCCGGCTCGCTATATTCCACCCTGCCACTTTAAGCATACATGTATCGGGAATACACTGAAATAGTTGCCCACAGTGCCCTGGCACCATGGCATAATGCAATACCCAAACCTACAGTCCATGACAGGATATGTATGCTCACAAAAAAGTATACTGGACATTATTATATGTGAATTTTGGTTCTTTACTGTCTCTGGCTTAGGACGGCCAAATATTGCGTTTCCAGATGCAATGCTTGCACGATGCTTGTATTAGCATTTGTATTAAAAATAAAACAACAAAATAACTCAACTTGATACGCTACTATATTATTTATATATACCATAAAGCGTGATATTTCCCCCTCTCACTATAGACTCAATCGTGCTCACATATCGTATCACGGTCCAACCCCTTTCGCCCTCTTTGATGTCGCTTGCACATCATTTGTGAGTCAAGAAAACGCCGCATCTCATGCAGACAACTTGCAAATTACATCACATCCTTCCGCAGGCTACACTCATATACAAACCAAAATGTAGAATATACACACAGAGGTCATACACTCCAGCATCTTCACTCAGATCTCCCATTCCCATTCGCATCAACCTTCTCACTGTCAGCATCACCCTCCACCAATGCCATCACGTCCAGCCATGCACTGGGTCTTCGTCTGCCTTCCTCGTAAATCCCGTGCAAATATTCCTCTGCCTCGCCTGCAAATGCCAAAAGCTGCTCCTCACTTCCCCATTCACCCGTAGCCATCAATCCGACGGGAATCTTGCCCTCTCCCTGTTTCGGCGCAGCATACCCCACGGGTACCGAAACCGACGGCGTGCCCGTCATATTCGCCAAGAAGATGTACATCATGTTCCTGAATGTCGTGTTCGCGTCATTCATTCCCAGTGCTTCGTCACTAGGATGCTTGGGCCAGCCGTTGAGGGGAGTCGTAGGCGACATGATGAGCATGCCGGGGTATTTTCGAAACAGAAAGGCGAAATGGCGCATCAGGACCGTACGCATGGTGTTAAACTTGAGGAAGTCGGCTGCCGGCGTCTGCTGGCCAACCGTCATGAGCAGCCGGTTTACAGAGCCCACGAGGGAGAGCCAGTCTGCCGGGTTGACTGTTCTTCGTCGAGCCGCCTCGGCCATTTCAGTGATGCAGATCATGCCGTGGGCGAGCTGGGCGTCGGCAAGGTGAGGGAGGGAAATGTCGACAATCTCGTAGCCTCGCTCTTTGGCGAAGTAGTCTAGTGCCTCGTTGCAGTGCTCGATAACTTCGGGGTCAGCCGCGTTCAGCCACTCGCGGTACACGCCCATGACACGCTTGGTAGATGGTGGAGGCGGCGTAGAGCGCCCAAATACACCTTGGATGCCATCGTCGGGGTTGGGCTGCGACATGAGTCGATAGGCAATGGTCAGATCGGCAACGTTGGCCGCAATGGGGCCTGTGATGCACATGGTGCTGCCCATGTACCCCGTTCGATGGTGGGACGTCTTGAGGCCGTATAAGCCGTTGAAACTGGCTGGAATGCGGATACTACCGCCGGCATCCGTGGCGACGGAGAAGGGTACCACACCGGCGCAGACGGCGGAAGCTGGCCCGGAGGAAGACCCGCCGGGATAGTACTCGGTATTCAGGTGGTTAGTCGGCGAGCCTTGCGCGACCTACATGATATTGGGTGTAAGTTGCTAGTAGTTATGGTGGATGGAAAGTGAAACGTGTGTGGTGGGCCGGTGCTTACATTTAAACCGCACGTATCTGTGAAAGATGAAGTCAGTATGATGATTTCGTCGTCGCTAACAACACTGTAACAGATAGCGAAGGGACTGACCTGAACCAAGTTCATGCATACGATTCTTGCCGAGTACCACAGCTCCAGCATCTTGAAGCGCCTGCACACACCACGCAGACTTTTCCTGTCTCTTGAAGAAGGGCGAATCGGCATTATACCTCATGCCGTTATGGTTGACATAGCCCTTGACATTCACATCGTCCTTGACACCAATTGGTACGCCATCCAGAATACCCAATGGCTTGCCAGCAGCCCATCGTTCTGTCGACGCCCGGGCAGCCTCAAATACGAGTTCGTCGTTCCCGTGGTTATTGGCCCAAGCGTCTTCATACCTGGTCTTGTTGTCATTTCCCGGTTTGGTCAAAGGGAGAAGAGCCTTTGCGACATCGAGAGGGGTTGCTCTGCCGGACTTATAGAGTTCATGATAATCTTTGATGGAATAGTACTTCGCTTTGGGATCGACATGTTTGGCTTCTAGAAGAGCAGGCTCAAATTCGAGCACTGGGCCAGTTTCACCTAACGGGGTCACGCAGGGCTAAATCGCCAAACCATCAACACCGTTGCCATCGCTGCGTCACGTAGAATGCCACATGCAGGGGCTATCGACTCACGTCAAATGTGTGCGGAACGCCATCCAGGACTGAAAGGTTCTTGACCTGCCCGAATCCAGCATTATTCCAGAAGAATCGCTGCAGAATTCCTGACCTAGAGACTCTTTACGCCCATAATTTGGTCCGAGTTAGCATATATCTTACTATGGAGGGGAATCTCATTGTCAACACGTACAGAGCGCTCGCAGCGACAAGCGAATATCCGCGCAAAACTGGATTCTTGGCCGGAGGCGGCGCATATTTGGTCTCTGGGCCTTCCACAGGCTTGGGGTAGTTGACAAAGTCGTTCGGTGATACCATTGCAATTACTCCGTACAGAACCGGATATACAGCTGTTGAGAGTGTCTATGCCGTTGAGGTCAGTCGGGCCCCTCTGGCGAGAAACTAGAAGCTTTCAAAAGTGTCCAAAGGTCCGAGGTCCTGGCTCGGAAAGTTGGGCGAATTGGCTGTCTCGACGATCTTGTCGTTTACTCCTGGCTGAGGTGGCGCTGGGCTGAAGGGGACCAACGCGGGCTCAACGGCATCGAGAGAGTACCTCGGTTTAAGTATAACGACGAATGGCTAGGGAGGTAAGATACAGCACACTAAAGTCTGGCCTGACTGTTCCCTCAACTCCGGAGACGGCGCCGAGGTAGCGCCCGGCCATTTCTGGCTGGTGAGCCCTAGACTTTGGTAAACGAGCGCAAAAGTGGGTGAAGCGGGATACGGGGTAACTTATTACATGGTTGACGAGTCCAGCAGTGCCGTCGCCAGGGAGGTACCTCGCGCGACTGCTTAGGATGTGATGATTCCATTTGTACAGAGCAAGGCACAAGATGCCTGCATTGCTCTGGGTTGGGACCCTGTATAAGAAATAGGTGCCGGGATTGGCGCCGAGCCCCGAGCTTGGAGGCCGTCTGGTGGCCGCAACAGGCTGAGGCAAGATGCGAAGGGGATAGATAACTTGCGCCTTGCCTCAAGCCTGTCAGCACTCTCAAATAAAGCTCTCTCCGAGATGGCTCTCTGCGGTTTCTTGCAATTACCGGACACAATATCGGAGCTGAATTTTGGCGGAAGGACCCCAATGTGACCGATATTGACATGCATGCATGTGATTGTTACTCAATTTAGCATCCGCAGCCAACTGGGTCGTACGAAAATTCGGTACGACGGCAATAACGACATGAGGCATCGCTTGCAGCTTGCAGGCCAGTTAGTAACTACCCATGCAATTGTCAACGTCAGCCAAGTGTCCACTGTCGCCGTGATGTATTCCTTGAAGCCCTGCAACAGCGACAGAGTGATATTGCCGGAGGGCCAGTAGAGTGCGCGGGCATTCATTCCACCAAAGAGAGCCGCCAGAAAATTACCAATGGTTGCCTGATTTCCTCTGGTTTCTAATGGCTCCCGGACTGGATTGACGCTGTGTCGGCCAATAACTTATATACTTGATTCACAGATATTTGATGCAGCTGCGCGAGCCTTGCGCGCTGCAGTGATGCCACCGGATTCCTATGGAGCAGCTCAGTTTCTCTCGGACCAAAAGGATGCTTTGTCCACCGCGTCGCCGTCTCCGACGCCGTGATTGCTTGTCTTTTCCAGTTGTCCAAGTCCTGAGTCGCCCTCCTTTGCTTCCCTTGGTCTTGATTCCGTTGACAACTTCACGTTTTGTCACGGTCGGCGGCAGAACCACACATGATGACTTGTCTGCGTATGGGGCAAAAGGGGAGGAATATTTCTGGTTCAACTGCCGTTTCAGACGTGTGGTACTCCGCACCAAGCCCAGTGATACAGTGGATGGATGGACTCCGGACGCAATGCACGCGGCAGGATAGAGTGATGTAATGCGTCCGAACTCGATGTTGCCCGTACTTTGCATTCCATCGTGGCAGTGACCCCGAGCGCTTTGTCTGTTCAGTGTTTGGGCAGTCTGCATGTGCGCCGTATGGAGTACTCCTCCATAGCCTCTCTCCAGTCACCCAATCTCTCTCCTGCCACTGTCACACCAGCAGTGCCACGCGAAAGCTTGATGATCCACAGGCGGGCCACTAGAGAGGGACAGGCACATCTCAAAATATGGGCCGTGGATGAGCGAGAGCCAGGCCAAGAGTGCAGTTCCAAGTCGGACCATTGATTTCTGGCTGGCCATCCATCCAAGCCACCCATCCATCCAGCCCTGCACAGGAACGCATGGGCAGCAGCAGGTGTGGCAGGTCGCAGGTCGGGGGACGCAGGATCACGAGTTGTTTGACGTGTCAGCCAGACACAGGATCGTAATGTGGGCTGGTTGTGTTGTATGGGCGAATACGTAATATGATGCATCGTTCCTATGGGCATGTTGTACTCGACAGAGGCATCATAGGTTATTGAATTGTTCGCTCTTTTCCCTTTGCTGGAAAACAACATATAAAAATAAAATTGAATTGATGGCGGCAGAGTTGAAAGATGTGGCAGTGCCGCTCGTGTGGATGGCCGAAAATTGAAGTGAGCACTTGAGCCTCACGTCTGGTATGGCAGTCTGGTGTCTGGCAAGGGAGGGAGAGCAGCCCCCACTTGCACTGGCAAGAACGACCGCAGAACGTGGACCTGGCTGCCCCTACCGTTTCAGTATCATACAACAACACCGTACACCATGGAATCCTGACTCTGCTGGTCATGAATTCTAGTAACTGACTTCTTCCGTATCAACCATCTACTATAAACACTTTACTTTTTTTGTAGAAAAAAATAAGGGCTCGCCAATCTTAGACGTTTTAAATAGTTATTCAATTGAGGGGATGCCGCTCCGTGTACGGAGTACTCCGCACTCAAGCACATACGAATATGGTACTGATGCAGTGGGGCCGGCCAAGACGCCAGTTGATACCTTTCGGCTACGTACTTGAGTGCTCCCTACTGTGAACAATCTGACAGGCACAGGCACACAGATGCAAGCACCTCCCGGCCACCGTCCATGCTGCCCATCCGGCAGCGCCACCAAAGCCGAGTTCCAAGGGTCCAGATCAGCATGTCATGAACATTGAGGTCCTCAACCCGCCTCCCCCCTAGACCGCGCAACACAGCCCACTTGGCCAGTGCGCCTTGGGACCTGGGCGTCTTCGGCTCAAGTCACCAGCCTGCTGTTGCCCGTTGCCCTCTGCCCTCTCTGCCCACTCACTGCCTACTCCGTGCCGCCGCCACAGTACTGACATCCATCCAAAAACTTCACACGGCTCATCCTAGGACCCCTACCGCAAGGCCTCCTGTGTTTCCATCCTCTCAATCCTAGTCTTTCGTTAAAACATCAACCTACTTCCGCTACTCACCTCCTTATCCTCTCGTCTAGACCTCAATCTGGTCGCTCTTGTGTCGCTCTCTCTGTCCCGACATCGTCTTACTCGAAGTAGCACAATCTTGTCAATTAGCACCGTGCGGTACTTGGGTCTTCGATTCCCACAGTGACCAGACCGACTCGATCACACACCAAATCTGTCACCTCACGAACACGTCCGTCATTCCACCTCGCAAACCACGGAAGCGACTCGCCGCAATAGCGGCCCTCGTCTTAGTGATTTCCCGCGCAATCAGTCACCATCGACAGATCCGCCCGACTCCCGGTTGGAGTCGACAAGTTGCCCACGGTGGCTAGACTCGAGTCTCGCAAGTCCCTGCTGGGTGCCGACCCGGGCTTTTCTCAACACAAGCCGCATTATAGCCAGTCATCATCGTACGGTGAACAAAGCAGCGAGTACGTTCGAGATTACGGTCAAGCGTATCCCCAACCTGCCTACCCCCAAGCGGAATATACTCAGCCTACCTATACCCAGCCAACATACGCCGAGAATGCGAATCTAAACAACTACGACCAGGGGTACGCTGGTCGACAGGGCTTTGTGTCTTCTGCTCCTGCTACGAGTATACGTCACGATGGCTGGGAATTCGTCAAGTCCAAATGGTCAGCGGCGTTCATGGGTGTCACCACATTGCAAGCCATTATTTGTCTTGCTTTCGAATCCTACGTGTTTGCCAAGTTCCAAACAAGTTTAGGCCCGCCTGTCAACGTCGACAAGGTTCAGTCGCAGTACAAGACTATCCCGACCTTCTTGACTCTCTTCATCTTTGGCTTCTTGTACGAACTCGTCATTGTTTGGGATGCCCTCCGTAAGAAAAACACAATTCAGGTCATTGGTGTCTGCATCGCCAACTTGGCCCTTCTAGTCTACACTGCTCTTCAAGTAGAGCAGATTCAGATGGCCATAACGGTTTTGGATGAGCACGCAGCTCTTGAGATCGGCGTTACCTCAACGCTGCTCTTCTCTGAAGTCAAAGCATTTCTCATTGCAATTCCTTCCGTAATTGGCCTTGCATCTATCTGCATGGGCTTCATTTGTTGGAAGTTGTATCAAGAATTTGCATGGGATATTCTGAAGAACATCGGTGCTGATTATCGTATGAAGAAGCGTTTTCTTCATTATCAGGTATGCCTCGTCTCAAGGACTGCAGTTGCTATAAATTTGATAGCTAACAGCGATTCCCCAGATTTACATTGCGCTTCTCAAGTTCGATTTCTTCTTCTTCCTGGGTTTCATTATTCAGTTCGTCGTCGTTGTCGCTCAAAAATCTGATCCGGAGTTTGCCTTGACGATTGCCACCATTCCAATTACCATTGTCATTCTCCTTGCCGCGGCATACTTTACCCGCCGAGAGAACAAGCCCGGCATGGTTTGTGTCATGATTTTGTTTCTGGGTGGTTCATCGTACTTCGTCTTCAAGCTTGTTCGCATCTACCAACCCAGTCACAAAGATTCCTACTTTGCCGTCCGCAAATCGCTTACAGCATTTGCCGTCATCACCATATTATTGATCATCCTGACGATTACGAACGCCATCATTTGCATGAGCAATTTCAACAAGGGACTCAAGGCTCACCTGCTGGCTCCGCGAAGGGTTGAAGAAAAGCCAGATGCCACCTCAATCAGCCTCCACGATGTCAAGCCACAGGTACCAAGCCGCATGACCATTGACTAGATACCCTCGTCAAAGAAGAAGCAGATGTGGCCAAAAAAAAAACAAAATTGAAAACACTATAAAAAAGTTTGGATACCCCTGGAAAGTAAATTGGCGGGTCTGTACAAAGCTACGAGTTACGAGCACCCGAAAACAAAAGATCATCTGTCGTAAAGCTCGTATATCGTGGGGCTGGCTTCACGATGGCAGCGACCACTGTCGTATGTGCGCATTTCATGAGGCGCCAAGCGACCGATCATGTCTTTTTGATCGAAACAACTCGAGGATATTTGTTTTTCATTTCCTTTTCTTTTGTCTTTCCTTGACCTCTCATTGAATATTGGCGTCGGCTGTGGGAGACAGACACCAGTGCCTTTTCCAGAATTTAGCAACGGGGAGTTACAGGATACCACGTGCCGAGAGTGAGTGAAGCATTATTTACATTATCGATGTTTTCTGGGGGCCAGTTCCAGTCAGAAATACGCCCCAAGTTGGGTTCCGATCTGGGGGACTGATGGTCTAGCATCATCAGCAATTTTCTCACCAAAAGGTTGGATAGGATTGGTTGGAATTCGGGTGGATAGGGATTTGATAGACGATTTCCTTGGAACTCTCCTTGACAGCCTTTGGCTGTACTTTCACGAATATAAGGACTAAACATTAAATTTACATAATAGAGAATCAATCAGACCATTAAAGATGTGGAAAAGAAGGCGCGAATAAGGGCCAAGCCAAAGTAAAGCACCAAAAATACAGCTAAACAAGCACCTAAGGCACCTGTCAGCTGCCTTTTTAAATGCCTTAAGTGCCTGTTAAGATACATTTGTGGTGCTTTTTTTTTGGCTCTGCCCTTATTTCCGCCTTCTTTCTATATCTTTAATGGCCTGGTTAATTCTTCCGGATTCCTTCCCTTAAGCTGGCCTCTTTTTTACTGTAAAGGGCATCGCTGTTAATACCGGCCGCGGTATCTTTTTTGCCCTCTGCATCTCGCCAGCTTTAATTCCTGAAGCTTACAAAAGGCAACTTACTTGTGTTGGCCATCGTCTTTCGCGTCATGGTCAAATTGCTGTTCGATTTGACTGCTGTGGCTAATATCAGCAAGTTGCAGTGCTTCAGGTAGCGTTACAGTGGCGAGGACTCACGAGTGGTTGCGTTATGTCTTTATAGTAGAAGAGATAAAAGTCCAAGAGAGAAATAAATAGGATGCACTCTTGGAATGCGGACGAGACCTCCATAATATATAATATGTCTGCCCATTTCAAGTTTTAGAGTGAATCACTGGCATAAAGTATATACAGGTTCACGTTTACTTCCATACAGTCAGTGGCGGAGGCTATCGCGAGATCACTTGACTTAGCGTGTCTGACGCATGATGCGCAGACGGTGTATTCTTTGGTCTTTTACCGTTTTTCAGCTTAGCACAGCCCAGCACTACCTCCCTAGGTATGTTTCCAGATATCATGCTCACACGATACTTGTGCCATGATTGCATCATCATTTGTCATGAAAATAAAACAATAACACTTGACATAATATCACCTGCTTAAAACGAGGACAAAATGTGGCGCGACTCTGCAAATCATATGCTATATCTACTTGTGATTCCTCGTGTATTCTGAAGACTGGCTGAAACAAGCTCGTAACACTGGGGTAATTGATAAAGAAAGAGCACCACACGGAGCCAACCAAGAGAACATGAAACAATACCGACAGCCGACGTGGTCCAGGTCGTGATTGAAAGGGCAAAAAAGAAACAAAAGAAAAAGAAAAAACTGTGTCGCTACCGCCCATTCCAAAACGCCAAATTGATGATATGCCTCCTGCATGCGACCCATGAACCAAAAAGAAAAATATGGCTACAACGTAATCTTGATAGCATCACGTAGGTGCCCTTCTGTAGGACAATAAGGGCATTTGTAGCGTGACCCTTTCGCCGCGATGTTGTGCAAGCTCTCTTTGCAAATGACGTGGCCGCAGGGGAGCATCATAGGCGGATTCTGCTCGGTGGTCTGCTCCTTGCTGACGGGACAGACGAAGATGGGGTGGTAGATCATGGATGGCGGAAGGGGCGTTTCAAAGGCGAGTTCGTTTTCGGTCGTCCATTCCGTCTTCTTCTCCTTCATATAGGTTGTGTATTTGATGAGGCGGGGCAGAGCAATGGATCCCGCCGTGACGGCCATGTAGAGCGGCGATTCGGCGGAGAGGCCCAGCAGGGAGCAGAATTCGCGCGTGAAGGAGGTGGCGACATCTTCAAAGGCGGAGTCGATTTCGAAAATTTGGCGGTAGGGGGATTCTTCGAGATTCGGCGCATACACCATGGCGCAGGAGAGTTGTTGGATATCCTTTATGTGGCGGGATTGAAAACGGCCAAAGTGCTGGCGGGCGTATGCGAGAGCTCCCATCCGGCCGTTGCTGACGTCGTCGGGGAGACCGTTGACTGAAGGACCCTTGAAGAGCCATACGAATTGGAGTTTGCTGAGTTCGAATTCGAGGTTGCTGCCCCTTGTTTCCAGCTTGGGGTTGTTGATGCGCGCCCATTCTATGGCTGGGACAAGATTACGCTCCTTGAGCTGTGCGAGAATACGGTACATCTCGGAGAATTTATCCTGCAAATCTTCGGAGTGCAGTCCTTGCATGTCCTCGTCCCCGTCGTCATCCCTCTTCATGTCATCATCGCCATCCTCGTCGATTCTTGACCTCTTGCTGTGGGATAAAACAGAGGTGTGATTTTGTTCGCGGAGATTTTGTTCTTCTTGGAGGAAAGTTGACGCTACAGAGAACTGACCCTCTCGTAAAAGGTGCATCGCTATGGCTCGGTTGATGAGTTCGGGATGGTCGGCCATGGCATCTGTCTCCATGGGAAGCTCTCGATGCGGAAGAGCCTGGAACATCAGTTAATCTCAATGTGCATATTATAAGGAAGATGTTATCGGCTTAAGGTGACAAGGCCGGTAGAACTCTAGGAGAACTCACCCTGTCCAGCGCCTTGCCAAAGCTTCTCTGAGCCTTGGTCACATCTTTTAAGTCCTCGGTAATGGCCTCAAACCGAGCCTTGACTGGATTTTGCAACGTCGTCATGGCCATGCCAATCTTGTGAGAATCATCATCTGTCGGCAGGGTTAGTCGTGTCTGTGCACCATGAGATGCTGGGCGACTGAAGCAGCGGGTTCAGGTCTCGTACCACCAGCCACTTGCTCCCGTGCTGCCGTGAGTAAATCAATTATCGAGTCGACATCGTTTATAGCTGCATTTAGATTAGACTTGCGCATGCGAGCCAGTTCTGCCAACAGCGGCCCAAAGGGCGACGAAGGCGTGTCATCCTCCGCTCCAGCCATAGCTGCTAGTCTGAGAGCTTGATGGCGAGTGCAGGCGACGGTGGGAAAGCGAAGGTCGTGGAGTCGATGTTTGTCAAGATATCGCGCCGGCAACGCTTTTTCCCGGGGGGTTGCCTGCCCGTTACGCAAGCGGAGGAAGCGTTGTCGTGGATGGAGCTCGCTGGTTGTCTCTCGGTTGGGGATTGACGTCGATGATGGTCACGCTTGCTCGGACGGCTTTCGGGGGACGGCTTATCGATAGGCTTGGGATGTGGACGCAGACAACTGTTGGACCCGCAGCTCAACGACAGCCGAATGCTTGGATCAATCTTCATATCACCACGAGGCTTCACGACGTAGATATATAAGCAGCGGGCGTCAGTCCGTAGTACCACTATTCTACATGAGAATGGGACCGTGGTCCATCTGGCTCTTCACATTTGTGACTGAAGACTTGATGAGGGGCACTGCCAGTGTGCAAGCTGGGCCCATCAGGTGCTCTTGGGCGCTCAAGTACCACACACCCCGTTTGGCACTTCACCGTACTCCTTGAGGCTCTCAACGTTGAATTTTTATGCTTTCAGAGACTTCTGTGCATATCCCGCGGTGCCTTCCGGTGCTGTCTTTGGCCGGACTCAACATTGAAGCCAACTTGATATTTAAAATCTACGGATCACGGAGGACTGAGGACTCGCTGTTGCGCTGGAATGCATTGCCATGCAACGTCTGGTTGAAGCTGCACAGCCCCGCTGCAGGCCGCAGCGCCAATCATTGTCCCCACCGTCCCTTGTCTTGTCCCTTGTCTCGGAAAGCTTTCAGCTCCCACGCTCGGATTGATTCCCGCTCAACCGCTCAACGACTCGGCCACTCTACCAACTAACTGCATCACATGCCATCCCACACACTGACCGTCATCTGTCCCCAAGCTGTCCAGCCCAACCTGCTGATGCAGCGCGACTACCGAACTCGCCCAATGTCAAGAACCTAGGTGCCGCCTGTCGGCCTCGCCCACCTGGGCGTACCTCGGGAAGTCCTCGTGCTCGAACTGCAGCAGAACCGTTGGTCATAGACGGGTTGACGAGTTGACAGTCACACCAGATGACATCACCCATAGGCTTCCTATCGCCCTTGCCCCTGGAGGGAGGACGCTTTCGACGAGATGATGACTTTTCCTCTCCTCCCTCCAGGGACGCAACGCCTCACAATACCCAAGAAAGCCCCATGGAAAGAACAATTATTTCGCAAGATCTAGCCCCAGTTCAGACGCGAGACGGCCTGTCATCCACTCTCCAAGGCCCTCAGGTACCTCAACGACGCTTGGTGCTGCCTGACCCTTTGGCTTGCCGGTAACATATATATCTGAAACTGCATTGTATGCTGTCTGTCGACAACAATTTGTGCTGATATATCATCTCATTTCTCAGGTTCATTGAAGAAGACCCGTGCGTATCTGTTATCGAACAACGATGCATTCTTGGTGGCTATGAGTTATACGTGGTTGAACAGTGGGCATGCTCCCGCCAATCACCGACCGTAGTCATCACAACCTACACTGGAGACGAGAAACACTGTATAGTAGTTGGCATTGTCTCCATCCCAGAAGATCAAAATCTTTGGTCTCCTAGGCTACGCTTATACTTCAAAGCCGCCAATCAACACAATTCGCGCCCCAAGGAGACGGGCCTGGGAGAGTTGATGATTACGAACTTGAGCAGCTTCCCCTCAGCTCTCACCGTAATTCCGGTCCCGGATGGAGACGTGCGGAAGCATCGTCAAGTCTTCTTTGTAAACGAAAATCTCAAACGATTGGGGTGCTCAGGCCGCTCCGGTTTGGCACTGACAGACCCAACTGAAGCAACACAGGCCAAGTTTCACCAGCTCTACAAGACAAGCGACCGTATTCCTATTCTACAGTCTGTCGTCGAACTCATCAAGCTATGTCAGATTGCGCTGTACATGTTTGAGAAGCTGGACCACCAATACATTGACGGGTTACTATGCGATGCTACGGAGAAAGCAATCAACAACTGGTGGACAGAAGTTGGTGCCGAGCACTACAACTTTGAGCCTACTGACGGAATCCTTGGTCCCTGTACCGTATCAGCATTACTGGGCATGTTGATGGGGGCAAGGAATCGACTGCACTGGTACGGCGCACCAGTTTCCAAGGATGTATTCGAGATTGAGTGCACAAAGAGAGGCGTGGCTTACTTTCAGAAGCAACAAAAATTGGAAAAAACACGCCGCCTTGACCGACAAACAGTGTTCCGTTTGCATACAGCGACTGCCAAAGGTGCCGCTGCTGAGGGATGGGGAGTGCAGAAAGCGGTCAAATCTACCGTAACTGAAATTGGAGGCAAGAGGGGTGAACTTGTCATAGACATGGTCTCGGGCAAAGACAAGGGTGGTCTGGCGGACATCGAAACGGTGGACATTGACAGATTCGTCAGCTTGGTCTATGGAGATCGACCAAGATGGCTTTGGCATGGCAAGACTCGAAGGTCTGTCGCTGATTCCTTTGGTAGCGGCGATCCAGAGCTCGGCAGCATGTTTTCTTCTGGGAAAAGTGAGGCTTCTGATGCTATGCCAAAGCGGACACACGCTTTGCTGCTCGACGAGGAGTTGGGGGGTCGGCGTAAAGAAGACAATAGTGCAGCGTCTTATCCCACCTATTCACCCAGCTCCGTCAGCAACATTGCAGATGCGTCAGGCGAGAGAGATACTCTCCGCAGGGGAGTCTTTAAAAGCGTGGCGGATAAAATGAGCGATGCCCGCTCTGGTCTTGGTCGCATAAAAGACGCCGTGGGTGGCAACCGAAAAGGCCATGCAAGCAAGTTGTCCGTGTCTGCAAAAGAAGATTTCTCAGATGGAGGAAACGGAAGCGCCTTGCTGCCGTCAGCTTCACAAACCTCGGTCACGACACCTAATCCCCCTATTGCCCGCGCATTCACTTGGAAGAACAAACCAGAGGAGTATCTTGCAGCCATCAGGCGAGGTGATGACGTGCTGCCCAGTCAGAATGATGATGCGCAATACCCAGGAACATCAGCAAGGGATGTAAAACCTGACGAGAAGTCTGGTGACGAGCTCTTGGCCGCCGGGGAGTCGGACAACAACCTTAGTCGCATCGGTTCCGAGATTCGCAAAGGCGTCAGTCACAAGGGATTTTCACCCGCACCGTCTGTTAAGGACGACAATAATCTCCGAGGACCTTTGTTAGAGAAGGAACAAAAGCCGTGCCGCAAGCAAATTTCCGTTGCAAGGCGTCGCAGTTGCGGAATTGCTGACCTGACCACGAAGCACATCACAAATGAGAGCCGTTGGCCGCGCCGGATGTCCTTCAGTGACGCGGAAGAGGCCATTTTAACATGGGAGGAAGTCATTGACTTGACTGAGACGATGGACTACCTCACTTGCGTCGAAGCTCATGCAGAAGCCGCCAGTCATCTGAATCATCTTATTGAAGAAATTGTTAGCGATGTCGGGCCCTGGGTCGAGGACAAGATTAGAGCAGTAGAGTTCCTCAACGAGCGATACGGTCAGGACAAAACTGAGCTACAACGCATATATCATCGGCTCAACGAGGCCTGTCAACGAATTCACTACAACTCGGACGAGCTCCTAAGTGAGCAGCGCGAAAATCTCACCGAAAGCGTCAAGGAAATTGAAGTGCTCCTGGCGCGTCTGGAATACGAAATCAACGGCCTGTCCCAAAAAGTTGCCGATGTTGAAGACAGCATTCAGAATTTTGAGCGGCAAGTAGATGACGTGGAGAGTAGAGCAGCAGAGTTGAAGGCGACGCTTGAGACAGAAAGCTGGCCTCACTGGTTTGTTCGCACACTTACGGGGATAGGGACTGGACCCAACATCACACGGGAGCCGTAATGGTTTTTCACCATGCAGCAATATCTTGTCGCATCACTTTCTTCTTTTTTTAAGCAAGGCGCAGATTTTGTCTTTTTTTCTTCTTTTTTTTTCAAGCAAAGCATATCGAAAGATACAAGGCGTTTGTCGAATTTCAAGATGGATACCATTGTTGTTGGTGGGGAGATGAAGTCCCAAATCATGATAGTTTATATAGATAGCATCGAGTAATTTACAAATCGTTTTATCGCGATGCCCATCCGCATCAAGTATCCCAACCGTCTATACTCGTACACTAGCCTCCGCTCCGGACCGAGCTCAAATCCCTCCCTCCCAACGTCACCCCCGTATCCGCCTCCTATCCAGTGAATCCTCCCTCATCTCGACCCCGGAGAGCGCCCCTCTCCTCCAAACAGCTTAGAACAAACCCCCGCTGGCCTGGGGCGCGCCGCCCATGGCCTGGCCCTGCTGCTGCATAATCTCACTGACCTTCATCGACGTATCCAGGAACTTGGCCGTACAGCGGTCCAGGCACACCGACTCGCCCTTGTTCAGCTCGCCCTCGCGGTAGTCGGTGGGGATACACTTTTTCTGGCAAGTCTTTTGAAGACTGGATTTCACCCCCGTCAGCATTAAACCTTCAGTTCAAGTTTTGGGGGGGGGGGGGGGGGGCGGGAGCAACGGTTTTCGTACCGGTTGTATGTGTCTGCCATCATGCGCATCTCGCCTTCTACGGCGGCAATCTTCTGCTCCGAGGTGGGCTGCTGGCGTCCGATGCCGAGGAAGGACATGTTGGCGGTGGCCGGGGTGCGTGTGAGGGTGGGGGCGGGTGTTTTTGTTTGTCTTTTTTGTCGTTGAGGAAGGAGGGATGGTGGTTGGGACGTTGTATCTGTGTTGATGGGGGGATGCTGGGCTTGACGTAGCCTCGGGGGGATAAATTTTAGGGTGGTGATGGAGTGCTTACGTTATGATGGATGCTTATCGATAAGAAAGAAGGGAGTAGGGGGCCTTGGTGAGTTGGTTACCCGGTAGGACTGGTGGTTGGGATTCTGCATGGATGGATGGAGATTTGGTATTAATTAATGTTTGATTGTTTCGCTCTGTAGTCAAATGAAATTACACGCATGATACAAGTATCGTGTAAGCGTAAAAACTAAAACAGTATTGGGCTATACCAGGCCAAGGACAGTAGGAGACTAGAAAAGAAGCCCGTCTCAGCGCAATTGGTGCCGCGCCGCGGAGATTTGGTATTGAAAATATTAATGGACATGAGACCTGGAATAAATTTTATCTATCCTTTTCCAAAAGTTTTTATTTGATTATATGGCATTGTTCTATTACGCGTGACATCATGTGGTTTCAGTCGTCTTGATTGTGTCTGTCAAGTATTCTCTACTAGTACTCCCGATCAGGACTAGTGCCTGCCTACTTCTCAAAAGTAACATTCTTGGTCCTCGTCCACTCAGCCAGTCCTATTGAGCCGTTGAATCGTCCATAACCACTTGCCTTGGTGCCGCCATGAGGTAATGAGGTCTCATCATGAACACTCATGCTGTTGATATGGACTGCACCAGTCTCCAGTTCCGCGGCGAAACGCAGCCCTCTTCTTAGGTCTTCTGTGAAAATGGCGGACGTCAGCCCATACTCTGTGTCGTTGGCGATACGGATGGCTTCTTCCTCGGATTCAATCTCGATTACTGAAACGGTAGGTCCGAAAGATTCCGTCTTGTAAATGTCCATCTCGGAAGTGACGCCGCTCAGGATGACGGGTCGCAGCCTGTTGTGACTAATTTCCTGAGCGTGGATGTCGCCGTACAAGACGCTTGCTCCGCGCTCAGTGGCATTAGAAACGAGCTGCTTGTTCTTTTGGGCCGCGGCGGTGTTGATGAGAATGGGCGCATCTCCATCAACAGGGAACATATTCGCAACTGCAGCGGCGAATTTCTGCTGGAAAGCATCGCTTACGGCCTTGTGCACCAAGATTCTCTCTGTGCTCATGCAAATTTGGCCGCTGTGCAAGAATGAGCCCGTTGCGCATTGTTTGGCAGCTAGATCCAAATCTGCGTCTTCCCAGACTATGGCTGGAGCTTTGCCGCCGAGTTCCAAGACTACTGGCTTAAGATGCTCCCCGGCCAGCTTTGCAATGATTCGACCGACGTTAGTACTGCCCGTGAAGTTGATCTTCTTGACATGCGGATTGGTTATCAAGGAAGATGTAACGGCCGCCGCGTCGGCGGGTGCGTGAGCAATCATATTCAACACACCATTAGGAAGCCCAGCTTGATGAAACACATCTACAATCGCCCGCAAGGTTTTGGGGCATAGCTCGGATGCCTTGAAGACTACAGTGTTTCCCATAGCGATTGGATATGCAATCGATCTGGTGCCAAGGATATACGGGGCGTTCCTGTGCTGAAATGTGAGTGATTCATCTTGGGGAAGTGCGTCTAGGGTACTGGATCTCTTACCATGGTGCAATGGATAACACGACACCATAAGGCTCGTGCATGACAATTGCACTTCTGTTGCGGTCAACTGTTGGCGGAAACGAGCCTTCCATAGTTGGGATGCGGCCGGCGATGTCTTTGAGGAGGTCGATTGTTCTGCTGATGTTGAAGTCGACCCAGCCTCGCGTAGCTCCAGTTTCGTCAGTCATATGCTTGATAAGATCGTCGCGACGGCCCTCCATAACTTCGGCGGCTTTGAGAAAGATGGCTTGTCGCTCATAGGGCGTTGTTTTACGCCATGACTTGAGAGCGTCGGCCGCGGCATCGACAGCTCTTGCGGCATCTGCTACGGAAGCAGCACCGCATTTGTGGATGACCTGGTCCGTAGATGGAGATTTGACGTCGAAGGTCTTGTCTGGGAAGTAGTCTTGGCCATTGATGACGAGCGGCAAAACACCAGCAGTCGCCATGACGTCTGGTTGTTGAAGTTGTATAGAATAAGAAGACAAGTTGCGTGACACTTGGCTATGCAGTTGAATATGCAGTTCCTGGAATGCGTCACCGTTTGCGGGCTTGGAGAAGCGCAACGAACGAACGATTTCTAGAGGTCGGCACGGCAAATGTCATGTTTTAATGCTCCCGGCGCCATTTAAATGATTCAGGCCTCATCAGGGGGATCGGCAGTTGCGGGTTGCAGGGCCCCGCATTATTCCAAGCTGGAGGTTCAATCCATCAATTGTGAACTGAATAAGCAATAAGATATAGTATGGCCGAGCACAGATCCGAGGAGACTTCGGATCGATTCCGACGACCCCCACCGCCAATAACAAGAGCTTCCGAAAACTTGGGTGGGCTTGATGGACGGAGTTAGGGAATATGGTGCTGACTATTAATCCGTTCAGTCTTTTTTGAGAGCCACGAGACTACATCCCGAGCATACCGCGAGCTGGAGGTGATGGATGACTGATGGGATATCGGCGCCCACTTGCATTATTCATAAGCTCACGAGACTCAAGCTCAAAGGGGCCCAGCCGCCAATTTTCACCCGAAACGCTGCAGAGCGTCGGGTTCCAGTAACGGCTGGGAGACAGCACAAGTGTTGATACGAACCGTTTCTGCATCTACGGTGAGCCGACTGGCAGATCTTTGTTTATGAGAGCTGAGCTTACCAACTTGTGGTTGATCTGCTGGAAGGGCAAACTGCACCTCCGATTTGGATCTCGAGGACTCAACATAAGTCGAAGGCAGGGGGGCTGGTTTCAAAGTCCTCTTCTGTGGCGGACGAGAAGACTTGACTTCGACCATTGTGTTGAAGAAATGGCCGCGTATTCTCTGGTATATGGAGTATTAAGATGTGGTTGCGAGACACGGCACCAAGACACACTTTATTATTGACTGAGCAGATGGGGCATATGTATACCCGCTGTTGCCTCGGATGCAGCACAGAGTTGGAAATGATTGGGGTATGTACCAGGCGAGACGAGACGATGGGACGAGGCAGAGCTGCATGAACAAAGACCCTACTCTGAGAGTCTGAGAGTCTGAGATATGGAGCCTGACACCCGAAGCTCGAGGGCCGCTGCCGTGCTGCCGTGGTCGGTGGTCATGGTAGCAACATTGAACTGTAATGACTCTATGAGGACATGGCGCGGGCGGGCAGCCCAAGACGGCGCTGGCACCTGGTGACTGACTCGAGGAATTGTGATTGGGCCGCCGGATAACAATTTATGTAAAAAAATCCAATCCATCTACTCCGTAATGCCCAGCAGGAACAAATGGGGAAGTGGATACGCTGCAGCCAGTCAGAGGCGTGGCATTGTCGATTGCAGCACCAAAGCATGCTTCTTCGGTCGGTCGAGCACCTACCGAGTACGTACTGCGGAGTATGCAGAAGTTGTCCCGAGCAGAGCATTGAAACGTGGAGATGGATGGAGAACCGCTGCACAGGCTGCCTGCATCGAACGCCGTAAAACGGGGAAAGTCCGTCTACGTTGTGGCTTAATCGCCGAAACATGTAACCAACCTCGCCTGTGTATTGCACATATCCTATATATGGTTCTATCCGTCCTACATCATTTATAGCCAATTGCCCGTGACCATCAGCCTCATTCGGCCACTCCATTGCTCGCGTCCCTCCTCCATTTATACGGAGACATGCTCCTGCATTTCCGGGTTGTGGTCGCCTCATTTCGGCGGCGAAAGTCCGTGACGGTTTCCATCGACCCTTCTCAAGAAGGAGTACGGGGTTGAAGGCGCCGCTGTCCACCAACCATGCGTGCCACACGTGACGCGTCTCCCAGCAGGCAGCCAATGAGGGAAGCAGTCTACATTGGTCCCCCCCACCACGGCGTACCACGCCTTCTTTTTTTTTTCGTTTCGTCCCCGCTCCCGGCTCCAGCAGCCGTTGCCAGCCAGCCATTCAACCCATTGTAAAGAAGAGCTGCGAGTTGGTGACTGGACGCTACTCCGTACAGACTTATTGACTGGGCCGGTTTTCCTCCACCTCCAAGTCGAGTCCAACCTTCCACTCCATACATCGCCAACATCGCCTCCGCGGTCGGCCCCCTCCCTCGCCGCCGTCGACCGTACTATCAACAACGTCGTCCAATTCCTCTATTTGGTCTTGTGAACATTCTTCTCGCACAATATATATTACACCCGCTGCCTGCGCAACGCGATACCGCCCCGTGCAACTACCCCGCCAACTAGCGTGCACCCATCCTTGGCCTTGGGCTGCAGCGCCTCCGTATTTCCGCCTCTCTCATCTCCAAGTTGTTGTTCGAAGCTGCGACGGCTGTGACGCTGTCGCGCCCTTCGCAGGTGCATGGACGGCTCTCCAATTGTTGCCCGCAGAGGGACGTCTCTCAGCCCAACGAGCCCGATTAGCGGTCCCAAGAGAAAGCGAAGCGGGCCTGTCAAACACGAGAGCAGTCCCGGCAGCGCTTTGGAAGACGATCACGGTGACCATGGCGACCATGATAAGAAACGCCAGCCCGGCGTAAAGAGAGCCTGCAACGAATGCAGGCAACAAAAGGTGAGTTGCATCGGAATCAAGGACGGCCGGGCCTCCCACCACCACAGCACCAGCTTCCGTCACCCGTTTGCTCGGTTGTACGCTAACAGGCAATCTTTTTCTTCTTTCTTTTTGTAAAGCTGCGGTGCGACGTTGTGCAGCATCCATTTCAGAGTTGCTCTCGGTGCAACCGTCTAAAGCTCGAATGCAAGATCGAGTCCAACTTCAAACGAGTTGGCAAGCGCTCCAAGCACGCCGAGATGGAAAAAGAGATTGAGCGACTGCGGCGCAACATTGATCGAGCAAAAGCCCAAGGCTTTGTGTTGGAAGCCGGCGATGACGACGACATGAATTCCCCTGTGGCCCCGAGTGCTACGCCGTATACACACACCCGCAACACGTCCCTGATGGGTTCGGACGAGGCCGTTTCTTCCCTTCTTCATCTCAAGAGAGGCGGCGCATACGCCGCGCCACATTACTCGTACGAGCTAGAGGGCGTTCGACTGACCGATGACAATGTCACCCATCTTTTCAACGAGTTCTTCGCCTACTACCACCCATTTTTGCCGTTTCTCAGCCCGCAACAGCCTCCGGACCAATATAACCAACAACACCCGCTGCTATTCTGGTCCATTATCGCAGTTGCGGCCCGTCGCTTTAGCCCGAGGGACTGTCCGAATCTTCTCACCAATTTGTCGAGCCCAATGACCCGGTTCTTGTGGACAACAATCGGTGAGGTGCCCAGCAACTACCATGTGGTCAAGGCCATGTGTTTGCTCTGTACGTGGCCGCTGCCCACCAGCACTACCACGTCAGACCCCACGCATATCCTCTGCGGTGTCATGATGAAGACGGCAACTGGCATAGGATTGCACCGTCCGAATCACATTAGGGATTTTTCGAGGGTGTCAGTCGAACTCAATAAGGAGCAATTGGCCGATCGCGTCGCTACTTGGGCGGTATGCAACATCGTGGCGCAGAATGTGGGAACGGGATACGGACAGCCAGCATCGACCTTGTATGACTGGACCCTCGCCCTCCGTCCTGGTGACGACCCAGCTCTTCATCTGTCAACGGATCTCGAAGCCCGGCTTCAAATCGAGCGATTCTGCGACAAGGTCTCCAAGGAGATGTATAGCAATGCCAGTGATCCCAGAGGTGTTGCCGGCGATGAACACCGTGCCATGCTTATGCGAGTCTATCGTCGAGACTTTGGCGAGCTCCAAGCTTCAGTCATGTCTCAGCAGCTTGGGCCGATTGTCAATCTGCATCTTCGAGCCGCGGCACTTCACATGAGACTGGCCGGCTTCTTCGATTCCAGCAAGACTCCGGGTTACATGGATGATCTCATGGGCCTTTGGAGAGCGGCATCTAGCTTCCTCGACGAGCTTCTCGAAGTGGACAAGGTCACTTCGCCGCGAGAAAGGGGGCGCGGCACGATTTTGCTGTATGCGACCAATTATTTACAACAGATGCTTGTTGCGGCTGGCTTTACTTTGCTCAAGCTGATGAGATCGTTCTTCTGCAAGACAATCGATTTTGATCGCGGTCGGAGCCTGTTCCACCACTCTGTCAAAGCTATCCGGGCGACCAGCGTGGTTCACAATGATCTGCAGTGGCGCTTGGCTGAACTGATGGTGCAGATGTGGAACGGGGCTCGTCTGGATAGCCGGAACAATGCTTACAATCCAGACGATGACACGGCCGTGCAAATGGATGATAGCCTGCAGCTTAAGGTCCGCTGTCGTCACAGTATGAGCCTGGTGTTTGATTCAGTCTGGCGGTGGAGAGAAGAGTACCAATCTCAAGGGCGAGGAAGCCTGGAGAGTAAGTACTACCCAGGCAAGTTTTCACAAGGGAGTCCCAAAGCTGCTATTTTGGAGGTTTTGCTAATAATTGCTTCCCAGACACGAAGCATCCTACTCATCCGGACTCCGCGAACGAATCGTCGGCCTCATCCTCGCAGCTTGACAGCACCCTCATGCCGTCCCATCCTCTCCCTCCATCAAGCCTGTTGACTGCAAACGGGGCCTTGACACCCGGTGCTACCGGCCTGTCAGCAGCGGCAGCTGCCCCAAGTACAATCATTGCTGGCATGCCTTACGATTCGAATTACGACTTTTTCGATCCACAGCATTGGATGCTAGACGGCTTGGTTGATTTCAATTACGGCGGCTTTGTGCCTCCTCTTGAAGGAGCGTAGGACTCTGGGTGTGCACTGAGAACAAAAAGTGGCAGACACTATGTCTTCCCCCCCGGCTGGAACCTAATTCGGGGTTTTTTGTTGCCTCGAGCCCCGTGACTTATTTGTTATTCTTTTCTCTCTTCTCCAGTGCTGCTCAGCTTGCTCTATCAGCAGCAGCCTCAGCAGTATTGATCACTTTACATCCACACACGGCATTGGCATTGCAACTGCTACTCGATATTTCCTTCTTTTCGCATCAATTTGACTTTCTGCCAACAGGGACAAACCCATTGCGGCCCAAGAAACAGAAACAAGCAAAAGCATTATACAAATATGCAACAGGGGTTTTGTTAGCTGTGTTTTTGCCTTTGTTTCTTTTTTTTTCCTTGGTGGGTCTTGTTTTCTCCCAATCGAGTGCATGCGTTTGGCATGCAGGTTGAGCAGCAGCGAGGCGTAGGAAATTAACACGCCGCCGCGAACATTGTGCTTTGAGCCTTTTGGTTTTATCCGTTTTCCTTGTTTCCTTGCTTCATGTTGTACGGGCGGCTATGTTTTATATGTTGTTATACTTGGCGGACGGGAAGCCAGTGTAGAATACTTGGTCCGATACCCCTGCTAGGCGGCCCTGAGGGAGAAAAGGGTCGAGTTTGCTCCGCGGAGAATCGTCCTGCAGATTGTTGGTAATTATCTCCCCCTCCCCTCCCTCTCTCCCGTTTTGAGATGAGAAGTCCACTTTTTTTTTTTCCGGATTGTGTATGTATCATGGGTTTCGGGGGGGATTGAGTTTGGTTTAATAAAAGGAGGCTGGGCGATGTTCTGCTGTCTACTACGTAGTTATGAAGGGAAGAATTATGACATTTTAAACAAAGAGATATCTTCGTAATATGATGAGCCTGGTCTGCCGTGATATTCTGCCACCAGTTATGCACAGTGTCGCTGACCACCCTACAGCGCCATGAGACAAACGAGCAACTCGAGCGTGATTATTGAGGGTGCAAATGCTGGTACTCAACTCCCAGCAAGTTGGTTCTTTACCGACCTGACCGGGCTGGTAACCTGCCTGTGTTCATGTACTTGAAGCTCTTCAACTCTGGCACCGGCGAGGAGACGACATCATGCGGACGAGGGTAAAAAGCCCGCCAGGCCCTATTTTGACTAAATGGTCACCAACACCTCTTGTTATTTTCAATCAAAATTGGCCGTTACTTACTCGACTTCCTACATCTCGTTGTTATGAAGCACGGCTAATGGCCGCATGATCAATACTACACGTCGAACTTGACCAAAGTAGACCTTGTAAGAACTCCTCCGGGGGTATTAGAAGAATCGACTCGACGCAGCTCGATGTACTCTATTCCCTGGAGACAATCAAGGTATGGTAGCCATTGCGTACAAAGATACGAGCACAGGCGCGGTAGGAATATGCTGTGGTCCGAGGTCTTGAGGCGTAGGAAAAGTAGTAGGAGCTTGACTGGCTTGACTACTATCCGGCGGACCGTGACGGACTGGATGACGCTGAAGTACGTAAATGCCTAGGTGGAAACGACGACCAACTTGACTCAACGCGCGGACATGCTACCATCTTCCCAGTAGGGCCTGGAATTATGTCGAGGTACATTTATTCTCAACTACATGAATCTGATCTTATTTAACGACTATCTTTCGA
The DNA here is from genome assembly GCF_000187425.2 of Metarhizium robertsii ARSEF 23. Taxonomy (NCBI): domain Eukaryota; kingdom Fungi; phylum Ascomycota; class Sordariomycetes; order Hypocreales; family Clavicipitaceae; genus Metarhizium; species Metarhizium robertsii. The sequence continues at coordinate 1,252,824 of NW_011942171.1, read as the reverse complement.
ACAAAAAGTTCGTCAGAGTCAAGGCTCGTTGGTCGCTTCGCAAAAATAGCTTCAAAGAACTGGCTCCGAAGCACAAAGCACCAACTCTGACCAGATCAAATGGGTCAGCCACTCGTCCTGACCGTGAAGCCATCACCACGCGTAACTAGCAGAGGTGGCGACTTGGTCTGGTGACAAAGTGCCCTTGGAAAGCTTTTCTACGCACCATCGCTTGAAGCCCCTAGCTGAAAGCGCTGTGATGAGTCTACATACAGAATCGATAGCACGGAACCGAATAGACGGATATTTGAGCTCACGTTATCCCCCATGTGCTCCAGATAGCTTACTTAACCGATATGCATGACCTACTGCCCATGCAGAATACGACTGTCGGCATGATATCGCGAGGGGCCTTGTTGACCTCGAGACCTTCAATGTCATCGACGCCTCTGTTGGCCATGGTAACTTGATTGATCTCGAGGCCTCGGTTGACTAGGCTACGTAGTCTCGCTGACGAATACCCAAACTTCGCCATGGCACGACACAGCTCATCTACAGCATGGATGTAAATTTTCCGCAGATCCTAGGAACCGGCGGGCTGTACATACTGTCATGACTAACTGATTAGTAAAGGTTGCTGCCAAATATACCTCGACACGATATGTCAGGTTAAGGAGAGGCCCCCAGAAGCCTCACACGGTAAACGTCATGATCGTCTTGTACACCATCCCTGCTGGCCGCTACGTGAAGGGAGTCCCCAGCCCAAAATTGGCATCTGCGGGCATTGTACCGCCGGCAAGGCAATACCTACCCGGCGTCTGGGGAAGTTCCCGTTTGGTCTGATTCTCTTGATATAACCGCCAGAGCATCTACTTGTGTTTGTCGGGCGGCATGGGGGAAATACTCGCGCAGAAAAAGGTTGTAGATTCCCGCTTGCTCCGTGGAAATACTTTCCGCATTCCATGATTCATTCATAATGTCCATCATTCAAGATGAGGACAAAAGCCGAGCCCGACTACTATGGGGCGGCGGGCACGATTAGGGGACGAATAGGGAGAGTGAGCAAGATGGCCATGGGAAGGATTGGACAGGCTGCACTCGGGATTTTACATAGCGAGGGAAGCGTGCGTATGAAAAGAGTCCGGGGGATGGCTGTCGGCTTCGAGACCCGTCCATCCCGTCAACGGCTGTCTCAAGCTCAAGCTGTGTTCAAGGAGCCTGGTGTTCAATGCGCCGAAATTAGGAAACCCCCCAAAAGATGTATGTATTTGGAAGAGAGCGTTGCTCAGACCATCTCTCGCAAACACGACCGCAAGCTTTTCCGGGCCATCTGCCGAGAAAAAAGGCAAGAGGCAAAAAGCAAAAAAAGCAAAAATACGAAAAAAAAAAGTCTCCGGGGCTTAGCAGGAAAGAGAAGGTCGAGCACGCTACGCCAGGTGGTAGCTCAATAGTTGAACAGCCGTGGCCCAGCTTGACAGGACAGACCGGAGCATACAAACTCTATTTTCGTCTGCAATGGGGCTCCCGGCCACCGCGTCTTTGGTTTCGGCCGAAAAGCACATCCCCATCCTTGCCTGCCTTTGTTTCGGCAACGCACGCCCCTACTGATCACGCGGAGATCACCATGGGGCTCGTCTTGGAGGCTAGGCAACGCCTTGCCGCTCCATTTGGTTGGGTGGAAAAGTGGAAAAGAGGCCAAGGAAACATTGAAACCGGGCTTGGCAGTACTTGAGTCGAGTCCGGGTTGCTGAGTTGACAGGAGACAAGGTGCCTTTCGGAGGGGGGCGGAAGGGCAGCAGCACCCTTGTCGTCTGAACGGGCCAACGGGGTTGATGAACTAGTCATGGATAGAACATCAGGAGGGAGAGGAGGGGGAGTGTTGTTAGATTGCCCAGAGTTATTGGAAATGGCGGCCCTCGGACTCGGCACAGAGAGAGTACGACATGTCCATGGTCGTGGTCATGGCCATGGCACTGTCATCGACGTGGAGGCATCATTTGGACCCAACGGCTGTTTCCCCCTCAAGTGGTAATCATATCCTGGCAGTGGCCAGGCCGTTCTGGCCAAAGAAATGCCCTCGCGTACACACGGACGCCTCCCAAACCGGTGCCTTGAACCTACTCCGTGTGCATGGTTCTGATGGAGTGGAAGGGTCCCTGAACTCGAGATCGAGACCGATATTGAACTCCTGATAGCGACTGCCATGACGGTGGGGAAGCGTAAAAAGAAACTCGGAGAGAGAAATGAAATTACACCTCGCCGGTTGTTGTTTCATGTCTTGACTCGTTCTTCAGGAAACATAGATAGATGCCTTGCCGGAAATGGGACCCTGGCCATTTTATCGTCGTTTGTTCCGAGCGAGTAAAGAACCAGGAAGAGTAGAAGCCTTCTCTTTGGACAGGGACCAATGACAAGTTCTTTTCGTTTTGACTCTGGTGGCGGTCTAGGTTGCGCCGTAAGGCTGGGCAACCCCATGGCAACAGTCCGTTGTGCGAACCCGTACGGATAACCGCTCCGAGAGCTTTGCATTGGTACATACAAGAATCGGATGCCGCATCATTCTGGGCAACTGAAAGTTGTCTTGCTGTTGGCCCTCGACATGTTCCTGCGTCTCAGTAGACGTTGGTATATCCCATCACGTCCCATCACTTGCTTGGTCCTGTCTGTATGCGCACGTACGTCCGTGAGCTCTAACGATGCCCGTTTTCCCCGTCTTCTACCTACACCTTTTTATTGTGTCGGCTCTTGCGGCTTATAGTACTCCAGATAGAGATTTGATACCAGCCGAAGAGGGTGGCCACGAAACCATGATTCGTACCATTGGTACGGAGTACCACCAGACCAACACTGGACACTCTGGCTGCGCAGCAGTAAATTGGTTCAATAAATGATTGTGCAGACGGGGCGAGCCGCTCGGTAATTGCCTTCATTGCTGTTCTTTCTTTTGCATCTTCTGCTGCAGCCAACACGATGGCATCAGTTTAAGGCTGACCGTCAGGTGATGCTGTGCTTTGTTGCTGGATCTGGTCGAGAGCACCCACGTGTCGATCCAGATACCTGGTAGTACTTTAAAATGATAAGGAGACATTGGAGTTGCATGTTTTGCTTCTGTGCAAAGTCCCAAGGCCTCTCCAAGGTATGCGCAAGGTATCACGACCTGCCCAACTGTCAAAGGCATCGCGATTTGGGTTCGTCCACTTGGCTGACTTGTCTGCATGGTTACACGCCCAAAACACTCCGGGCGCGTTCCATGTGTATGTATGACGTAGGGCTATAAATTCGACTTGAAAGGCTGTACTCGCGGCCTGTCTTGTCGATGAGGCGTCTCTGTAATCTTGCCAGAGAAGGGAAGCACGTCCACTTCCGGGCCACGGCCTGCCAGGACGCTATTTTGGGTATCACTGCTCGACCGGCAATCCTGTAACCCCCTTTCGTCCAAACTGTCCAGATAATTCACCGAAGGACCCTTTCATCCGACCCTCGGCTCTTGACTGCCTATAAGCACACACCCCTCTCGTCCTCCCCGCAGGCGCGTGGTTTAGGGCCAAGAGCCACTGACGATAGGCTGATAACGCATTGTAGTCACCCTTTCTGTCCATTGGACTGCTCAAGATCACGTCGGGGTATTTGCCGTTGAAATTTGGGAGGGTACATGACCGCGCCAGGGTTGGGAGAGCCAGCAAGCACCCACAGCTTTTAGTCTCAAGGACTAGACGTTCATGGCCAATAAATATCTGCCATCTCCAGCACGGTGTGGTCACAACTCACTCACCCTGCCGTTTTTTCACACAAGCACGCTCCCGGACAGCTTGTTTTGAAGAATGTCGACTGCGTAATGTACCCGGCCTCACATGGGAGTGACATGACTTGTTCCTCTTGTGGCCAAGAGCCATCTAGACCAAGTCCGGATAATATAGATTCGGCTTCGGAAACCAACTTTCCGGCTCCAAGCATGGAAATGGATTAGGAGGCCATAAATCTTGTCACAACGCCGAATAGTGCCGCGGGAGAGAGAGCCTGAGCTCTCTCTTGACAAAGGCCGTGAAAGTCGTTACAAAGGCGCTCAGACAGCTTTCTGTCCAAGTTGAACTGAGGTATTTCAAGACTAAATTTAGCTTTCTTTTTTTGACTTTATTTTATTTGACCGCCTGAACAAACCTCTACAACACGAATCGATTGTCCGGAGGGTGGGCTGGTCAAGTTCATCGCCAATGAGAAGACTGTTGAACCGAGGTGAGGGTGGTTCATGAGACATGGAGGTTCCCTGGCCGTTGCAATGACATCTCCTTGCCGCTGTTCGCACGGCACTCGCATTTACTCCACTCTGGAATTCGAGTCCGTACCGTTCGGAGATGTCATTGGAGAAGGGTACTCTGGACGATGAGTCGGGATGGTGTAGGCCAGCCACCGGAATCCCTGATCCCTCTCCTGAGAATGGCAGGAGCATCGCCGTCACAGAGCTATGACATCTGAAATCCGGACTGAGGGGGTGTCAAGCAGAAGCAAGCAAAGCGCAAGAACAGTAACAGTACTAATAATGGAATACAGGATTCGCCTTGGCACACACCCCTTTCAGAGATGTCATGGCAACGAGTCCAATTTCAATGGACAGCGGAATGCCATCAGCAACAAAGGATCCGCATTTCGCTTGGCATAAATTGAGGTTGACTGGAGGGAAGGTTCAGGTCAGCGAGCGGCAAGTTGGCATGTGTTGTTGGTTCGTGCCTCGTTACGGCCTTCTGCCGACACACACGAATGCCTGGTCCCTGTGGTGCCAGCGTCGGGAACGTGTTTGGACACTTTCAGGCTGAATGAAGAAAGCCAGGTGCTCACTGAGGCGCTCAGGAAGCTGATGCCGTGCGGTGTCAAGTTTCCTTCGGCTTCAACATGAGGTAGAGACGTGCTTGCCGGTGCATCAACTGATGAATAATGGTAGCATATGAACGCTGAACAGCAGCCTGTCGGCCATGGACCCAATTAGTGAGATCCAAAGGCTCGAATTCAGTCCGCGGTAGCAATGCGTAATCCAGAGACTGAATATCCCCTTTCATGTTCGCATCTTGTTGGCTGCAATATGCCGAGGCTCGACAACCCCCGCGCCTCTGTTGATGAAGTTATATGTGCTATGTCTACATGGCCTGGCCGTACAGTACCTGTACTTCGACAGCTTTGGGCCACCCAAACAAAGTGGTGATGCAGGTTTCTGTCCTCAAATGGCAGAATTTTTGGATGCAAAAATGCTGCTCAAGCTCTCATCGTTCGCCCCAAGTCCTCGGTGGCGCCGATGCTCCCCGGCTGTTGATATTGCACGCACGACGATCCAACGACGTCACCAAATCTCCAATAAAGAGAATACCAGCAGCTTTGCCTTGACGCGGAATCTACTACGATCCGCCAATGCCGCGATGTGCAATTACAACGGTGTTTTGCGATGAGCGAGGGGCTTCGAAATACGCTGCGGGCTGGGCGCTAAGATGTGAAAGCTCTTTGGTGTCTACATCCCTGACAACCATGCAAGCCCGTCCAAACCCACAAACCGGACAAAGCGGTGTATGCAATAGAAATGGGAAGGAAGACGGGCGGAAGAATTGCCAGCCCTGCCATCAGTTTGGTGCGAATCATGCACGATAGCCGCGCTGCATCACGCCGTATTTTTTTTTCTCGTCTCAAATCCGTCAACCCTTCAAGCCCGTTGGGCCACCTCGACAGCGGCCGCGGCTGAGAAACAAGGCACGGCATTTTGACTGCAGATCGCGTAGCTGACCAAACACCAAGCCGGGCGTATTTCAGTCCCATCTTCGCCGTTTGCTGCCGTTAGACGAGGACAAAAGAGCTTCTCGAGGTGTGGTCGCCGAGCTGCAGCTGCAGCTGCGTCAAGCCTGGAACGAGGCAGTGCGGCCCATTACAACAAAGCCATGCAGGACGCTCTTGATATGTTTTTCTGGTCGTCTGTTAATAGATGCTCTCCATAAGACGACGTGCAGAACACATACACCATAAAGACGCGTTTGTACACTTTCGTCAGTTTCTTGACCTTCTCTCCAAGGGGCCAAACTCATCAGGACTGGGCTTTGCAGGGCGGGCTTTCGTCACAGACTCGGGTCCGAAGTCAAGAGAGGCTTGCCGCGGGAGGCGGCGCACTGGGCACTCGGCTTTCCGTGCTATGCCTGGAGATTTGCCATGGCAGATGAGGTGGCAAGACCCCCAACTCCAACACCGCTCGTTCTTTCTGGAGTTGTCGCAGTACTTCGTATGTTGGTCGATGGTTCGGCTCAGTAAGCGGGCGGAGTGGTGTGGTTACTGGTGAATGTGGTGTGGTGTGGATCTGTTCTCGTGAGTTGGCAGTGCAGCTCGCTTAGAGCTCGTCGGTATCCAATAGCTCTCCCCTTCACAGACAACCAGACGCGCGCGTACGGGTTCTCGTGGTCGATGTAGCGTCTCCCGGAGTAGACGCCTATTGGGCACGAGTGACCCCACATAGGGGTGACCTGAGTAAATCTAGAGCGGACTTGGAGATGCAATCGTCCAATCCGGGCAATGACGGGCCTTGCTAGTGCGTCCCGACAGCTCGGGTCGTCCCGGTCGGGTCTGACATCGCCATGCTCTACGACTGGCTAGATGCGGGGCCGCTAGGCCGCTGATGGCTCGCCTGACCCCTCCCACCCCATTCCTAGCCTTGCCATCCGCAGCAATCCCTGTGAGACTGGGGATTTGGGGTCCTCGCCGTTTCAATCCAAAATTGCAGGCACTGTAACGTACTCCGTATGCCATAAACCACCATCAACATGAGAGCCGTAGGGCCGTGCGTCCTGTCTTCCACTTGGCTTTGTAAGGCCTGACTGTACACTTACACTTTCCCCATCTCCACATGGACAGTAGGTGGCGGTTTTTTTCTTCTTTCTTTGGTGGGCAAAGACAATGGATGTTGAACAGCTGTGAAGATCTCCGTGATCGCTCGCATCTTGCCCTATCAAATTTGCCGTTGGGCGGAGTAGATGGACTGTCAGGCTACCAAGCTGTCCAGTGCCCATTACGGTTTCGCCAAGGCACATGTGGTAGATAAATGCATGGGGCCCAGTGCGGCCAGATTAGGAAGTGGCCGGGGAGCTTTTGCTTTCCGATTGCGCCAAACTCTGGTGAGAGTCCAAGAAGCTGGTAAAATGCGACGACTCTCTTGTTGAATCCTGGCCGTGTTAATGCAACAAGGTACTTCTTACATGTAAATGTAGCAATGGGTCTTTTGGCAGTCCCGCGCCTTACCGCATCGTTGCCGTTCGGCGTTGACGCCACACCAAAACACACTCAAAGACCACGACCTCGATGGCATTAGCGACTGTCGCAGACTGTGCCCCTAAGCAGACTCAAATTTGGCCGATGCTCACTGGAAATTGGGGCTGTGATGAAGTGATGACGGACAGGGCCCAGACGCCTCACAGTTGGGTGAGCAATGACCTATGGCCTATTTCCGTCTTTAAACACTAGTATATATGTATGTATGTTTGTGTGGCCAAGACAACCATTCAACGACCTGTCCATGGCGCAAGGTAGCCGTTTGTGAGTGCTCAGGCACTGCATGAACCGTAATTTGGCATATCGGACGGCCCCTTCTTGCTCTCATGAGTCAAAATTGCACCTGTACTTGGCGGGTGGTGTTGACGCAACGGGCGCGAGACGGCCAGGGCTCCTGGCCGTAGAGGCATTTCATAACCGGTGTCTATCCACCCCAGTCCTTGAGTTTATCATCTAGCGCCCGACATCGTCTGGGTCTACAGCAGTGGCGTAATGCTCGTGGCCCATCTGCTAATCTTGCTAGTTCGAACACTCATGGCATCGCTCTAACCTCGAAGCGTTTGGTAATGCCCTGCTAGGCTGTCGGCGTTCCGCGCTCCTCGGTCCAGGGTTTCTCAGGGTTTAACATCCATGTATCACATCAAGCCGGGAATACTAGCATTCTCAAAGCTGGACCACTAGGCCTTTGACTTCGGCGAGGGCGTTTTGAATCTCTGGGTTTTCGCAATCTTGATTGTCACTATCCACTGGGTTGTCATATATGATCCAAAGTCACTAAATCAGCATTTGTCTGAAGCCACATTGTAATGGATAACAAAGAGCTCCCTATACTGACCATTGTGGTGCTAAGCAAAGAGAGAGGTAGACTGCATTATTTGCTTTGGTCTCGGATCTCCGTGGACATGGCGCGCAACCACTGCTAGTTGGACACTATTCGGCGATTGAAATGGCAGAAGAAATGGAGCAGACAATTCGGCCACTAAGTGAAGTACAGGATCCAAGTCGAGCGCCTCAATGTGAGCGCTCAGGTGCCTTTGTTGAATCACAATCGATGAGTCAAAGGGAGACTAGAAGTTCTGCTGGCGGGGAGAGTACAAGCCTTGAAATGCTCGGTTCTAAGTCTTTTCAACGCCGAGAGGCCTATCATACCTACCGTGCTTTCCCTATCCTCTTAAGCTTCCCGTGACAAGAAGGGGCTGCCGGTGGTTTGCGGGGAAAGTCGACAACAGGGGCTGAATTTCACGGGGTTTGCTTATCCGCGTTGCTCTTTCGCCGCCAAGGTACATATTAAACACCAGTTTGATAGCATAGCAATGTACTCCGTACTTGATTGTCGGGTGTACACACGGATGCTTGACCTAGTCTGCTCAGGGCGACAAATCCCCTGCGGTGTCGTAAGGGCTTTCTGCTTTCCAAAGCGTCACATTTCGGCTTGTGGCCAACGAGGGTGGCGCCTAAAGAAGCACAGAGCAAGTCTGAGGTTTGGGCCATCGGCCGTAGAGGTCGGCCGTGGAAGTTGGTTCTTGTCATTGTTCCCCAGAGCCCTGAACATCCTGATGGTATGTCGAAGGGAGGCTCTGGTGCCAGTGCATGTACGGGCAAAGATTGGATTGGATGCAAGTACACCGACCTGGCAGCCATAAAAAAACATTCGACAGGATCGGATGGAAGGCATGCATGATCACTTGCCAGTCCTGTCATCCATGTCGATGCTGCGTGTTGGTGTCAGCTGCAATGTGACACCAGCAACAGCGCCTGACAGCAATTATAGCCATCGTTTCATCGTCGCGTTTGTCAAGGTGGATTTGGTCGACGATGGCCAGGCGATGCTCGAGCTACGCCTGGATGACGATGCTACACTCTACCGGGACCGAATGACCCGTCCTCGTACGCACACCCACGGGAGAATCTCCTGACTGGTCGCCCTACAATGCTTTCTCGGCTGGCTAGCTTGCGCGGCGCAACTTGGCAGATTCGCACGAGCGGCATCCGCTCCAACCCGGCCGGTCGATGGAGCGGGAGAGGTGTATCGCATGTATCGCAGGTATCGCATGGCATTGACGGATCAGAGGCGGATTGGGGGCTTGAGCATGGCGTCTCCCGCATCATTTCCGCGATCTGCTGGCGCTAGCTGGTACCTGAATTCGGCGGATCTCGTGTGGCACTCTAACGAGGACGAAAAGGAAAAAAGTGTCCGACGATGACTGCCCTGGTGAGGACCTGGTGTCCGCCTGGACCATCCAGCCATCCGGGCGCTTGTCGCAGGCTGAGTCCAGATGTCAGCATCTCCGGCACTCAGTGCTGGCAAACATTGGCCATCTGGACTCTGGAGGCGCTGGGGGGCTCCGTGCGTTGGCGCACTGTAAAGACTCGCACGCGCACTCCAAGTCAAGTCCGCAACCTGCTCAAGTGGCTAGGCTGGATGCTGCCACGCTGCCACGCTGCACACCAATGTTCGTTCAATGTTTGGCCTCCAAGTTGTCGAGCTGGTGGGTCTCCAGCCTTGTTGCCTAGATTCTCCCCACCACCCACATGAACTTGACGTTTGCACCCCTGCTTCGAGTCCCCTCGACATTTGCTTGGATCTCAGCCTGCATCTTCCTCCCAAGGCTGGCAAGCAACGAGGGTGGTGTCACTGCCGTTGCTTGTTGCATTTATTTGATTGTGTCTACTTTCCGTTCCTTTCCCTCCTGCTGCTACTGCTTCTGGTCCATCATTCTGCGCAAGCCGTGAGCATTCGGATGGCTGATGATGATGGTCGTAACGGAGAGAAATCCATCGGCTTGACGATTTCAGGGTTCGGGAGCGCTCAAGGGAGCTTCGTTCTCGCCGCTAGACCATGATTCTCGGCGACTGGTCCGTGTGCCTCTTGGTGGCCTGTCCCCTTCATCGATTCTGATATGCTCAGGCGGGCGACACTCGGCCGTAACTCCGTCGCGTTGGGGCTTCATCAACCAGCGTTGCTTCCCTTGGCTATTGTCCCTGCTATTGTCTCCGCTATTGTCACGGAGTGCAGCTTTGATCTCGGTCCCCATTGCAATTGGCCGCCACCAGCCTTGTCTGGGTGCTTTCGACTTGCTCGACCTACGGAGTACTCGACCTCTGTTTGCCTCCGACTACGTATGTATTTGTGCACCGGAGGCCAATGATGAAGGTGTCGTCTACAGGGTGCCGTGCCCCCTATAGCCAATGTTGCTGTAACAAGCGTCTGCTTTGGTGGAAGCTCTGTTCCGTTTCCGACATCTGGCTACTGTACATCATATCTTGCCGGCAGCAAATCGCGAGAGCATTTCTGGAGTATTCCTAATAACGGCTTCCAACACTCGATGCTTCTGCCATCATCCGTTGATCCTGTTGCGGGTTCTGCGCACACGGCTTTCCAAAATCTCAAGATACTCTCTCATCCTACACAAGTCTGACGGTGGCAATGTAGGCCCAGCTGTTTTTTGGCCAGCCGTGAAAGTCCTAGGTTTCATCTCGTCGCCAAACTTAGTAGCATGTACTGCGGCTGCTCCTCCCCCTCATACCACGATTGCCTCTGGTTCTGGCGGTCATGCACCCAACACCACACCTCAGCCCAAGCATGAGTATGATCATGGCCGCCGGGTTGTGGGCCGCAACTGAGATTGTCCCTGCAGAAAGTCAACAGGCTCGTCGTCAAGCCAGCTTCATGTTTCTTCAATTCGCAACTTCCCAACCAAGCAACTTGGTGGGCACGTCATGCGTTCGCCTGCCGCGAATCTGATCCACAAGGACGGAGTACCGGTTCTGCCCCCAAAGTCAAAGGAGACTCCACGCTGATTTGTGCGGAGCGTGAAACGGCCAACATCTGTATCGGTCAGAGCCGCAACTCATTCTTCTTCCTCTCCGCTAAAGCCTGCCACAGCTTGCGTTTTTGCTTGTGTATGGAGTATGTATGTATGTAGTTTAGAGCCTGTGGTTACTGTCCAATGCCCCGCCGCGCTCCAACGGACGGGATACGACGCAGTCTTGACTGTTGACATTCGATACGTATGGAGCCCTGATCGGTCACGGCCGCGGGATGCTATGACTTTGAAGCAATTTCTCCTCTTTCTTTCTTAGTTTGGCATCATCGGTACGGAGTAGCGCGCCCGCAGATCTGGCCGTTGGCTTTTAGCTCGCCTTTTCCTGTCTTGAGGCGCGACAGGTTCGCCCGGATTAGCCTCAGCAACCAAGAACCAGCCAGCGCGTCTTGACGAATGCCAAAGAAAGGATGAATATATGGTGTATTTGGCATCATCTGAGGGTTTCAGCAAGACGGTACAGCAGCAATTCCTCAGCCAAGCTGGGCCAGCAAGAGCCTCAAGAGCCTCAAGACGGAAAGAATTGCAGCCCAGAGCGGCCCAGTTGGACCCCCAAGGGGACTCCGGGCGTCACCCACCATCTGTTCGGAGTTATGGCTTCGTTGCACCCCTCAACACAAGAGTTCATGCTGGCCCCCAGGCCCACATCTCATTGGACCCTACGCTGCCAGTCCCCAAGTGCGCAGCAGAACTTCGGCGGCTATCCGCATGCACTACAGGACGAGAGCATATGAAGCCGAGATCGAAAGCCTGAGAGCCATGGTCGAACGACAGTCGACGACGTCTCATCGGCCAATGTGCCTGGCTGCCCTGTGTGCCCCCATCATCAACAGACCCCATGGTCCGACTGGGGTAGACGAGTTCCACTAAGCAGAAGCGGATGAGGATGATGGCCAAGGCGTCATGTCCGCGCCCTCTTGTTTGCACGCCCCTACCCCTGTCATTTAGAGCGCAATCACACTCCTCCCTAGACACCCCACCCTGGCGAGGCTATTCCACCATACCCGCACCCCCTGCTCTCCTTGGTTGTACCACGCAAAGTCGAGGTACATGCCCAGGCTTTGGCCAGTGTTGTCGTCGTGCTCATCCTGTGTCCAAAAGATCTGCACCACATCCTCAATCTTGAGCCGCTTATAACAAAGAGGCCGGGCCTTCGACCTTCTCAGATTCTGCTCTCCATCTCTTCACTTCTTCCTGATTCTTGGTCCCTACCTCGCCCAAGGCTGTTATTTGACACTCGTTGTTGCTCTTGGCTTAGACAGGGACCTAACATCTTATCTTAATGCTGATTCTTCGCAGTCGTCATTTGGTTACTTGAGCCGCATCTAATTCTTGTGTTCCCTTGATTCCCACCATCCCCGTTCCTCTGCCAAAGTCTTCCAAGATTGCTTCACAAGTACGTGAGCATAGATTGTTGGTCTTCATATGTACCAGTTGAGATCCGTCGACTTTCAGACAAAAACACGACAATCCTCGCCGCAGCTGCTTCTGTGTGTCGGCAATAGCCCCCTCTGTCGCAACCAGGCCAACGGGTGACCTCAAAAGCGCGTTATCTTGGTCAGGGAGACCGTCACATAATAATCTGACTGTTTGGCAATCACCTTTCGTGGGTTCACCTAATCATGGTTGCGCACCAACAATACGTTGCGTCTGTCCTTTCTCCAGCAGACGCTCTTTCCGAAGATACACCCAGCTTGTCAGACAACAGGTCGTCTCCATCAAGCTATCCAGACCTGACTCCCTACTCTACAGTAAGCCCTGGCTTCGTCGGATCAATTCACCAGGCAGTGGCCTAGCTAAGCTGACTTGCAATTGTTCTCCCAGGTTTCATCATTTGGACTCCCTCAGTGCGAACCTGACCTCCTGACACCCATATCAACCGCAGACTCGCCTCCTTTGCATCAAATGCCCAAATTAATGGGCCAATATCCTCCCCCTCCCGGAAGCCCTCACAGCCAAGAGCCAACCCCGCCGGCCAGCTCCAAGATGTACCACCCGTGGAACCATCCCCAGTTTGAGATGAATAGCCACCCCAACGAGACCAGCTCTTCCATGAACACGCCGGGCCATGTTGCGCCGGACTTCTACATCGCGGACAGACGTACACCTGGGCCTCCAGAGCCTTACATGGGGAACTTTGGCGTTTCCGATGCCACACAACCACATTCACTGTCACAATCAGGTTCTCCCTACTACCTGGACATGGGCCCTATTCCAAACCAGAACAACATGCTTCTCCGAGGCAATCCTCCCATCCCCATGGAACCACACTCGCGGGAACTGGACCGCAACAACCCGCTTTCCGCGTCGCTTCTACATGAGCCTCCCAGAAATTCAAATGTTCGCCGTCCTCGTCGCGAGAGCTCCAACAATGCGGAAATAAAATCAGAGCACCCAACCGCCGGGACGCTGCGCGCCCCGAGCGACTCCCCTCGCAGACGCCCGGGAGCCACCGGTGCCAGCAATCGCGTGAAGAAGACAAGCCGTAGAAAGTCAACTGTGAATTCGCATCCAGATCCAGCCGAGGAGCACCAAAATTGCCATGGCGACGAAGTACCCCCTACTCTCAAAGACACCTGCCCTGCTGAGGAGCGATGTATCTTTGAATCCCGCTGGCGCCACCGCAACAAGAGAGGACAGGATATGTGGGACAGCATCCAGAACGACTTTCTCAAGGAGTTTAACAAGAGACAAGGCAAGGAAATGCTCCAAATGAAGTTTAAGCGGGCTCGCTCCAAGTACATCCAGTGGCTACCTCGTGATGTAAGCAATTCCCCTCGCCCCGAAACTCACCTTTGAGAATGAATTGTTGACCAAGTATATCATTCACAGGAAGAAATTCTCCGCGAGGCTTGGAGAAAAGTTGAGCAGGATCGCTACAAAACGATCCTCGATGTTTTCCACGACATGGGCGGGTCCCGCAACATGCGCTTGAACTCTAGCGATATTGAAGTCAAGCTGGTCAATGGCCTAAAACTCGAAGAGCATCTGTATATGGACTGCTTTCGCGAGATCAATGTCAGACGCCGCAAGAAGCTCTCTGCGAAAAAGCGCTCCGGCGGCGGCAGTGGCCGAAGAGATGAGGATGGAGTGCCTATGGGAGGCGACAACTCCATGATGGACCTCGACCCGCACCACCACCACACCCACAATGAAGACGATGTGATCAACCAGGTTCACAACCCTAGATCTCGGTGGGAGGGACCGCCTGCAAGCTCAGGTGAGATGATGGACATGCAGATTTGGGACAGCAGAGCTCCGATGAAGCTGGAGCCTCTAGCGGCAACACACAGAATGCTAACTGGCGTCCCACGTCCCTGCTTTCAGGGGAGCGTTGCCTCTGGAGCATGTATTTGATTCATAATACCCCCCTTTCGTTGCGTGTTTGTTTTTTGTTTGTGTGGCAATGAGAACTTATGTTGGGTACACTAGTTTGGGAGGGCGGTCTGAAATTGTACACTGTGCTTTCAACAAGAGGGCGAGAGATGCAAACGCAAGTTTCACGATCTGCTTTGGGGATTGAAATTGGAGGTTTATCGGGACTATTGGAAAGTGCACGGTGCACGGTGTCAGGGAGGGATTTTCTTTTCACATCTTCATTCCTTGGTAGCTCGAATCTTACATCTCGACTCTTTTTGATGACTGGGATGTTATTTCTTCTTCATAAACCATGTCTACAGACTATTATTATTGGCGGGAGGGTAGATTTTTCACGTCTTCCCGAGAAGAGCCACCATTCATTTAATTTTCGAAATAAACAAGCTTCAAATGCCCCGAGTGTCACTGAATAGTCGTAAGGCTCGTCGTACCGCGTACAGTTTGCCTGAATGCCAGCTAGCACTGACTCGGAAAATGGGGGCTTTGCAGAGAATGTGGATTTGGCCCTGAAACAGCGTGTTTCAATCAACAAGGGCTGGTTGGCAGGCTGTCGGCTGTCGGAGGTAGATCCTGTGGGTGAAAGTTTCAATCTTGAGTTGTTTGTCAGGCCTGACAGGAATCAGGCCGAGTGGATGTCAGGATGGCCACACCGACTTGGTGCCCCGCTCCGGTGCCCCGCTTTGACGAGACAGATTTGTTAATATTGCGAGAACCGGACAACCAAATGTCTGCCCATCTCGGCCGATTATCTGGCACAAAGGGTGCGGAATAGTCTAATAGACTTTTCTCATCTACTACGTAATGAAGAGAAGCTAATGGGGGCGTGCGTGTATTGTCAATAATGTTTTCGTTCCCTTACACTTAGTCAAAGTGTCTGCAAAAATAGGAAAGACGACCCGCTTTAGCCCCCAATAACGGTTAGATCATTCATCCTAGAGCAACGAGGAAAAGACTTACATACATGTACTAGTTTCTTGCTCTGTCAGTTGTGTCCTTGTACACTTTGCCGGGGTATGGAATGGGGTGACTAGTATTCAATGTTCCACGTGGAGCGCTCCATTGTCCGTCGCCAGTTTTCGCCGTTCAGGTAGGGATAGAAGCAGATCAAGACGGGGAGAAGATTGAAGCGTCATCATGCTCCGACCGATGACACATGGTGTAATCGAAACAGGAAGGAGTCCTCCATTCATGGTTAGACAATTGCGCAAAGGGAAAAAAAAAGGATTGAAACGCACACCGGCATGGCCTCCCCGAGTGGTCAGCCTTGGATTGACATGTACATAATACGGAGAAAGGGGCACTAGCATTAAGTAGATACTAGCGCAGGTGATTTTGCGACTTCCGAGTTAAAACGTGCCGTGGGGCCTGCGGGTGCGCTCCATGGCGCGCTTTTCGGTTTAGCCAGGGTTACCATCTGAGTTAATGCCGTTCCACTCTACGTGGGATCTTTTGAGAAGTTTCGAAGGCTTGATCCTCTGCTTCTCTTGCAGCTTCCCTGGCTCTCTGTACTCCATATACCACAAGGATTCTGCTTTTTGCCATGATGCAACCCCGATGTAGCTGCTTTCCCAGATCAGAGGCCCAGTAGGCCCATGAGCTATTATTCCAACGCTCCTTCGGGGGCCGGTATTCGGGGTAAAGACTGGGACCCTTGCGGGATGGAGAAAAACAATACCACGGAGCGTCATGATCCCTTGTGTTTTGAGACGGGGCCCAACAGTCGGGGCCCGGGCCCGGCCTCAATTCACCTTTTGCGGCGGCGATAGGAGTTATGTTGAGCCGTTTTTGGCTCGGGAGTGACATCATTCTTGACATTTGCGTCGGTTTGTCCTGAAGCTTTGTTTGTGGCGCAAGCCTCATTTCAGATGTCAGCAAAAATAGCTGATCTCTGTGACAGGATATAAAGAACGTGTCATGTGGTAATGGATGTCCGTGTTCGTCGAGTGACTGTAGCTAGCTCCGTCTGTCGGGCTCCGGACAGCCTTTAAAGATATTTCAACACAGGCGAGAGCCGGTCATGGTACTCGGACACGTTTGAAACCATGAAATACACCCACGCTAAGGCGTGGACTGGCTGATCCGGCCCACTAGACCTTTGAGTTTGATTCATATCAAGCGCTCAATGCCGCGTTTTGGCTTTTGGTGTAACGCTGACACGCTTTTGATGGCAGTTGCCATGCTTTTGTAGGAAGTGAAATCATGGTTACGCCACTGAACATGCCGGCGGCGGTTGGTAAAGACGCTAATGCAGTGTCAGCATAAACGAAGCCTGCGCCCTGGAAGCACCAGTCAATCCCGCACTCTCCAGATATGGTACTGCCCATGGCTGACACTGAGAACGACATGAAATGGAAACCCCTTACCGGGCTTGGTAGTGTAAAAGTTGGACGACAGCAATGGCTTCAGGTGGACAAAACATCCCCAGAGAGCACCGAGTGCTGTGGTCAAAGGCCGTACCGTTCGGCATATTGCGTAACAAGGAGTTTTACACCGTGATCCCTTGATAGGCTAACGTATCCCGGTCATGAATCGAATTGAAACGCGGTAACAGCTCCTGCAGCGGCGATATGATAGGTGAGCCGATACGGTCAACGATGTAAAGGATCGGTTGCCAGGAGGTTATGTCGGGGTTACAATATACTTCCACACTGACCGCGCCTGCCTCATTGCCGAACAGCGCGGAAAATACAGCAACCGAGAGTCAAGTACCATTTTTCTCGGTTCCAATGATGTTCCGTGGAGGCTTCCGTGGAAGGCGCTTGGCTGCAAGCCCCCAATGCAGGCCTTCTAGTACCTGTTCAGGTACCTAGTACTCCGTACTTAAAGTAAGTAAATAACCAGCATGTTACTCATCTTGCATGAACATGTGGAAGGAGCCTGCCATCCCAGATTGTCCTACTTGACAGCCTTGCAACTTATGCCTACGTCTGTACAGGCGTCGAAGTGGGCGGAGCCTACATCAGCCTTGAAGTGCCCCTGTCTTGTCGGCTCTACCGATCACAGTCATGATATTTGTTGATCCTGCCTGGTATAAGTGTTATTTTAACCCATTCGACATCCCCCCAATCGACCCAGAATGACTCCCATCTGAGCTTTTTTCCCCTTTCTCCATCCGGGGTCCCCTGTGCGACTTTTTGCGATTTCCCGAGAGCTGGCGCGAGATGGAGAAGGTGAGGTCCCTTCGACCTAGGTCATGTCCAGTTGTTCTTCAGCGTGAAGGAAGGTTCACTAGTCTCCTAAGAGGGAGCCCGAGCTGATTCGTTGCCTCTTTTGCCAGCCACCTGTATTACGAGAGGCTGTCGGCGATCCATCCCAACCATCAGCCTCACACCTAACGCCGATCGGCCGCCCAGATCTCCCAACAACGCCAGGAGAACTCCCATTAACGCCACTCCCATTAACGCCGCTCATCATTATCGCCGCAGATTGTGTGTGCGTCAGACTCCTCGATTGCAAAATCTTCCAGCGAAAAATGGCATGACAAGTCAACAGGTTCCTAAACCAATCATCGGTGATAACGGCGGGTGATCCTGGCGGTGCTCATAATGTGCCTTGACCGTTATGTTATAAACAAAGAGAATACTCGGTCAGATTAGTCGGAGATAATATCGGCCGCAGTTGAATCAATGGCACAAGGCGGAGAGAAATCGGGTTCAAGAAGACTAGCCAGAAACGACCATACCACCACCGTTCTATTTGTGTGTGATACGGCTCGAACATAACATGCAGCTTACATCAACCAGAGATGGGAGGGCAATCTCAGCGTCATCACTGATCAGTGGGGTGAAGAACGCAAATGCCCTTTATACCTGACGCGCAACCTGGTGCATTCGGGCTGGGAAATCGGAGCCATCTTGTTAGAACTGCCAGGTAGGATTTCTTGGAAAGAAAAATGAAGACGGCTCTTATTGTCTTAATGCCTGGGATTAACGGCATCATTGCGCGAGTGGCTGTGGACTGGCTCGATTTCGCACTTGCGTAACCTCGGACTTACATGCTCGGGCTTCAGCTCCCTGTAGGAGTGCCATCTCGGGGTAAGACTAAAATGTCCTCTGGCAACTTTGCAAGCATTTGGGCTCATTTGGTTGCATTCTAGGTCCCGACAGAGTGGAAAATAGCGCGGACATTGTCCGGATGCGATGCTGTGGCGCCCCAGCTGCTCGCCTGAGGGCCTCAACTTCTCTCAACCCTGCCCTATGAAGTGAAAGAAATCCCGAGGCACATGCGGGCACTGTGTGACATGGGCATTGTATTATTGCAAAATGACGACACGCAGACAAGCATGCAGCGGGATGTGACACTACCACCTCCCCCATTCAGCCGGTGTGATTTCCCTCTTTTTGTAAAATGCGACAGACTTGGCGTCTCAGGACTTTCAGCCCGCCTCCGCTTTATGAGCAAGGGTGGTTGACAGTGAAACTGAGTGTTCAGGCAAGTGATCACTCTCGAAGGATGGAATACCCTCCGTGACCGCCTTGTATCTCACAGAGTCTCATCCAG
Organism: Metarhizium robertsii ARSEF 23; assembly: GCF_000187425.2. Taxonomy (NCBI): domain Eukaryota; kingdom Fungi; phylum Ascomycota; class Sordariomycetes; order Hypocreales; family Clavicipitaceae; genus Metarhizium; species Metarhizium robertsii. The sequence continues at coordinate 1,233,853 of NW_011942171.1, read as the reverse complement.
GTTCTGGCTGTGGCCACGCCTGGGGGCCATCATGAAATCGTTCGGGCAACGAGGCCTGTCTTGATGTGCTCACACCACAGCCAGCGCTGCTTAGCACACAGATATTCCTAATGAACTACGCCTCGAAACTGCCTTTCGCAAGCAATTTAAGCAAATGTTAATGACTGAATCACGATTCAGGTCTGATTGAGGACACTGCCAAGCCCTGGAAGTTTGCTGCTCTGCACTGCTCGCCCCATGCAGCGCGATTACTTGAAAGTAAAAGGAGGGGAAACGGTAATTGTATTTGTTGTTTTGCAATTCTTGGACTGTCTAAGGAATTGTTAGAACAGGCAGTGGAAGGGATCCAATGTCTATCTTCTGCCAACTTCGGTTTCACGCCTAGCCCTTCGGGTGCGAGGTGGCAAGGCAACAACTTATTGGACTATCAGCTTTTTGCGCAACCCCAAATGCGCCTCTCAGCCGACTAAGCTCGTATAATATGCCGGTTGATCCTCGAAACTGCCATTGGTTGTGATAGAACTAGAGACGAGGATTCTCGCAATCTGCGACAAAGAAGGTGGGTGGATTGGCTCATCCGAGGAACCCTCACGACTACATTTTGCATGACACGGAACTAATCAAAAAGACTTACAGAAAAGTCGATTGTACGCCACAAGTCTGCGCCGAGAGATGGAATTTGGTATTGAACAGCTTGAAGTGCTTGGAGTAGCTGAGTTCTTAAGCCGTAGCAGTCTCTGTGAGTAAACTTCAACTTACATACCGTGGACACAATGGCATCCAGACTATTTAAACACCACACCGCGTTCGTTGGTTTCAGAACCGGGCGATGACATTACCCGATCAGACTTCAGCTTGTTAGTGCGAATAAATAGTAAGATATTACTCCTCTGTTAGCTAACACCATCCTCGTGGTTTTGGCGGAATGATGATGAGGCGCAGTCCAAGCAGAAACCCTCCCTCATTGTCAGGTATCTGCGTCAAGCAGATGCGGCGGGATATGATATACTTGTCATATGTCTTGAATACCACGAGACGCACCATATCGATGTAAAGCACCGAAAGACGCGCGTGTGTTAGTAACGCAATATATCTATATCGACACTACGTATCTCTTTGCTGACATCAGAAGTATAATCCATATAGCCGGTTTGTATCAGAGGCATATTATTCTGTTATCAACGCACTCTTGACTAATCTTGGCCTCCACACCAAAAAAAGCCGTGCAAACAGTATTGCACTATTTGAAGATGTCAGGCATAAGAGGCAATTCAGATACTCAGAGTTACAGAGACCATATCGATCATCCCGACACTACCCATGATATAAGGTAGCCTAACATTGAGCTCTCACTGAACTGTAAGTGGCCATGATTCCCTCGCCAATGAAAGACAAGAAAGCCATAGTTGACAAACTGCTACAATAGCCGTGAAACTAGCACAGCGGCCTTGTTAAAGCAAAACAGAAGTGGCGGAAACGGGTATGCACTCAACTAATAGCTGTCTCCTGTGCCAAATCCTGGCAGAAAACATGCGCTCCATGGCTGACTGGCGTGCTGTAGGTCACTTGTCACGGTCAGCAAATCTTTTGACAATAGCTGATGGTAGAGAGCGCCGAAGTAGGGCAATATGCAGAGCAGTTGCGATGTTGTGTGATGTTTGCAGGTCACTGGCCAGCTGCGTTACCGCAATGGTGGCAATTAAATTTGGCACCTTCCGGCCTCAAGGCTGATCTCGTACTACCAGACGGTTGTCAAATACTGTGAGCAGCATGATGCGAAAGCCCAGGCCTCTTTGCCACAACCTTGGTGCCTCCACAAAGTGTTTCTACTCAGGTATGTAAGTCGTTTTCGAACCATTCGCCATCCTTTTTTGCCCCAAATTATTACCTCAGCCCCAGGCGAGCAAGGAAAAGGGGGGGAATGGCAAAAGAGGTGCAGGATGACCCCTTGCAGTCTGTAATGTACACCTTGCGGCAGCAACGTACTTGTGTAGTACATGGCGATCCGGGCAAGAGAGCACATGGGCGTCAAAACCAAGGCTGTTGACTTGGAGTGTGCCTTTGTTCCAAATAGCAGGCACACGCCTGCAACCTGCAACATGACGACGGATGATGCCATGCGTGCCTCTCTGCACCCGTCAATGGCAACAGGTACCAAGGCAAGGAACGGTACATGCTACATGCCCGATAGCAGGACATCGACTTGAGGTCCAAAAGAACACGGCGCTAATGCACAAGTTGCTTGAACGAGGTCCGCATGTTCCAGGGGCAGGGCAGTCCCACAACAAGGTGGAAGAAGACGACGTCGACGACGAGGGCTGTTCAATGTTGCCATTCGGTTGCTTCCTCTTCTGGAAATATCCACACGTTGGCCAGGGCAAAGCGGGCTCGTCGGCCAACAAACGATGCACGAATAAGCGCAACCGCCCCTCCAGATGCCGTGGTGGTGGTCATGTCGAATGACATTCTGCGTGTTTGCGCGTCAGCCCGTATCGCTTCTCCATCTACCCTCTCGACCGCTGTCCGGCACAGATGACGCCCCCTTATTAGCTGCTGACGACATGGCCCATGTTCCCGTCTCTTGTCCTACGATTCTTTTCGGCATGATTTGAACTTGCCTTGCCTTGCCCTGTCCCACCCCCTGGGCTAGGACTGACCAGGGCTCAACCACCATCATGTCGAGAATCTGGAGCTTTCCGTGATGGAACGATCAAATCACAGTGCAGACCGCTTCCCAAGGCAAACTGAACCATGACCCGAATCTGCAGGGCAGCCCCTTCGGTACCCCCCCCCCCAAGAGGCGATGTTCCCGGGCCAGAGAAGAACCTTTGGGGGATGGTCCATCCAAGTACCCCCAGCACGAGTATCATGGTCCTTCAACAAAGCTTCCGCTTCCGCCGTCACTGGCTAGTAAACAATGTGTTCGCCATGTACGCATACGAAGCCTTGTCGACCCCTTTCTGCAGCAGCGTAGACTGGTCGCGACAGGGAATCAATCGGCTGACCGGCATGTTGGGTAGCACTGCCAGCCTGCCAGCATGAAAAACGTGTCAGCCATGGTAGTTTCCTGCCTTGGACCGTAGCCTTGGACATAGCATTCGGGAAATACCATTTCCATGTGACTGTTACCATCACCTTGCTCGTGCATATCGCGGCACTACTCGATGCGCGGGACAAAAGGCCGCCGTCATGCTGGCAATCTGCCAAGGGGCAAGTATACTTTTTTTATTATTATTTTTTCCCATACCGACGTAAGGGTCTGACTTGCTACCGCATCAGCTTGCTGCTTGTACTGCGGTTCGATACCCTCAGTGATATCAATCAGACGAGACAATCATCCACCTGATGTTTGATCATAAATTACGGTCTAGTGAAATCGGCCAACATGTCAATTGATGAGAGAAGCTTGGTCAATCGCGGGTATAATAACCGGGCTGTAGCATTTGCACCGACCCTTGTCCTCCCAGTCACCCGGCCGAGTCCATCTTGTTGGTTTGTCACGCTTGGGGGCCTTTTACCCCGTCTCTTGTTAACTTTTATACAACGCCCCTTCTGACAAATGTATTGACATGTACTCACAATGGCAAAGGGGGCGTGGGTTTCGAGTTTCAGCATATGCAGCACTCCGTAGGGTGTCAGGTCACTCGAGATTACCGCATACATTGTTCCATGGTTATATCTGCACTAAGAGCCGCCGTCTTCTCTTCCACGTGGTGGCCATTCTTGCGGAAATCTGCGCTGTATACCTAGCAACTGGATACTCGGTTTGTCTTGAACTTGCAAAGGTTCACCTAACCTCAACCGAGTCCCTTTCCACCCTAGGGGATAATCAATGCAAATAAAGCCCCTTGCATACCAATCATATGCTAATGAATGGGGAATATGGCAAATACCAAGTATACACGTTGCCGATTATATCGCCCTCCAGTTCAAGCGACCGCTTGGCAGTGGCGATTCTTCCCAAGAAGCAGCTTCTAGCTGCGGCGATCGCCTCAATTCTTAGCAACACCAGTCCGAGCGGGAGCGGGACAGTACATTAGGGCCAAAATGCTAAGACATTTTGTCTATACACACCCTCTCGGGCAACGGCCTTGCTTATTCCATGCGTGGGGGCTGGCGCTCACGGAGGACGGATTACACCCGGCCGAAAAGAAGACTACTACGAGGTCATTACGGAGTAATCAACCCACGCTCCCACGAGGCGAAGGGTCAAGGCGCGCCGATACATGAACCCCCGACGCTAGGCCATGTGTCTGCCGTCGAATGGAACATGGTTCCCCCCCGTCAGCATGACGCCGGCGAGAAGGATCAAACGAACCATGACCACCTGGGTAAGCTCATTATCATTACGAGAACGGCTTAGGCTATTTTTCACTTTAATGAGAAACGTGTTGATTCAGCATTAAAACTATTGTGAGAAAACATATAGTTTATCAAGGTCAGGATGTTTCTTGCTTGGTGGCAGGGTCTCGTGACTTATATCCCATTGACTTTTGAGCTTGTTTTGTTTCAATGGAAATACTGTCAGCGGGCTCCAGATGGGGAGACAAGGGGCGGCATTATCTAAACCGAAGACAGGCAGTGCATTTGGTCATCATACACGGTGAGAGAGCAACGTGTCCAGACTACAAGATGTTCCGGTTGCTCGGATATTAGAGACAAAGGTTTAGAGCAGCTAAGCTTACTGTTTGTTTGCTCTTCTTGTAGTTGTCCGTCTCGTATGCAACCCGACTATCGAGTGAGCTGGCATCGCATCTGTGGACAATGCGATGCACAACTTGGTGAGTGGGCAAACAGGTAGTCGTGGCAGCGGCTGTGGTAGGTCGCTGGCGTCTATCGATTCGTGACGACATGGTTGGACAGTCTGGTAAATACCATCCGGCGGGTTGCATTTTCACCTTGTTGCGGAAAGACTTTCTGGCAACGTTCTCGATGGGGGAGTTGCCCCGCGCCGGTGGTGGACAATCACAACTCTTTTAAGAAGCGCATAACTAGTAGTTATTAGCTCACTCCCCTCAGTTGATGTGACCGGCTGGACTCTAGGTATTCCGGAACGAGCTTGAAGCTACTTACTATGCATTAACGGCACACTTTCCCTGCCAGCCGTAATGAGTGTGTATTGACATCATGATTACTGGGAGCCCGGGGAAGTCATTTTTCTTTATTGGGCTCTTTGTATATAGTCTTTTGTTAGACAGTCTTTGTGTAGCCCCCAAGGTCCTTGGGACGTCAATTGCCTGCCAAGAGAGTAGTTCTGTGGCATTCAACCATACAGCCTAGTGGGAAGTGTTGATGCATGTCGAAGGGTGGCTCCGGAATCCACAGGCTTCCCAGTCGACTGAGCCGACTGAGTCGACGGAGCCTTGCAAATATACCAAGACTAGCAGGATTAGAACTTTCAGGAGTTGTGGCCTTGGAGACACTTATATGAATGGTAGTAGGGGCAAGGAGCCCTTTACCGGACAGGATACCTGCCGGACTATTCAAGTATATCTTGGTATATATTAGTTGAATAATCGACTTCAAGGTATCAAAAGTCCTTGGTCTTCCAAGAGGTCTCAAGGACTGAAGGTCTCTATAAATACAAGAACTCAGCTAGGGCTAGTGCCTGAGACTACCCTCGCTTGGTCTGACTCCGGGCTCTCGCGGTATTTCTTTGTGTCCTCATTGTTACGCGGCGGCGTACGAGTGCGCGCCTCCCCGACAGTCTTTTTGTTGCCACTTGCAACACGAGATTCTCTGGCATCTAAAAATAATTAATATTAACCGTGAATTAATTCTCATTTCATTCGCATTGGCACTCACGTTTATTGGCAGCTTTTGCCACTCTTGGGTAGCGGTAAAGATGCCAAACACGACAGCCAGGATTGTACGTATCTGGAGGGCATTCGCAGCTTTCTCTCCATCGCTCCATCGCTCGACACTCGTTATTGATCCTCCCCTGGGGTTTAGCAGAAGCTGTCGGCTAGCACCAGCCTCTTCTGGTTCAGGGTCCCATGTCGGGGTAAGTCTAGCAAAGTGAGGAGACGGTCAACCTCTCGTTGAGATAGGCGATGAATCTCTCCCCTGGTTCTTGGACAGTTGTCGATCGTTATTCCTGTAAATATATTTCGAAGCGGGAGTAATCGATGGCGTGGATTTATTGTAATTCCATTTCGGTTTAGGTTTTTAGTAATCGAGTTATATTCGCGAGCATTTTGAGTAATCCGGTTCTGGTCAGTCTGCCGTAGAAACGAGGTGTTTTGCCCTTGAAGTGAGGTCAATTGGGCTATGTTTTGGTTCAAACTATTATTGATTGGATTCCGAGTCGTATCAATTTCGTTTTCGTTAAAAAGGTTTCTCGTTTGGTTCTTAAGACTATGAAGTTCGTCCTGAACACCGGCAAATTCGTCCGGAACATCATTAAGTTCGTCCTGAACACCGGCAAGTTCGTCCTGAACATCATTAAGTTCGTCCTGAACACTATTACGCTCATTCTGAACACTATTAAGTCGGTTCTCAAGATGATCAAGTCGGTTCTCAAGACGATCAAGTCGCTGGGCTTCAACCACACGCGGAATATTTGAAAAACGCCTAAATTGTACCGCTGCAGCCTCCAGGTGCTGGCCGAGTGCGTTGAAATCAGGTTGCTGGTTCGCCATCATATAACAAAGTAAACAGGATGCAATTTGAGCGGTGATGGGATTGGCTGTGAAGTGGTTTTTTAAGCAAAACGCGGAAAGAAAAAGAATGCGCCTTCCAGCTTTGCTTCTTTTATAGGAGTTCCGGAGTGATGCGCCACCACAATCAAAAGCCTTATAGTTTGAGCTTAACCTAAAATTGGTCTAGACGACCTTCGATTACCACTAGTATTAGTAGTAGTAGTAGCTTAAATTTTCATGCCGGCACGTATCTTTGTGGGTTATTGTGATCCTGCCATTTTAGTGTTCAAGGCGGACCGACACCAACAGCACATCGCGAGCTCTGCAGGCAAATAGCCCGCCGCGGGCGGCCCCCGGAAGGGAAAAATGAAAAAGAAGCTCTAGGAAATGATGCTAGCAGCTTCAACGGGCCCAAACCCAAATTGAACCTTTAATTTTGACCCGCCCGGCTCGACGCTTTGCTTGCACCTATGACAACATTGAAGGACTTGATTTCGTGGTCATCGGACCTAGTCATATTCGTGAAGTGTTGTTATTGGGCCGGCTATAATTCCGGGCCACCTGAAAGTAATGATGTCGACGATGATGTTGACGACGATGTTGACGATGATGTTGGAGGAAAAAATCTTGGCTGCCTTGTTGTGCGGGGGTTTTAGTGCACAGCCTATAACGTGATGCCCTCAATCAAGTCACAATAAAATCGCAAAGAAACACGAAACTAAGTAAATATCGCGATTTCCATTCAAGATCACTCGGAAATTACATACAAGGGTGTGGCAGACTGATGTGTGCAGCGTGTAGTGATTCTGTGAACATCTTGATGGAGCGATGTGGATTAGACGGACTCGTTCTTCTCTGCTAGCTGCACTGCCAAGACCCCAAGTGATGTCAGCCACACATCCAACGCCACAGTCCCATAGACTAGAGTAACGTTGTGGCGCCACACAATGATGACACTCGTCAAGTTGACCAAAACGGTCCAAACCTACAACCACATCAAGTCTCAAATCCGAACCCTTACCAACGATAACAACGGTTCCCGTACGACATCGTGCAGATGGGGGATACACATATGTACCCCCATAGGTGTATGTAGCTTCTGGCTGGGAAGTGCCATTGCTAGCGAGAGACAGACTCCTTTGATCGAGGATCACTTTGTCGCCACCCGTGAGCACATGACAATCCCAGGTTGGCCGGATGAAGCCCTAGGACACCATGTTTGTCGCCGCGACGCTCTTAGTATCCGCCCTGCTACCATGGATAACGACGTCGATGCGGGCGGATTACTTGGCGCAATTGCGCCAGGACACGGTCGACATGTTCTACCACGGGTTCAGCAACTACATGAAGCATGCGTTCCCGGAAGATGAGGTACGGCGGTGAGCAGGGACTGATTGCTTAATAGATTGCTAATTGTCGATTTATGAATAGCTGCGACCACTAACGTGTGGTGCTTTAACTCGAGACCGTGACGACCCGACCCGGATTGAATTAAATGATGCCCTAGGCAACTATTCTCTTACCCTAATCGACAGCTTGTCAACGCTCGCCATATTAGCAGGCGGTCCGCAAGACGGCTCCTATACAGGCCCTCAAGCTCTGAGCGATTTCCAAGATGGGGTTGCCCAGTTCGTTCGTCTCTATGGGGATGGTCGACACGGTCCATCGGGTGTGGGTGCGCGCGCTCGTGGCTTCGACCTTGATAGCAAAGTTCAAGTGTTTGAAACGGTGATTAGAGGACTAGGCGGCCTTTTGAGTGCCCATCTGTTTGCTATTGGAGAGTTGCCCATAACAGGGTATGATCCAAAGCCCGCAGAAACCCTCGCTGAACAGGATCCATTGGAACTTGCACCGATTCCCTGGCCAAACGGACTCAAATATGATGGCCAGCTGCTCAGGCTTGCTCTTGATCTGGCAGAGAGGCTCTTGCCAGCATTCTACACCAAGACTGGAATTCCTTACCCCAGGGTGAATCTCCGGACCGGTATCCCCTTTTACGTCCATTCTCCTCTGAACGGAGATGCAGACAGATCCAAGGATGAGGAAGGGCGATTAGAGACCACGGAAACTTGCAGCGCGGGCGCAGGCAGTTTGACTTTGGAGTTTACGGTTCTCAGTCGGCTAACGGGCGATCCGAGATTTGAGAATGTAGCCAAGCGAGCGTTTTGGGAAGTTTGGCGGCGGCGAAGCGAAATTGGCCTCATTGGTAACGGAATTGACGCGGAGCGCGGCTTTTGGATAGGCCCTCACTCGGGCATTGGTGCGGGCATGGATAGTTTTTTTGAATATGCCTTCAAGAGCCATGTTCTTCTTTCGGGGCAGGAGATGCCTAATGTGACACGGTCTCGAAGACAGAGCACGACAAATTGGTTGGACCCGAATTCTCTTCATGAGCCCTTGCCGCATGAGATGCATTCGTCTGATGCGTTTCTGCAAGCGTGGCATGAAGCACATGCGTCTGTTAAACGGCACATTTACACGGATAGAAACCAGTACCCCTACTATTCCAACTCGCATCGGGCGACGGGCCAGCCGTATACCATGTGGATTGATAGCTTGGGAGCCTTCTACCCCGGTCTTTTGGCTCTAGCTGGCGAGGTGGATGAAGCTATTGAGGCAAACCTCGTGTACACGGCGCTGTGGACAAGATACTCGGCGTTGCCCGAGCGTTGGTCCATTCGCGAAAACAACGTCGAGCCTGGTATTGGCTGGTGGCCTGGTCGACCGGAATTCATAGAATCGACGTATCACATCTATCGCGCGACTAAAGACCCATGGTATCTTTACGTCGGCGAAATGGTCCTCAAGGATATCCGGCGTCGCTGTTACGCACCCTGTGGTTGGGCAGGGCTACAAGATGTTCGAACTGGGGAGAAACAAAACCGCATGGAGAGTTTCTTCCTCGGCGAAACCACCAAATACATGTATCTCCTGTTCGACCCAAATCATCCTCTAAACAACCTCGACGCCGCCTACGTCTTTACCACTGAAGGCCATCCTCTCGTCATACCAAGGGGCAAGAATAGCAAGCCCGTCCGTCGCAAGCGCCGATCCAGCAATCTCAAAGATGTATCCGTCTCCAGCTACTACAACGAGAACTTTACCAATACATGCCCAGCTCCCACACCCTTGCAAGATCTCTTGACTGGGTCTTCCACTGCCGCCAGACCCGACTTGTTCGGTGTATCTCGCTTCACCAACCTCTACAACACACCAAACCTTCAAGGCCCTGTTGAAGAAGTACTCGTACATGACGAAAAAAGAGGCCTGATCACCAAATACCGCGCCACGTCCAACCACACCATCTTCCCCTGGACACTGCCTCCCACTATGCTCCCAGCAAACGGGACCTGCGTCGCTCCCCCCCAGCGAGTGATTTCAGCCATTGAATTCCCGACCACCGACGCTGCAAGCTCATTGATTTCAAGACTCGGTGCGCACATTGCATGGTATAGCTACCTCGGCCCAACAGCCACGAATCTGGAGGGCCTCCGATTGCAGCTTGAACAAGAATTCAGCGACGACCGAGGCGAAAATGTCTGGAGGATAACACACGTGGGCAACACACAGCTTGGTCGTCATGAAACAGTCTTTTTCCACGGAGAGCACGTCCGGCATCTCAAGGATGAAGCATTTACATGCCTGCGGCACAAAGACTCGGTCAACATACAGGTCCTTGTTGAAGCGCCCCGTCCCTCAAATTTCACCACAACCCCGACCCCTGAAAACACCAGTCCTCCCTCATCTTCCTCCGCCATACTATCTAGCAATATCGATACCGACCTTGACGCCGCCGACCTGGGTGTCATCCCATCCGAGTCGCTGTTCAAACATCTCCTCAGGGCAGTAACTTCCGTCTTCGACCCCTCAGAGACAGACGCCCCCGAATCGGAAACGCGCGACTCCGTCTCCGCATCCTTTCACACGTGGCAGGCATTCACGTCTGTCGGCGCAGGGTCGTACCCCGTGCCCTCAATCCTCGACAGCCCGATCCCCGGCTCTCCGACTTACAACTCTCACGATCCCATGGCCAACTTCCCCTGGAAAGCAATCTACATTGCCGACGAAGCCTGCTCCGGGCCCCTCCCCGACTCGGCGCCCAGAGACCACCAGGTCATCGTCATCAGGCGAGGCGGGTGCTCTTTTAGCGACAAGGTCGCAAACATCCCGGCCTTTGCGCCGCGCCGAAGCTCGCTACAGCTGGTCATCGTGGTGGACGAGGCCGACGAGCACGGCCAGCACAGGGACGAGCTGCCCCGGCCGCTGATGGAGGTGGAGCAACTCACGCCCAAGGGCATGAAGAGACTGCACGGGGTGCCGCTGGTGCTGATGCGCGTGGCAAGGGGAGAGTACGACTTGTTCCACAGCGCGCTCGCCGTCGGCATGCGCAGGAAATATACCATTGTGAGCCAGGGGCTCATTATCGACAATGCGGTAGTGTTATAGCAGTATGTACATGGCTTCAATTTAAATATCGATTCGAAATGTATTCATGACGGGGCATTCTGGTATATATACCGGCGGCAACGCCACGCATAGAAATAAAGCAGCGCGTATAAAACAAAGGGGGTGGACAATGGCACGGTCCGAATGCAAAGGACTTGCTTGCCCGGCACACCGCATGCTACAATGAGGTAGTGTGCAGACTATCTGATCCGGTGACGAGCGAACACGGCCGGGCCCAAGTCACTCTGCGCCTTTGCCACGGGATCCTTGGTCCGCGTTATTCCACATACTTGAAGTGGCGCGCGGCCAGCCGTCCATTGGACCGGATATAAGCATCGTTTCTCTGGCTTTGCTCGGTCTGCCTTGCAGGTTCTACGGTGGGCGGCGATGCGCCCCTGGGATTCCTAGCCCTTTCATGAGAAACTCTGCTGGGGTCTCCCATCTCTGGTTGCAACGAAGCCGTAGTGGCCCTCTTTGATCTTCCTTCATGATACATTGTCCAGCTCGAGATTCGTCTCGCCCCGGACGCGACGCTCACCAAGCGTAAAACCCTTGTTTCTCTTTGGGATGCCACGGTAAGTCCACAAGCAACAAAAACTAAAATACAGTCTGCCTTACCAAGTGGTGCAGGTGGTGGAACTTGTGAGACCAAATACCCAGATACCATTTACGGGAACCACTGAGCAGGAAAACGGTGTATCATTATTTTTTCTCTCTTTTTAGACGGGGTAGATACAGGCGCTTAGGTTGCATTTTCCCATCACCAAAAGAAATCTATCAATCATCAAAAAGAAACCAGATCTCTTCTCTCATTCATGTGTTGAATCGCTCCTTCAGATGCTCAAAACGTCATCATTGTCGTATTAAAGACAAACTCTTTTTTTGCTCGTCTAGTTTGGCTGCGCACCAGCTTCTCCAAGTCCTCATATTCGAAGCCGATCAAAGGGTGTCCTCAGAGGTTTCCAACCAGGTTTGTGGGGTTTCTTGAAATTATTCCGTCTATACCAATCGAGAAAAGAAAACACAAAATGCCACCACCCATCATGAAAATAAAAACAAAATTGAACTTTTTTTTATATAAAACATATTTCCAAAACGCCTCTGGTTTAGGTTTTCTTGTGTCGAAGTCGCACCCGTGTGTGAAAACTCGCAACTCGTGACAACCAGCGCAATGGAAAAGAAGGTGTTTGTGGCCATGAGCCGTGCCTTTGTGCAATTATTCGCCAGCTCCGTCGCTAAAGGCAGGAGAATTAAGGTGTTGATATCGAGGCGTGGCGGTAGATCGGGTCGTTGAGGGTTATTTAAACGCCCTCCAGCAGGATGGCTGTAGGGGCCGCGCCAAGTTTGTCACGGCCGTCGAGACCGGGAACTTCCAGAATAAACAGATAGCCCATGACTTGACCCTTGAGTTGCGTGACGAGATCAGCTGCGGCTTTAGCGGAGCCACCTAAAGTCATACTATAAGTTTCTTTCCATAGAGATAGCAATTGATCGGGTTGTTGGCCAAGCTTACCGGTTGCAATAATATCGTCCACAATGAGAACCTTCTGCCCCTCCTTGATGGCATCTTGCTGCATTTGGAACAAATCCTTGCCGTACTCCTTGACATACTCAGCAGTGACGCAAGGGCCAGGAAGCTTGCCCTTCTTGCGAACGGCAGCAAAGCCAACGCCAAGACTCAGAGCAAGGCCAGGGCCAAAGAGGAAGCCGCGGGCATCCAGCCCGACAATGATATCGGGCTTTACGTTGTTGAAGGTCTGGGTAATCTGCAGCTCGAGAGCGGAAACGAGAGTAGCGTGGGCGTCGACATTGGCGAACAAGGGCATGATATCAACGAAGTCAATGCCAGGAATAGGGAAGTCGGGGAACTGGCGAAGGGTCTTGCGCAGGCTTATCTTTGCACTGGCGAGTTGGGCGGCGGAGGAGGCGGCGGCGGCGGGCTGTCGTCCCTCGGCATCTTGGGCAGTTGAAGCAGCGGTTGTCTGGATATTGGACGACAGGTCTGAAGTGTGGTCTAGGGGAGGGGGCCCGGTCATTGTGAGGCGGTAGCAGAGGAACGAAGAAGGGGAGAAGAGGGAGAAGAGGAAGAGAAGCAGGCAGAGTCAGAATCAAGCAAACGGAAGAGGAGGAGTCAAAGGGTCAACGGCAAGGCAAGGCAAGGCAAGGCAGAGAGAGAGGAGTGGCAGAGGAGTGAGCCAGCGAGGATGGTAGGTGTGTGAGAAATTTCAGCGGGCTGGCGGGAGCTGGCGAGCTAGGATGCGCAACAGGTACTCGGTACTCCGGCCTCCGTACTCCGTACACAAATGTTCAGCAGCGCCGCAAGACAAGACGCATAAGGGAGGAGTGGCCCGGCACACAGCAGGAGCCAGTTGCCAACTCAGGTTGCCGGTGCCAGTGCCACGCCTGCCCAGTCGTGCTTGACCTTCCCGGACATATGTATGCACCATGGCACTGTCTGGGCCAGCAGGCAGGCGCAGGCTGCCCCAGTACTCCGTATGGAGGGGTGGTGGGGGGAACGACATTGGAAGGGAAGGAGGGGGAGGGGAGACAAGACAGCTCATCTATCCCAACCCGGGCAGGAACCGCTAGTCACCCAAGCTGTCAGGAAGGAGCACTTGAGGATAAAGACTTTTGATGGCGCCGCGCTCGCACACGGCAACCTAATGCCTGAGGTCCAAGGTCCAGTCCAAACTTGACGTGGGCCACGCCAGGCCACGCCAGGCCGCACCAGGCCGCACCAGGCAAGGCCAAGTGCATCACAAGTGAAAGTCGGTGTGCATTTTTTTGTATCTTTTTTTTTTCCAACTTCAGATTGTCTCCTGTTATTCCATATCTTTGATGCCGGCCGGCTTAGCGATGAGCGGCAATCCGGATCGGCCCACGTTGCAATCAAAGGCATGAACTTGCACCCAATGGCTCGTGTACGAGTCGACCGGGTCCCTCCAGGTACGGTGTACTTCTATCCGTCAGGTCACGGTTACCGTTACCGTTACGGCCTCTTGTTGTGCTTTGCTTGTACTCTTGCATTGTTGCGGCAATCAAAACATTCCGGACATGCTCTCCCCGCGGCCAAACTTGGTGTCCTGGTGCCTGGCGTCCTGGATTCTCAACTAACTACCGCACGGGTTCCCAAAATGGCTTGAGCTCCCAGCTACCTTGCGCATAAGTATGGCGCGCATGTTATGGCATGGCTTAATTAGTGCCAGTGCTTATCGGCTCACATATTGACTCCATCAAGTATCTTGGTTTGAACCAGCTCTTGTTATTGACTATGGCGTTTATGGCCCACGGTAGCACGTGTGTGCGTATGTAAGTGAGCTTGCGAGTCAAAAACCCTTCTTGGCAAACAATCAAGGTCAGATCAGTTCCCGAATAGCTCTTGGGTCCCGTCGTCATCATTGCCCAAAAGTCCAAAAATTGCTGCAAAAGAACAATGCCATACATAGAAGCCCTGACTCAACATGGCATATCCCCCCGCCGCGTCACTCTCTCTCATCTCGTACGCGAAACATACAATGCATCTACAGATGGCTGAACTGCAACCTTGCGGGCTGCGACACAAAGAAGAGCCAATGGATCGCTCCATGCTTCAGTCGGGCAAAGTTCTCATGCTACTACTCGCTCAGTACTCGACCCAGCAATGGATAGCTGTGGGGTGGACAGGGAGCATCAGCGCGGACATACGGCCGGCGCAACTGCAACCAGGTGAAAATTGAGTGCTCCATTGGCAACCATCACGGCCTGGCACGGACGCAAGCCACGGTCGAAATCTTGTGGGCAAATGGCATGCTTTCCAATGCGCAGGTGGGAGTCATTCCGGTCACAGCGTCTGCCCACGTCGACACGACGCGAGGGTGAAGTGTTAAAGCGCGAGGTGTGAGGTGTTGTGATGCAACACGTACTACCCTGTTAGACCAAGAAAGGGCTGCCATAGCTCTTCTCCAGCAAACATGAAGAAAGAAACACGACGGCCCCGCGGGCCCGGGCCTCCCTACACGCGGTGAAGTGTATTCCTCTTGATTCCGATCGGTCCGGAGCGGACTGCGTGCGGAACCATTCGTCCCCAGTACACATAGTATTCCTAGGCTGATGTTTGAGAAATGTCGCACCACGAGACGGTTATTATCCTTACCTTCCGCCTTTCCAAAAGAGAGCCTGCGACATCCCACTTCGTCCCGCCCAGCATTTGGCTTGCATATCTCTGCGGTGGAGTGCGCTCCAATTAAAACAGGACTTTGATGCGCTGGTCCGGAGCGCACCATGTCGTGCGTTATTGTTCGTATACTACGACAACAATGGCGTGAGCCTAGGCAGCTCGCCAGGTAGCCAGGCTAGCAAGGTGCGAGCGATATTGGGGTATCCCAGCACCCTGCGAAGCCATGAGGTAGGTTCAAGACAAGACGGATGGAATATCAAAGCGGCGGTGACTTTTCACTGCGATACCAATCCTACTACGTACACATTACGCTTTACATATGCAGTTACGAGTAATGCAAGCCTCTCCTAGTCACTAATCCTCGACTACTCGACAAGCGAGGCATTTTATCATGGGCCAAACAACAAGAAGATTGGACTGCCACAGGATACCGGGGCCGCCAAGGTGCCAACCGGGCCATGCCGACCACTTGGTTGCCTGAACATGGGATTGATTCCATTCTTAACTTGATTCAGGTTGTCGTCTTGACTTGGTTCGGTTGCAGCTTCTCCGTACAGACATGCCTGCCTGCCCTATGGTTTGCTTGTCCGGGTACATAGCCATGAAACTGTATTTGAGCTATGACCGGCAATTGTGCTCAATACTACTCATCATGCTGGCGCATACCATTATCAAACAAAAATAAGTCCAGATTAAACGCCAAGGCTCTCGACTCGGCTGGCACCGGTCCGAAGGAGACGTCACCCTCGCTTGAAGCCGCACTTCGGGATAGTTGGGCAGATGTTATCGTTATCAAAATAAGGCTTCAAACTTGCGTCTACGCCCGGGCAAAGATGGGCAAGGTCAACAGGTTGTTTGTCGCCGTGCATGGGTGACGATGAAGGCCGGTTTCGACATTGACAGCAGTGTACGGACTACCAACAAAATATTGATAGAAAAGGTCATTTTACAGCTCTACGACTTGACGAGCATGTCTGTCCGAAGAACGCCTGTTTTTAAACGCAGTGATATCAACCAAGAAAAAAGCCCGCCGCTGACAAGACATCAAAAGCCTGCTTGCCCTGCCCCTTGGGCTCCAATGTGCGATACTTGAACGCCCTCACCACCACAAGGCGGCGCAAACCGAAAAACCACATCTCACGTCCCGTAACCCTTCCCGACATCTCTCGACTCCAAGCCCTCCGCGCCAAACTCTCCAACAATTGCAGAAACCACCCTGCGCACCGACGACGAGGTTCCCCCTCGTCGATTCTTCCTTTCTTGGAATCCTTCTTCCTGTCCTCGTCGCCTCTGCGGGGAGGGAAGCGGAAACAACAGCTCAAGCCCTGTTGATGCGCAACTTGCAGCGCATATGATGTGGCACGGCGTCATGCAAGCCTCAAGCTCGTAGGCAAACATTTCTGATTTACTTGTGTGCCTGGCAGTGTTTAATCCGCCTTTATGTGTGTGTGTATGTGAAACTACTTCGTTTGGTTTCAATTGAGTCCCTCGTCCCGTCTCTTACACAGATTGAAACAAATCATCACGTAGCAACAATTCATGTATCCAAGAGGGTTTCAAAAGGAAAGTAGATCTATTATTGTGAGGTATCTATGATATGCTAAAATGCTTGTCCCATAACAGCCAACCCAAAAATCACAGTTCAGAAAAGGGGGTATCAGTCTGTCACAGGGACAGAATAACAACAAAACCAACCATCTAAGTGAAACTGCCGCTCCCCCCTTACCAAAAAAAAAAAAAAAAAGGAACCAATGCATCAAGTCTAGACGTTCAATATTCAAACCCGCCATCCACGACTCCCACCCTTCTCTTTCCAAAAAAGAAAAAAAAAACAACTTGTTTGGGCAATCCCCATGCCAAAGCTTGCTGTAACACGATAAAGACTAAAAACCGGGGATATCTGCATTCCACCCCCCAGACGCTGTACCAAGTATCACCGCTATTATGCAAAGCAAAAAAATGCCACCACACAGCCATGCCTGCCTGTGCGGGCAGACACATGGTGCAGACACATGGTATATCTTATCGGGGATTCAACGGAACTGGAGCCGTATTATAGAAAACAGCATGTTCTGCAAAACATGCAGTATCACAGCCACACAAGTCGGCAGGAGTTCTGGCCACACCGTGAAATCCAATTTGCCCTCCAGCCCAACGTCCACCTTGAAGCAGAGCCTAATGAGCAGCCGTACCGCAAGACTGGCAATCAGCTCGCACGCCCAGGTAATCGAGGACGCAGAAACGGTGAGGTTGAAGTTTTCAAACGCGAAAAACGGGTATACGGCTTTATTGGCGCCGTAGTGCAGGACAGCGACGCTGCCCAGAAAGGTGGCCATGGACGTGTTTTCGGCGAGGAATCGAATAAAGACATTGCGAGTCTGGAGCTTTTGGTAAGACCCGTAGCTGAGGCCATTGAGGCCGAGGACGGTCAGGATGCGGTGAACAAACCGAGTCATCATGATGGGGGTGATGACAACGAGGGATGTGGACGAGAGGATTTGGAGACTGATGAACTGTCCCGGAGAGCGAAGTCGGGCGTATAGGGCACGGACGTAGGTCTGGTAGGTCAGCATGAAGTAGCTGTAGCACATTGTGTTAGTCTGACTGTCAGATTATTATCTTTCTTGGTCACGTATAAAACAGAGACATTTGCCCAACGCCAACCAAATGTGGAAACGAGAATGGCCATGTTCGTATACACGGAATCCAGGAATGACGCACAGCTTAAAGACCCAACTCAGCGGGTAGCTCCCGACTCGCTCGCCCTCGCGGATACCCAGCACCCAACCCGTCAAGGCGTCCAGAAGATGCACGGTGGCGACCCAACCATAGACATAGACGACCGTCTCCAGATTGTTGTGCGGCAAGGTCTGCACATACAACTCGGCATATGCCTCTCCGATAACATACACCATGAAGCCGACAAACAATGCGACGCAGAACCAAAGGAACCTCACAAAGCTCGCGGGCAGCCACCTTCGCCTCATGGCTACTCGTTGAGAACGCAATGGCGGGTTCACGTACAACATGTCCGGCTCCAAAGAATCCGAGGCAATGTTGTTGCGCCAGCGTCGATCTCGCCTTGGAGGCAGCGTGTCTGGGTCACCAGTCCACCATGATGATGTAAAGATGCGTTGCGTCTCGGATAACGAGTGTCGCAGACCAATGTGTCTCTCATTGGTCATGAGTATGAGAAAGGCGATTGCTACAGGGGTCGCCATGATGATGAAGGTCCATGAGATCCACGACGTGTTGTGGACGGTAAGCCAGCGAGTTTCGGGGATGTAGTAGATGGGAATCGGGACGGCAATGGACAGGATGGCGATGAGAGAGACAGTCACGGGGAAGCCCAGCGACTTGGGCCACCAGTTGAGACTGTACAGGTTGAAGACCTTGGTGATCCATATCAGCGCGGTGATGTTGTAGAATCCGTAGTAGACAAAGAGGAAAAACCAAAAGTTGACTTGGACTTCAGCAGAACCGTGACTGGGGGGCTTGCGGGCGACATCCCCTGGGGAGCTGTGATTGTCGTCTTCGGGTAGAGGGTATTGGGGGAAGGGTATGGCACACCATCCGATGGCCTGTGGTTGTTGTCAGTATAAGCCAGCTCAACCCGCTCGACTCGTCATCAGACTTGTCCGAATACGAGCAAAAGAAAATGGAAAACCCACCAAGGCAGTGGGCAAAACCACCAAAAGGCCATACCTGCTCCACCACCTATCAACGGTCCTCTTGACGGCAGTCTGCCTCGGGTTCACCCACAAGTCCATGATCCAGCGTTGCCAAACCTTCTGCCACATGGAAAGGTCGTCATCATAGTCGTCGTCGTCGTCTATGGCGGCATCGTCATCAGCCTCACCGGCGAGCTGTGCAGCCACCAGGGCGCCGTAGCCAACGTGAACACTGCCTCTCCCATCGCTCAGTCCTGATGTTCGATCCGATAGCAGCCCAAGCTGGCTAGATCGCCGCTGCGTCTGGCCCGGGCGAGGAGGCACGGCTCGGAATCGTCCTAGCAAGGGCGATGTGTCGTTTGGTCGGACGCGAGACTCTGTGCCTTGTGTGAACTGGAAGAAGCTAGGCATTGGGGCAGATTAAGTAGCACGGAGGAGCACGGAGTAGCACGCGGGCTACATTGGACACGGTTCTCGCGCCAGAGAGGGTTTGACGACGCGAGAGCCAACGCTCCTTGTGCCGGGCGAAGGAAGGGGGCCAGCGAGGGCCGGATATTTGAGGCCAAGACGGCCGCTCTGCCGTTAGACTTTGTATGTGGCGATGTTGGATGGCCAAACCGGGGCTGATTAGGCACAGACGCAGTTCGTGAGCAGGTTGGGCCGAAAGGCTCCAAGAGACGTCTGGGTGTTGGAGGACGGTCCAGCCGCGTCAATCACGGGGCAAAGGGCTGGAGATGCAATTGGCGGTGCCGTTGAATGTTGGCAGATGGGATGGGCGACCTGCCCCTGTGACGACGACGCGGGAGCTGCCACTGGCGCAAGGCAGGGCAGCCCTTGGGCCCTCCAGATGTCCAGTCATTCCAGACATGACGTCCCTGCCCTGCCCCATTCGCCAGGGGACGACCGGCCAGTGGACCCTGGCAGGTACCCGGGCAGAGCGGGCAAGAGCGGACGCCGAGTGGGCCGTGCATATTTCAAGGTTGAAGGTCGAATGGCGGCCGGCTTTGGACGGGTCGAACCGTCTCGCCAGCCTCCTTCGCCATCGTCTGATCGCACAACCCGACGACAAGCTCACCGTGTTTTTGACTAGGTGGTTTGCCAGGTACCTGCGGTATTTTACTAGTAGTATGTACATTCCCTCATCATCCCGCACCACCAACAAGCCAGCTGTTCCGGGCCTCCCGGGAGCTACAGACATTATTGTGTGTAGCTATTTATCGAAAGAAACCCGCGCATACATGGCAAGCTTTGAAGTTTGGACGAAGGGAGAGAACGCCCCTCATTTGAATTCGCTCGAGCGGCGTTACCCGTCAGCGTATCGTGTACACTACAGACTCTAATATACATGAGCATTGCATTGGCTGCCGTCTTGTCTCGCCAATTCATCCGTCGTTTTGACTGTTCAGCTGTGAAATTCTTGGCCACTTCCCCCGAGCCCTAGACCAAACCCCTCACCGTGAGAGAGCCAGCATGAAACCCCGCCCTCTCAATCGCCGGCGTCCGAACCGATATCGATATCAGACCCGATATCTGACGCCTCATCCACTATGTCAGATCCCTCGTCAAATCCTTCGTCAAAGTCCTCGGCCGAGCTCTCCGCAGACGTTTCCTCCGGCTCCAGGTGTTCGCGCGGAGGCACTTGCTCTTCCAGAATGCCGCCTGTGACGTCGTCCGTGAATGCAACCGTCTTGGCTGGCGCCGACCTGAACGACACTACTGCCGGCTCCAGCACGTCTCCGCTCCACGGTTTGCACTCTTTGACGTGCTCGCCACACCGCAAGCACGTCCAGCCTTCGCCTTCCTCCCTCTCCAGCCGCGTAGCCAGGCAGACGAAGCAGTAGATGCAGCCGCATGGGATCGTCTCGTAGGGGTTCGTGACATCGGTTTGTGACGAGCCAATTACACCGCTTGAGGCTGCAGCCGCCATAATCTCCGTTTCCGTCGTGGCAGAGTCATTCTGGTCCTGGTAGCAAATAGCGCATGTCCGCTCCGGCAAGAAACCGTATTCGCCATTGGCCGACTTCTCACCCTCGGCGCCAGTGTTGACAATCTCTTTGGTCTTTCGCCAAGTCTTGCTCAGCCAACGCCTCCATTTGTTGATGCCGATCAGGGGTAGAACAAAGAGTAGAAACTCGGTGAAGGCGTGCCAAACAAGCTGGCGGTTGAGATACTCGAATGACACTTCCCGGCTGACCTGGCTTGTCGGCGGGGCCAGTCGCATTCTTAACATTCGATCCAGCAATGTCCTGTAGCGGCCATGGAGCAGGAACACCAAGAACGAAGCCAGAGCCGCAGTGGAATGCATGGTAGTCAACCGTGACGTCCAGAGAGATAGGCGACGGATTCGGGGGCTGGGCTGGTCGTAGCCGTCATCTTGCTCCAACAGCCAGTCCTCCCACCGCGTCCAAGCATACTTTCCAAAGACGGTGATCAGACCATAGAGGGACTTTTGTACTCTGGAGGGAGGTGAAAGGACAGGGCCGTGTCTCCTCGCGTCTGTGTACTTGAGATTCTGTAGCGCCGCACCATATGTAGCGTCGTGGTCCCAGACGGTCAGCTTGAAGAGGATGGCCCTGAGAGCCAGCAGGATCTCGGCCGACCAGTCGTCATGCAAATGTCCCCCGCCAAAGTATTTGAGCGCATCGCAGACCTGGTCCTTGAGAAGGGCAACAAGTTCCTCATCGAGCAGCTCGGCATCGACCTGGGCGACACGAAACGCAGGCCGAGTGCCTTCGCGCGACGACATGGCATCCCATGCAGGCGAGAGTCTGTTGAAGGGGAATGGCAGTCGCTGAAGCTGGGAGCTGGCTCGGGACGCCTCGCGCTGGGCGGCAAGTCTGGCGACAGCTTCAGCCTCACGAGCCTGGCGCCGCGCCGCAACTCGCTGTTGCGCTTGAATGAAGCTAGAGTCGGTCATGGGTGCGGCATTGGAGATTGGAGCATCGACGAGGGAATGGAGGAGAGCTGTCGGCTCGGGCCGAAGTCAGAAGCTGTGGTCGTTCGCAGCAGTTGGCGGCGCAGGGAGAGAGCTCAGAGCGTAGGAGGCGGCCGCATTGACGACTGGCAGTTCGACAGACAGATGCCGGGAGGTACGGTGAGATCTTGGGTGCGGGTGAAGAGTCGCGGCATGGGTGATGTATGACAGCCGGCTGCGGTTGTATGCAATGGCGACGACGAGCCGAGGCTTTCAATGTCTGGTTGGATGTGGCACTGACGGGCATCAAATCGACGGGGGACCGCTGGAGCCCGCCAAGCTTCCCCGCCAGCTTGTGATGGCAGGAGCCGGGGCAAAGTGCCACTTGCAGCTTCCCAACATTTGGCTGGTACAGAACTACTCCGCACTCGGCAGCTGAATGTCGAGTCTCTCTACATCTATGTATGTGCTCCGTATCGAGTGCATCTCGAGATGCGATGCTTTGGTGCGTGTGAGATGGCACAGCTAAACGTCATTGCCCGACTCTGAAACTCTCTTGCCTTGTCCCTCGAACAATGGAGGAGGCCATGGATACTCGGTGCTCCAACCGTTTTAATGGCTTCAACCATTGTCAAATGCGCAGGTCACGCGCAAGCCTCATCATCAGCCAAGCAAGGGATCTGGGCACACTTGACCATGATGCCTCAGTCCATGAGAGATACACACCGTATGTGCCAAGCACACTCCGTACTCCGTGAAAAGACGTATTACATGCAGGCACCAGTTGATCGGCCCTGCATGAACCGCCCGCTACTATTACCGCCGCCAACGATGATTGAACAAGCATTGAACAAGCATCGACCAAGACGGGCAGCAGGAGCCTTTGAATGCTCGACTCTCGGCCAATGAGCGTCCGTCACATCACCAACCCATTTATCCCTGCATGCAACAGCAACAACCATCTCCAACCTTCACTCACTCAAACCGCCATTCTGCCTGCGCATCCTCATATTTTCCGCCTCATTTTCAACACTCCTACTGCCTGTGACTCATACATTCCTCACCGAACCAGGCCACAGCTGTCCAAACCTGGCATTTCCAACTCCTATATACATCCATATGAAGCACGGCCGCCAGCTTGTTTGTCTGTTTCCTTCGGCCGGCAAGCTCTTCTCTCTGTTGCCACCGCAACCCTCAGACGAGACACACCGGTCCGCGTTCAGGCCAGTCGGACAGTAGTTATTTCTTCGGGTGCGAAATAACATTGTTGCGCTTGTCTTGTTTGGCCTTGGGGTTTCATTAAACTCGAAGTGCCCGTCTCCAAGTTCACAGATACATCACTCGTCGTATTCAAAGGCGCAACGTCATGTCCTCGTCGCGCCCGCGCGCCCGCCGCTCAGACAAAGCCGCCGAAGACAGCTCACTTCGGGACAAGCGCTCGTTGCGTATTGGTGAATCATGGAGCGTGGTTGAGGGTGAAAACGAAAGCTTCGACGCTAGACGAGCGTCATTCGAGGGTGACGAAGGCGATGAAGTGCTATCCCCTTTGTCCAGTGGTCAACCTTCATCCTTTTCCTCGCAGATGTCGTCTCAGGGAAACATGGGGATGAGATCAGGCCCCAGCTCTCAGGACAGTATCCGAGACTTTGCGAAGCACCAACACGAGGATAAAGCCATTCTTCGAATCCCATTTCCGCCCAGTATTGGTTCACCATCGAGTTCAAGGACGCAAAGAGGCTACCGCACAGAAGACCCACAGTTCAAAATGCCTCGGATAGACGTTGGCGGTTCAAGACACGGTAGCGGTAGCAGCTCTCGCACCATCCGGCCCCTTGGAAGGGGGACGAGCTACGATGGCGAGGATGAAACGTACCTTAGGAGACGGGGGAAAAGCTCATCATTCCAGGATGGTTATAGTCAGAAAGGGCAATCTGGCGGACTCGTGACAATCAGCGACATGGCCACGCCGTCAATGTCGTCTGCTTTGCTCAACATCTTGGCCTGGGCCGGTGAAATCATTCTCATTGCCCTCAATTTTGCCAAGTACCCTCTAGGACTGCTTCTTGCCGTCTACCTTGTCTTTGGCGGCGCCATCATTGTACAAAACATGGCCACCAGATCCGTGTACACCGCCATGTCACCCATATGTCGCCTTCCAGGAACATCATATCTTAACCTACCATTTTGTCCGCCCCCCGGAGCCACCGACTTCGGTGGTCTTAATGCGACAGCTGGTCAAACGGTAGAATTCGACGATCTTATGGGCGTCCAATCCAAATTCGAGCAGGTCCTCGAAAGAAGTGCCGACGGGGCCTCGCTACCCTTTGAAATGAAGCGTTCAGAGACCGCAGTCAGAGATCTACGGACCCTTGTTCGAAACAGCGATATCCAAGCTCGGCACGAGCTAGCCTTAGAGTTCGACGGGTACATTGAAACCGCACGATTAGCAGCGTCGGACCTGCAAAGGTTCAACACGCACGTCGGCTCGGCCGTCGACTCCGTCATCAGTATCAACCGCTGGACATCGCGCTACATCGACTCTCTCTCCCTCGAGTCAGACACGCCGTCATCAGTGCTCGCGGGATGGACGTACTGGATCTTCTACCCTTTCCAGCCTGCCGACCAACCATTCAGCGAGCGCATCATTCTCGACAAATATATCGAGCACACTGGCCTCGTCTCGGAGCGCATATCAGCTCTCATCCTCGAGGCCCAAGCCGTCCTGCGCCTTCTCACCAAAGCAGAGGACCACCTCAGCCTCATATACGACATCACGTCCCGCACCTCCGCGAGCGTCTCCTCCCGTCGCGAAGAAATTCTGTGGAACATATGGACTCTTGTGGGCGCCAACTCCCGCAGCCTCAAGAGCCTCTCGAAACAGCTCTCTCTCCTGCAACAAGTCGATTCGCAGCGCTCTACGGCCGTCGACCAAATCAGCGGGCTAATCATCGAGCTGGAATCTATTCAAGCGAACCTGGGCGACTTGCGAGACCGTGTTGCAGAGCCCCAGCTCCTGAGCGACTCGGAAACAGTCCATATCCCCCTCAGCGTGCACATCGAGACGATTGATCGTGGTGTGGAGAGGTTGCAGGCTGCCAGGCGGAGGATCCGGGCCGCGGAAGATGATCGTGTCAGAGATGTCATGGCCAGGGGAGGGCTGAGAAGCGATGACGATCGTTTGATTGAGAATGGCAGGGGGCAGTAACGAATTTTGACGATTTAATGAATCAATGATGTAGGAGTCGGGCGCTACATCAGCTCTGTACAATTTTGTACTCCGAGACTATTCTGCAGCAGGGTGTTATTGCTCGTATTAGCACGCGACGTCCTGGTGAGGACCAATAGGCGGGTGTGCGTATGTAATTTAACGGCGTTGTAATGGGCGATTCCATGAGTTTTTGTCACGACATTAAGAGCAGACGAGCCTCGTCAGAAATATGGACTGAATAATACTTGAGCCGTTTTTTTATTTCACCAAGCGGCCATGTGCGTATACGGAAGGGATATCTCCACAGGCCTGTTCCAACGCCGAGTTTCCCTCGCCAAAAGAATAGGGCTGACCCAATGCCCAACCCCATAAACCGTGCTTATAACCCCCCTCCCAGCCGACTCCAGAGGATATCAGAATCCTGCATCACAATACAGGGAGTACAAGACTAGCTAGTGCAAGGCAACCAAAACCCACCGCGTCAAAACTCCCAAGTCCAAAAACAATACATCAAGTTGGCTCTCTGATACATGGATTTTTTTCAGCTGCATCCAACAGAACAAACTTTGGTACTAGATATACCATTGTAACCCCCCCATCTATAGCCAATCCCAGCTCAAGGTATCCAATTCGTCATGGAAGAAGAATAAAAGACGCCATCCTCATAGCGATCAGATGAGTTCCATGCAACTCCGCAATCGTGAAACGTCTGTCGTCGACAAAGTAGTAAAGGGTGCCTTCCGAAAAAAAGAAAAAAACGCCGCATCCCATCAAACCCATGATATGTACCAGAATATGACCCCATCTTCAGTGTTCAAGTAACCTGAGATAAAACAAAAACGCCGGTGCGATGCATGCCATTATACCCCAGTTCTAGTTGATAGCCGTATCATTCGTTAAGGTATGCCGCTAATGCTACACGTTATAGGTTAACTGAACCCAGGGAACGCCTTCGATATAACTCGCCTCCCTATCGCAAATAGATTAATACATACGTTACCAAACAGTTGCCGAATGGCCGTGCTACTCTCAAGTCTGGACTCACATCTTGGTCGAGATTTGTCAGGGTCATCGAAGGGTGCGTTGTTGTCAGCGATTTCTCGCATCCGTTCCCGAGCAAACGCCGATGGGCTGCCCCGCCTATTCGGGGCTCTATCACCCGTATCCAAGGCAGCATTCTCGGGTTGAGTCGGAAGCAGCTTAAGCATTCGCGGCTTTGACTTCCTAGGTCGAGTCTTGGCTGTGGTGGCAGCCACTTGAGGCAGATCGGTAGAGTCTGGAGTTGCAGTGTCTGCCGTCCGATCTGGTAATGAGGACGAACTGTTGCTTTCCTCGCCTTCTATAGGGTTCTGACTTTCTTCTGTTTTTGTTGTGTGTTTCGATTTCAGCGGTTTCATTTGTACATCGGTCTTGGTAGGGGATGTGTGGCTCGGGTGTGAGGAGGAGCTAAAGAGCTTCTTGCCCCAGGACTTCAGTCTTGTGTCTCCAGATTCAAGTGATAGTTCTTCTATATCAACTCTTTCCCTAAGCCGCCTCAAGGCTCTTTCTCGTCGAACCATTCCGTTCGTTATCTTGGGGCTATAGCCTTTGGGGAGCATGCAGTGCTTGCACGTTGGGCATAAAGAGCTGTTTTGTATGAGAAACTCGTCAATGCATTCAGAGTGAAATATGTGGCCGCATGGTAGTTCGCGGATGACTGTAACGCGATGTTCGAAGCTGGCTAAGCAAATGTGACAGGTGGGTTGGTAGTTAGTGGCCATGGTCTCGCCAGTGCCCGTCAGGCTCGATCGCTTGCTTCGTATACTGCGGACGCTTGGTGCGCCAGGGCCCATTGTTTCTGTCTTGGTGCCAGGTTCACGCCGTCTCTTCTTGCGTGTCTTTCGTGTACGGCCAGAAGGGGCGGTTTGTAATCGAGGGCTCAACGGCAAATCATACAAATCGGGCTCTGCATTGTAAGTGAAAAGAGGAAATTGCGCCACATGAGAAGCAGGCACGGTCACACGCTTGATACCCATCGCCTCCAGATCGACCTCGCCGGATTGGACCCGACGTTTCAAAGAGTTGCGGTTTCGTCTTTGAATAAAATGCATAGCAATGGAAACAGTGAGAATTACGAAGAGTAGGGCTCCAATGACAATAAGGATGAAGGCCCAAGTCGCAGGTGTGTTTGGCGGTCGGTCCAAGGTAAGCTTCGTCCATATGCGCAGATACGTGGTCCCGTGAAGATTGTACAGTCGTTGTACCTCTTGGCCGTGGGGGACTTGGGTTATGGAGCCTGAATACAAACTCAGTTGCGTCATGATCTTCTGACCTTGAAGGCCCGGAATGGCGAAGATGGGGAAATGGTTTGATCGCCAGGCACCGCCGTCGCCGAGGTTCCAAACCGGTGAGTCGCCATCCTGGGGCTTTTTCGTAGAGTTATTAGGTTTATAGAAGATGAATGCTTTCACAGGACCTTGGAGGGCTGCATTGAGATAGGCCTGGGTGCAGTCACTGCTAAACCACGGAGCAATGGCCACCAAGTTGAAATTTGCAGGCGGCAAATCCTTTCTACGGGTGACATTTCGTGGGATAGAGTCGTATTGTTGCACATCGCAGGATGGAACGGACGTGATTTCGGGGACGAATAAGAGGCCTTGAATGGAGTCGTCGAATGCGGAGGTGGATTTTGATAGTGTTGTTAGATTTGTGTCGATTCGTTGTTCATAGGCTAACTGGCTCTAGTTGATCGGGTCTGGTCAGTTTCGGGAGGGGCATTTGTCGTGACGGAAGGGGGCAGCATCATCAGGGTGCCTGAGACGAACCGTTTGCTGGGAGAGATTCTTGGATATGGTCGATGCGATTGTTCCCTCGCCATTCCATCCTGGATTGCTGAATAAGAAGCTGCCTTGGTGTCAGTATCGATGGTCCCAGTACATGGCGGCGCGACGACTCGGCAACACGGCAACCAGGGAGTCGAGCGGCATGAATCCTTGACACGGCAGTCAAAGAAGTCGGCGCTATGGGTACGATTTCCAGGGCGGGCTGCGAAGAGGCACATACATGTTGTTTTGAAGGTCCGTGAGCGCTGGCAGAGGGTCAGCACAAGCAATTGCCCAGAGGCGAGCGGATTGGCTATGCAGGGTCCTGTGATCAAGACGCACGAAGGCAGGAAGGAGGGCGGGCAGGTGGAAGAAGGGTGCAAAGGAAGAACGACCATTTACAGGTCGAGCGAACATACACATTCTTTCAACTCATGTCTCATTGCCGGGGGGGCAGGAAGACCATTGCGGGCAGCGACAACGCGACGGCGGATACTATGGCTTTCGAATGGCAGCGCTTGCGTACAGTAATAAGCGGAGGAAGGTCCAACGGCGGCTGGCGAGGGCTTGGGGAAATCGGTGCAATACCAAATATCGTGCAGAGGGAGAGTCGCGAGCGAGGAGCAGAGGCTGAGGTTTGGCGAAGTCGTTGGTAAACGGGCGGCGTTTGGCGGTTTGGGCGGTTTTGATCTGGTTGGTATTAGTACGCTGGTCGGTTTGGTTAGACTAGAATTGGCTACGCCGTTGACCTTAGCGAGCGAGCGCTGAAAGGTCAGCGTGGAGTGGGTGAGCTGCCTGGTGGTACAGAGTACTTGGTACATGTGCTCTGGCACTGGTGCATGCGCCTACTCCGTACTGCTACCGGCACATCGAAGTCGGGGAAGCCACATGTCTGGTGCTGCCCTGGAGTTGCAATATCGCTACCCGCTAGCCGATGGACGGGCTGCATGGACTGGCCGCCACACAAAGAAAAGACGGCGTGCTGTACGCGTAATAACTGGCCAGATGCGAACCAGGTACCTGGATATGCACCAACGCAGCAGGGTGATACGCGATACGTCTGGCCCCGGCGACCTCTGGGCGCAGATGAATGGTGAGCACTTGACCACAGTGGGCGCAAGTGGGCGGTGGGCGGAGGGCGGTGGGCTGTGGGCGGTGGGTTGTGGGCACAGCTGTTCCAGGAAAGCGGGGCGAAGGGTGGCTGCGGATCCTCCAGCTACGCAAAACCACCAGACCACATTGACCACATTGACCGGATGCCCGTCTCCCTCCAACCCTCGAAGCAAAAAGGCATTTGCATGGGTCGGGATTGCCCGTGACGCCGGGAATTTGCCAACAGGCAGAGCGAGCATTCAAGTGAGATGCAACATTGCATCAAAACTGGATCTACTTACTATGGACCTGCAAATGTATTAATTACTGCAGTAGTAACTAACTTGTATGTTGCCCACACTGGCAGCTGCGCCGACACGTGCTAGTAGGTACCTACAAGGTACTTAGTAGTTGAATCGTACTTAGGCACTTGATGGAGTACCTGCCATATTGCATACGGCTGGAGATTCCAATCTTCACCAAGCAGGCCCCTGACTTGCCGAAGTCCAGGTGGCTCAAGCCAAAGATCAGTTTCACTTTCGCCATCACCGTCACTGTCATCATCAACAGTAGGAATCACACTACTGCTATGTACCACCCCAGACTCTGCCCAGCTTGCTATCCACGTACGGTACCTAGCCGTCCACCATCAATTAATCTGGAGTCCATGCTCCTAGCCTTCTCCTCCCGACTCGCCAGCAACTGTATATCTAACTACAGTGTGCTAGACACATGGATGGCATTGGTGCCTCTTACGACCAGGCATTGCACCATGTATCTCCTGCTACAATCCATAGGCCTTATGGCACCTACCTTGTCTTCATTCTGCTCTCTCTCCTCTCCCGTCTCCCAGCATCCAAGAGTCCAGCACACTTTTGGTGTTTGTGAGACCTAATGGTACCCAGATTGCCAGACCGGCCCGGTAAGAGAAGCCGGAAGGCTGAGATGATTATATGCAGATGCAGATGCAACGCGCAGACACGGGAACATGATCGGTTTTTGAGCAAGTTGGACTTTCCAAGTTGCGGCCAGGGAAATCCTGGTACACCACGAAAGACGGAAATGACACAGGTCATACCCCCGGGCCGAATAGACTCGGTGCGCTGCAGTCCAAATGCAAAGCCAAAAGGAAGAAGAACAAGGAGGAGGAGAGGGAGTCGAGGGGAATTTTCTTGAGACATCAACGTATGCCGCCGAGGCTAGGGTACATGCGGAAAACAAGAATCTAGAACCCGTGGAAGAACAACACACGCCCGGTACTGACAGCGACTCCGAGTCCAACTCTCTACTACGAGCATCAATACCTACACAGGAAACACGGATATTCAGACTCAAGGATTAGTATAAGATCTGCCAACCCAGCCAACAAACTATAGATAAACGGACAAGGTCTGCATCCAACATTTTCATCTTCTGACCCTCCCCAGCAAGATGCCACAGCTTCAATAAGCCTATTCTACACGCAGCAAACCAATCCTACCTTTCATGCACGCTAATCCGGCCGACGCATTGAAATGAGTTGCAAACTGCTTTCGCACGGCGTGTTCTAATGCCTCGGAGAAGGCATGATTGTTGCTATTGCTGCCACCAGTTGAACGCTATATAACTATCGCCTGGACGACCCTTTCCAGCGTGTGTATCCTTGTTTAACCAGGCGACAGATATCACACCTGACTAGCGCTACGAGACATCAAGTCCTATGCTTCCTGTGGAAATTAATTCATGAGAAGACCGGTCTCCCGACAGTCCAACCACTAGTTAGTTACTGAGCAGAGCTGTTAAATCTGGTTGAAGCACTCCGCATTACTCTTGTCATGGCGGCTAGATTCCGTCGAATCGGATCAATGGGCAACGGGACCATGGTGCGCAAGGAAAGCTAGTCCGGCTGAACACCCTGGGACGCACGCCGTCGATCAACCTGGAAGGGTAGGTGTGGTGGGCCAAGCCCCTCCCATAAGAATCATGTCGACGAACATATGGCATGCAATTCCGTCTACAGAGTCTCTTGTCTCAAGTGGCCGTTGAGGGAGTTGCTGGGTTGCCTCCCAGAATGTGTGACTTCGTATAACTGCTCTACCTTTGAGTTTTACTTTTCAGCAAGTTGCTATTCTCTTGTAACGCCATGAAAAACTGTGCTTGTCCATGGCAATATTACCATCGGCAAGCGATCGCATGTTAGCAGCGAATACTCTGTACAACGCAAAAATCGTTGCATCACATCATCGAGGCATGGCCGCTGCAGTTGGAGCACGAGATGTCATTTCGATCATGCGCGTTGATAACCCGTCGAGCGGGGACCGACATTAAGTGACGTGAGTGTCAAACGACAAGCTGGGAAGGGTTGCCCGTTCCGTGGTGTTTGCGAACGTTCGCTTCAGGTAGCAATTTTTCTCACAGTTCCTTGGTGTTGAACTGGTCGGCTGAAACTACGACACACGGCACAGCGACCGCGACTTGAGGTAAGAAATGGAAAGTCAGTCCACTCTCCAGGATCCTATCTGCACCTTTTTCTTTGTTTCGACAGTGAGGCATTTCCGTTGTCGAGTGGGCAAGATCCATGCCTAGCTAAACGATTTCAATGGCATGGTACTCCGTACTCTGTACATTTTTTGGCTCCCAGGCAAACCAAGTTAGAATAGACCAAGTCATGCGCCCAAACAGCTAACGAGTAGCTGGCACCGGCAGAGGTGCGGTAACTTGACGACAAGGCTGCTCCAATATCAGATGTGTCTAGAGTTAGGACCAGGGCCAAGGGGGTCATTACTTGTGCCATCCAACTTGGACGCTCATTCGTTCTCCTCAAGCAATAAAATGCAAGTACTCCGTATAAACCAGCTTTATGCTGGCCCCCCGCCTTGCATCATGATTTTTCCTTCTCAGCTCTGGCGTATATGTACGAACAATGTTCGGCGGGCGCTGATCGGGTTTCTTCTTCAGGTAATGATCTCGGCCTGAACAAGGATCAAGTAGTAGTTTTACATGGAGGACTGTCTGTCTGTCTGTCGGTAAGC
The DNA here is from genome assembly GCF_000187425.2 of Metarhizium robertsii ARSEF 23. Classification (NCBI taxonomy): domain Eukaryota; kingdom Fungi; phylum Ascomycota; class Sordariomycetes; order Hypocreales; family Clavicipitaceae; genus Metarhizium; species Metarhizium robertsii. Next base: position 1,201,913 of record NW_011942171.1, on the reverse strand, counting down.
CCGGATGCTGTCGCGGCGGCGGATGCTCAACCGGCCGTGATAACCAGCAGGTAATATTGAATGCCTCGTCCCGGAATAGCCAACACCTAGTGAGGTACCCCCCGTACTTGAGACGGCCCTCGACATAGTCTGGCGGGTGCATCTATGGCAGTCAAGTATTTTCAAGACTTGACGACTCAACATAGATGAGCGATGCCGTTGGTCGCCCTGTCGATTTCCACAGTGGCTTTGCGTTCTGTGGCGGGCCATCTCACGTCGATCCCACAAGATGGAGTGTTTGAGCCCGGAACGAGCATAACCACCTAGGTAGTTAGTCATCTGCGTACTACAAGAATGTCCGTCGGGAATTAAGGAGCTTGGGGGACAAGTTCACCCATCTGCCGGGCTTCCAGCAATAAACCACCATCTACTTGACAATTCCACGTTCCGTCAACAACACCCACGTGGGCGCAGCATTGGCATCACCCCGAGGTCGCGGCACTTGCTCCTGCCAAGGGCCACATCGACCTGCTCCCGTTCGTTCCCGGCAGCGCCATTAAGCTACCGACGGCTCCGTACGGAGTGCACATAGATGGTGGTTGTTCCAAGCCATGTATGTACATACATGCATAATTCGGCATGTTTCCATCTCTTCGCTCTCTACCGGACTTCCTCCGGACTTTCCTCCTCACCGCGCCATCCTTCCTGCCCCGCTAGAACCCGGAAGCTGTCGCAGATAAGCACAGCCCAGTGGGGGTCGAGGAGATAAGCTTGATTCCCGCAGGCGCACCTTTGTCCACCAAACTCCGTGGACACTCGGGTGGTTTTGCCAGCTTTAATACTCCGTACTAGTGCACGGTAGCCTAGTAGCTTCGACCGGCCTTTTGGTTCAGCAAGTTGCATAATACGTAACCTACGGAGTAGTTACCTACCGGGGAGTTTGTTCGGTGATGGTGCCTAGTCATTGTGCCTTCACGCGACGCGCCAACGGAAAGTCGACGCGGGTAGTCCTACAGGGTAGGATCAAACATTCGACGTACACTTTGCAGTGACTGTGAAGGTCTGCATTTAGTAATTCAGTGTGTGTTAAAATGAACGTGATGCTATATCCTTGTTTGTACTCTATAGCTTTTATTCCTAGGGGTGCAGGAATTTTCCGCCAGGTTTTATGAGACATCCCCCATCTCACTTGGGCTCGAAAACGAGACGACTCCTCGACTTGACATTGAGCACATGGAACATCTACATGGAACATCCCAAATGGCCATTACCAAAGTACCCACTCGGGAAATTGTACTACATGTCATCAATCTATTCAACCACTACATACTGCTAGATACCTAGTCATCATCATGTCCAGCCCAGCCCACTGCTACAACACGTCTTTTCGCGAATACGACTTTTGTCCGACATCCCCTACGCGCCTCGCTCCCCAATTGCATCATTCATCTCTTCATCAACCAACCAACGCACCTGGCGTATCAATTACTGCCTCACAGAAGCAGCGTCAAGACTGTACCCCACCCTAGTAGCCATACTCGTTATCGCGACGACGCCCATGGTGTTCGCGACGACCATATCCCTCGTTGTCATCGTCGTCATCTCGGCGGCCATACGAATCCTCGTGGCGGCGACCATGGCTGCTGTTTCCGCCAGAACCACTCTCTTGACGGCCGTAGCCACCATCGCCACCGTAGCCGCTTTCCTGGCGCCCGTAACCACCATCCTCGCGTCCGTAGCTACTCTCCTGTCGGCCATAGCTGCTATTACCACCGTAGCTTTCCTGACGACCGCCGTGGCCACTTTCTTGACGGCCACCACCGTAGCCACCACTGCCGCCATAGCTATCCTCTCGTCCGCCATAACTGCTCTCCTGACGGCCATAATTGTCATCGTCGCGACGGCCATGGTGAGTGCTGCTACCATAGCTACTTTCCTGACGACCATATCCGCTGCTTCCGCCATAGCTGGATTCCTGCCGGCCACTGTAACCTCCGCTTTCGTCGTCATCGCGGCGTCGGCGGTTGTTATCGTCATGGCGCCCGCTCTGCTGGCTGTGACCGTAGCTGCTGCTCTGCTGACTCTGACCGTAGCTGCTGGATTGCTGGCTATGCCCGTAGCCGCTGCTCTGTTGACTCTGACCATAGCTACTATCCTGACGGCCGTAGCTCGACTGGCTTTGCGAGTAGAACGAGTCATTATCGTTCCGGCCACTGTCCTTGCTCTCGTCCTCGTCCTTGCCAAATGCGCCGCCAAGAATGGAGCCGGCTTTGCTCAAAAAGCCTTCGAGCCCGCCCTTTTCTTCCTCCTGTTGGTTGTGCTGTGAGCTCTGTCCAGCGGGTAACTTGTAGCCCGTGTTCTGCTCGACAATGCCCGCGACTAGTCCTGTAGCTCCAGAAACAATGGCATCGGCAGCTGCCCCTGCAATCTTGTTCTCGAGAGTGTCCGGTTCACCGTAGAGTTTTCGCATCTTGAGCTTGCCAGCGCAGCCATGCCCGTGGCCAGTATCGTCGACACCCTCCTTGTGGTTCTCACCCCTCATGACACCATCGCGAGACAACTTTTGGCGGTAGGAATCCTGCTCACTGCGGAGCTCTTGCCACCACGACGTCACTTCCTTGAACATAGTGTTGCGGGCCTCGGAGACGCCATCTCTACCCATGTCTCTCTGAGCTGGATGATGCAAGATACCGTTGATGACGCGATCACAGAGACGATTTACATCGGTGCTGTCATCATCAATTGCATCCATGATCTGGGGAACAGCCCAACTGATCATCTTAGCGGCGGTTCGACCGGCGATCTCATTGAGGATCTAATCAAGACGGTTACCTTTTTTAAAATTCTAAAAGGCGAAATGACGTGAAATGGACAATTATTAAAATACTTACGTTGGAGAAGTGATCCTTGGACAGCATGGAGTGAGTAGGATCTGTTGATCGGTCGTCATTGAAGACGACGTGTTGCTCGTTCTCACTGCTCTTGATGACTTCGCCAGAACCGGTGGCCAGTTCGCTCTTGATCTGGCGGATCAGGGGCACAACAACTGGTGCCATAATTGAAAAGACAAACCTGGAAAGTTGTTCCTCCAACTGTTCAATAATCTTTGGCAAGACCGGGATCTTCTCAACTGCCGAGGTGATGCCCTTCATAATGTCGTCGTGGAATTCAATGGCAGGCATAATTTGCTTATATACCTGCTGAACGTAGGCTGTAAATTCCTCTGGGTTTCGGGGGGAAACAGACATGTTCTCGACCTGGGACGCCGAAGCATTCTCTTGAATCTGATCGATTCGGCTCTTCTGATCCTTGCCGCCGAGAAGACCTTCAGGAATCTTGTCCAGGAGCTGACGCAGCAGGCTAGTATCCGAGTTCTTGCTATCCTGAAGAGTTCCCTCAAGTTCTTCAATCTCGTTCTGGGTCATCTTGTCGGATACTTGGGACAAAATTATTAGCTTAAAAAAAACTCATAGACAAAGCAAATTGTCAATACTAACCTTCACCAACGACGGAGTGGAGGAAATCTACACCACCAAAGGTACCAGTGACGATGGGGTAGACATCGCCGTTGGCGCCTTCGAGGCGAATGAGGGTGTCTCGTCCAACATGAGGGAAGATGTCTCGCTCACCCATTTCGATGAGAGCCAGTTCGCAGTAGTTGCTGTGGGCGAGGAAGTCTGTAGACGGCTGTTAACATGCATATTGACGGCTTTCATGGATCCCACGAGAATGAAAAAGAAACGGCTTGACATTGGAGAGGGTGAGCACAAACGAACCTTCCAAACAGTGAAGGCCAGTTCCCAAAAGGCGAAGGGACTCGTAGAGATCCTCCTTTCTCCCTCCATTCTTGTAATTGCGACCAAGCTCGATGCATCGGCCAAAAAGATTTCTCACGTGCTTAGCGGAAGTCATGATATCGGCCCGTTCGTTCGCAATGTAATTTTTCATGCCAGACTCGGGATCGATGGACAACTCTCTAGATTCATCAATGGGCCCTCGAAGGCGGCTGTCATATTGCCTAGCATCCTGGTTGTCGGCGTAGTTTTTGGGGTTGTCAATGTGATCTTCCGGGCGATAGCACCCAAGACGGTCAGCAGTAACCTCGAATTCGCCAGAACCATAGCCAAAGGTCAAGAAACCGAGAACGCAAAGGAGGAGTCGGATGGCTTCGGCAGAGACAGACTTGACAGTGCCGACGTCGATGGCTTGAGAATAGTCTCGGAGCCAGTTGCCAAAGTAAACTCTAGAGACCATGATCTTGTTGAATTTCTTATGCTTCATGGCACGAGCCATGGCCAGTGTGAGGAGGGCATCTTCGATATCACCGTGTCGCCCTGTATGACAGCAACAGAGTTAGCTCGTCGTGGAAGCGGAAATGATGCTGTACCAGTTTAAAGCACACGAACAATTTTGGCCCTCGACTTTGGAAGTGGAAGCAATGTTTCCAGCTCCAAAAGCTGCCGCTGGGGTAGCTAGAGCTACAAGAACAATCAGCCCCAAGAGGAGACCATGATTGCGGAGGTCGATCATTGTCCTGGAGGCTTGCGTTTCTTTTAGAAAAGGGGGATGTTGTGGTATGTTGGACTTGCGGAAGCTGTGGTGGGGTCGTCTGGGCTCTGACGCTCTCACTCTTCTCCAAGTGTATGAGTGCAAGCTGCTTTGGTAGTTATCTACGTTGATGAGAAAGTAGGATGGAGGAAAGATGATGAGAGCAGAGGAAGTACGATGGATTTAAAAAGAGGAAGATGAGGGGATCAAGAAGGTTTGGATGTGAACAAGAGGGAGCCAGGAGGGGCTTTGAAGGAGGGGCAGCAAAGATGCGGTCTCTGGAGCCAGGAGCCGAGCAAGCGAGAGGGTGGCAGCGATGAAAGACAAGGAACTCACTCAGGCGCCTCCAATATCCAGGGTCCAGAGGGCTGGGGTCTCAAGCATCTGGATAATCAATGCGCATGCCACTTAGTTCTTGAGTAGTCGACCGGTTGCTTTTAGCAGCCGGCGGATCTGAGCTGGCCCCATTTAGTAGAGGGGACAGGGGGCATGCGCATGTGAACTTAAGAAGCCTCCATTACAGACCACACCGATCTTTAGCAGATCGTTTTCCCCGTCTCCTCTGGAGGAGGCGCCGTTCCCGACGAGAAGGAAAGCCCGGCAGCTGCAAATACGGTTGGTGTACAACAATGTAATGGTCCCAACGACCAAGCACAGCATGCGCCGTTTGTGATTGATGATGTCAAAACGCCACGCCACGCGGCACCCCTTGTATCACGTACGGAGTACTTGGTGCTTGGGACGACGAGGTTCCTTCAAACAAAGTTTGTACATACAAACAAGACGGCTACGCAAACGCAAACGTCTGATATTTCTTGGACGCCGATCCATCCCATCTTGTTTAGCGGGGAACACGCAGTTATTATATTGCATTAGTTGCTCGGTGCCGAGAACATCTCTGAGCTTCCCGCCTGAGAAGCTCGGACAGAGGGCGGTCAGGGTTGAGCATGATGTACACAGGTGCCTTCAATTTTGATGTCGGTACATGAGCCACGGCTCGTTTCAGACGCAGCGGCTCAGGCTGGTGCTTTAGCTTTAACTGTGGCCAACAAGCTTAAATCCAGTCGACATGCAGCCTGACTTTTTTGTCGTACTAATAGCACTCTCTCCGGGGTACCAATGGGAACATTGAAAAGGGCACTGGGCTGACATGAGCAACATTGAATGAAATTCAGAAGACGTGATGCAGGGATCACTGGCTCTGGATCCCTGCAATCCCTGTACCGCCAGGTGCAATACCCACTCAAGAGAGTAACGACTGGCGACTCGCTGACGAGGGTTTCTAGCCGCCCCGCTTGGTCCCCTCCTCATCAATTCTAACGATTCTTCGGCCCATCCTGTGGCTGTCTGTTGTCTTGGACGTCAAGCGTGAAGCGCTGCCAGCATGACGGACAGCTCAAAGGTCCCACTTGACCGATCCTGAAACATTTAGGATCCTACGACGTTCAGCTGCTCAAGCGGTTCAAGCCTGCCAGAGTGGTGACTAAGTGGTCCGACCAGCGTCGAACCCCGCACCCAGGGGGCGCGGTAGACGCTCCACCCGCTTCTTCTGTGCAGAAGTGACACGCAGAAAGCGTGGGCACATGTCGACGGAACAATCAGTGTCTTGGCCGATTTTGACGGCATTTTGATTTGATGCGCCTCTTTCACGGAGCCGTGTGTAAAAACACAATCTTATAAGCAGTACTACTGTGAAATTGTACAGACTTGGATGGTCTGTACCTGAGCACCTAGGTACCTAGGTAGTTGGAACACGAGTGAGACCCGGGCGGGCAAATACTCTGCTCACATATATCAACAACAGGGTAGCTCTTGGGTGGCAGAGATGAGCGTATGGTGAACATTCATGCGGCACAGGATATCATAGGAGAGCGCGGTTGCTAGGTGCTCTGCCTTTTTACACACGTGATTGTCCTCAACATATATTAGATGAGCAGGGTAAGGCTGTAGAATGGAGATGCATTGCGACCTGGGAATAATTATAACAACATGGAATGTTCAAACGATGCAAAATATGTGCGACATAGGAAGATGAATGGGAGTCGTCACAAGAACGAGATTGGCGAATGGCCGAGACAAACCCAAGAGGCACTCTGAGTATGCATTTTTGAAAACTCCAAATTGTACCGGGTGCAGAACAGACAGTTTCAAGAAAGATAGTGCAGGTTGAGCAGTGCAAAGCAACTCGGGGCTGTTGCCGCCTCTGTTTCGAGACCAAGCGGGACCTACGATTCTCACTGTCACCAACTTTGCAGCATATTCGAGGCGAACAAACCAAACAGCACTCGGCGCGACGCCCAACATTCAAGGCTTAAAGTCACAGCCCAAAAATGGAGACGAGGAGCTGGGCGAGTCTGATCTCTGCCTCTAGGGAGACCCGTCCAGGAATTATGTACTCAAGTATGTATCGATATATTTCAATGTTAGCACCCTGCCGAGCCTCACGGGAAACGCAAGCATCGTCAGAGTGGCAGTTCCAGCAAACCAGTTGTCATGGCATAAATCGCAGTGGATTGGGAGGCTGGCAGAGAGCCAGACGGCCGAAACCACCAGGAAGCCTACAAGCACGGGCGCCGCAAAGCCCGCCCCGGAGGGATGAGCGGGTTTGCTCTATTGCCCGACTCAACAAATGGTGATGCGTCATTGATGCTCTGACAAAAGTCTTTTTTATTAGGGGCGGGAGGACAGAGGATAGCCATGTATGTACGGAGTACTCAAGTAGGCAACAGGACAGCTGGGCGAGCAAACGTGAGCGACGGATGGCCAAGGAAGGACATCAATTTGATTGTGAAACAGCACCAGCGGCACCAGTCGACGGGTCGCCCTTCTGGGAGCAACGCCGCCTTGAGAGTCAACATTAGTTGGCACTTGAAGGAGACTTTGTGCAGAGCTGCGGAGGCATCACCAAGGCAGCTACGGACATGGAGCACAAAGTGCAGGAGTGCACAGTAGGTCGCTGGGCGCGAGGACATTTGCCAGCCGTGGCAATGGACCAGACACATTGCACCAGACGCTCTCGCCTCTCTGCTCCATAAGCCGTGCTGAGATGTACACCCCCGAGCCCGAAGGTGCTGGAACGATAGCGGGGTCAAGACGACATGGATTGACGGATGCCATCTTCACGTCTGGTCCATCAATGATCAATTGGTGCTGTTTGCAACCCCAGGCATTAGAGCGCTGCCATTGGCGGGGGGGGGGAAAGTGCTGTGTCACCTCCTCCATCCCGGCCGCGTCGCAGCACAGCGAGAGAAGCTCGAAAACAGCGCCTTTAGCGACTCCCCCGAAAAGGTTGCTAAGAGGTCCCTAAGCAGCAGTTGGGATGGAAGAAAAGGGCCAAAGCCGCCAGCAACGAACTGACGCCCACCTTTGACCTGTTGAATTGGCACAAATAAAAACCCATGCCGCAGTCGCACAATAATTCGGCGCTGAATATGAATAAACATTGATTTATCACGCAGGGCTCCAGAATTCGCAGGCCGTTCATGATAGTGATGTACTGCAAAGATACGCCCAACACCGGACAGCGAAGTCAACAGGTGTTTGCAAGAGCCAAGAGCCAGAGTGACAAGACGACGTCTGGAGCTCAAGTGGTGTCTGGTGTGGCAAGTTTTGGGCACGACTAGAAGACTCAATGGTACGTACCTACCTATGTGCCATGAGGGACAAGATGGTGCACCAGAAGGGGGGGGGGGGGGAATAAAGTCAATGTGATTTAGCGGCAAAGTGCTGGAATCAACCAAACCAGACTCTGGTTGCGCGTGTTCCAGTGTTGATTGATTGTTCTAGCGGATTCGGGGTGCTACTGGTGGTGAAAATTGCTGGTTGAATCAAGATGAGGAGAGACCAGACGCCAGTCGAGTCGTTGGCCTGGCGCCTGGTTGAGGGGAGCTTGAGAGATGGAACCAGACCAGAGGTTCCCGGGATGCCTCCCGGGGGGCCTTTGGCTGACGACGTGTACGCGAGAGGACAGACAACTGGTCGTCGTTCCACAAAGCAATGAGCCGTGGTGATTCACAGCGGCTACTTGCGGAACACGCTGAGAGCCAGCGCAGACGGGCGTCGGGGCACTCCAAGGCGCACTCAGGCATCCGCGGGCAAAGGGATACATGCAAACATGGAACATCTGGAGGAACCAGCAGTTGAGCTGGCGGCGCTGGGAGGATCAATGATGGGACTGGGCACAGGAACAGGCACAGGAACAACAAGAAGAAACAGGAGGTCAAGTGGACCAGTTGAGGTGTTTCCTCCCAGCTGGACCTCTAACTGGCCACTGCCACGCTGGCGAGTGCTCGGGGGCCGAGCCCGAGGGCATGAAAGTAGAGGGATACGCCGAGGTCGACGGCTTAGCGTGTCAGTGATGCCAGCGGCATCTTTTGTTACTGAAGACATCAATGCGAAGTGCTGGCGAGAGGTGATGTGACCAGACATCTGGAGGCTGCAGGCTGGGGGGGAGCGAGACAGGGGAGGTGACAGAAGAACGATCAATTGATGCAGAGCGAGCAGCTGGGCTGGGGCCTAGAACACTGCCGGGCCTCCAACCTGGGCCGCAGCACTGGGATGAAAATTTCAAGCCAGCACGACTTGTCTGCGCAGTCTTGCTCGCCCGGCTCGGGCGGCTAGTAAGAGGCCCTGTGATGCAGCACTCGAGCAGCAGGCCCAATGTTGAAGCACCAGACCAGACCACTTGAGCACCACTTGAGCCTCCATGTCCATCCATGTCATGGGCCCGGAGCAGTGAAGCGCCAGAACGGCACCAGGTCCAGCGCGTGCGCACATGAGCACCTGAGTGCCTGGAGGACCAGCCGCCCCGCCCAAGCCTCAATCCACTCTCCTTCTCGCGCCGCCAGTTGGCCACTCAGCACGCTCTCTGCTGCCCGTCTGCATCAGGGTGCTCCATCCTCGTCCGCCGCCCACTTGCCTGCGTACCCGCGCTCACACTGGCCTGGCTGATTTTTCGATTTTTTTTTTCTTTCCCCTTGCTGTGGCCTGGCCATCGATGGGCGACGTTGGAGGTTGCTGATTGCGCGCGGGTGCCAACGCCGCAGCATTCCTACATATTTGGCACACCACCCACCATCCCGCCACCCAGCCCCCCGAATTTTTTCCCTCTTCTCTTCCCTCTCTTCACGCTCCAGCGGTCAAAGTGCCTCCCTCCCAAAGTCCAGTCTCAGTCCCCAATCCAGGTCCCCAATCAGCCAGGTCCCTCCAGGCTCCCCCAAAACTCCTCCTCGCCCGCCACAACCTCCCCTTCTAATCCACCACAAAACATCGCCATCGTGCACCCGCTGTCAGGTCAACACAGGCGTCGCGCTTCTCGCTACAAAACCACCACCAGCGCGCATCTCCAGCGACCGCCTAGGAGCACTTGTCGCGCCCCCAAAACCCACAGCTCGTCCACAACCACCAGCTTGCCACATTATGCCGCGCCAGACCAAGAAGGCCGACGATAAGAAAGTTGCCGTCGCGCCCGCACCAACCATGATTCCTGCGCCCACAGCTGGAGTTATTCCTCAGCCGCCCATTCCCATCGGCGTCACCCAGCGTGTCGTTGATAATGAGAGCTTCCTCCGGGTGCGCGATTCGGTAAGTTAACCGGCCTTTTTTTCTCTTGCATCTATCTATGCCTGTACGGTTTTGCATATGCCCGCGTGTGCCTCGAGTCGGATGAGCTCTCTCTGCATGCCGACGAGCTTTCAAGTGCATTCATTTTTGGCTGAATAAGCTCATGCAAGTGCTTGAGGCTTCGAACAAGTAACTGGTGCAGAGGGTGGTTTATGCAATGGTCTGTTGCAGAGACGCGAAGAATGGCGGCTTGCTTTCTACGCTCTCTCTAAGCTCGTTCGGAGCTACCCTGACCGACCATAGCTTTCTGCCATGAGCTCAACCACGCACAGTCCTGAATCGCTCGCGCAGAGTGAAGAATTCATCACCAGTACCCTTGAGAGAATTTCCAAACCCACAATATCCTTGTTATTCTTTTACTATTTTTCCTCCCCCTTCCCATTCGGTGCAAAACCGCGACTGTAGCTCTCTCACCCACCTTTGTTTACATTGAAGACCCCGCGCCGCGTCTGCGCTGGATCCGCCCCGCCATGAACCATCAGCGGCTTAGCTCTGCACCGCGTCTTGCAGGGGTAGCTTCAGCAGCCGAGGAGCTTGAGCATGCTGCAGCTTCTCCAAGCTATGCCTGGGCGGATACGGAGAGCTTTTGGAGAGATGCCCGCAACGCGATTCGGTTGTGATGCATGGCGTTGAGGCACAGGACCATTACCTCCCCGGATTTCCCCTTGACACATGCTGAGCGCGTTATTTCTCGAATTCACTCATATCGAACCCTTTTCTTAACTTGGTGCTGTTGCAATGCAGAGTGCTAACCCAGACAACAGGCTGTTGGCCGCCTCACCACCATTCTGGAGCTCCTGCGGTCTTTCACCCAGGACTACATCCGCCAGACCAACCTTCTGCTTGGTGAGCCCACCGCCGAGGGCCAGGGTGACCTGCTCAGCTCTTTCGAGACGGCTGCTGCTCAGCTCATGATGCCCGTTACTGGCGACATGGCTGCTCCTGTTGAGGAGAAGAAGGAGCGCAAGAAGCGCACTCACGACCCCAACGCCCCCAAGCGCCCTCTCACACCCTACTTCCTGTACATGCAGCATGCCCGCTCAATCATTGCTAATGACCTTGGTTCTGAGGCTCCCAAGGGTGCCGTTCAGGAGGAGGGTCAGCGTCGGTGGGCCAACATGAGCCCTACAGAGAAGAAGGGCTGGAACACTGCCTACCAGTACAACCTGCGCCTCTACAATGCCCGTGTTCACTCTTACAAGAACGGCAACCCCCTGGCTAAGAACATGAGCGACGAGGAGGCCCTCAAGTATGCCGACGAGTTCCAGATTCCCATGCCCTCTATCAAGGATGAGGCTGCTCATGAGGCACCCGCCAATGAACAGGAAGCCATTGCCGAACAGCTCCAGGACGAGGCCAAGACACCTAAGAAGGCTGCTCCTCGCAAGCGCAAGACTGCCACTCCTGCTGCTGACACCACCATTACTGAGACGGCCAAGGCCACGCCCGCCAGCCCTGATAAGAAGCGAAGACGCACATCCACCAAGCCCGCTGAAGATGAGCCCAAGAAGTCTGGACGCAAGAAGACTAAGAGCTCTTAGATGCCCTGACATTTTGGTTTTGCTTTTTCAGCGCTCCCTACTTTTGTTCTTGGTGGTGCAAACAACACACGTGACGACCTATAATTGCTCTCTGTATAGTCACCGAGGGTCAGGGTCAGCAAGCACCAAATACGCCTTTATCTACAAATTGGATGAAGGAATGTGATATACCCATGCGACATCTCTAGCATGCTCATGCTTATGCTGTCAAATCTCTTAAATGGCTTGTCGGAAGTGTTGAGAGCACGTCTTCTCAAATGCTACTGCCATTTGTCTTTTTCAGGGCAGGAGTCTTTGTTTATTTTAGTATCTTAGGGTTGGCTGGTGTCTTATCGCATGCGCGGGCATATTCTCCATGCTTTGGTCATGGGCCCGAGCAGGGTGGGAGGGAAAGGGTGTAAAAACGGAGACGCCAAAGGGAGTGCGGCTCACTTTTCTTGTGAAGGGATCTGGGATAACGGCTGGGCTTGATTTTGTTTTCCCCGTCTATTACAGGCGTGGGCATGGGTTGGTTTTTGTGCCGTGTATGTTCGATACGGATGGACTGTACTCACAGTGACAGTATTTTGATCGCAATGCCGTAATGAAAGCAATGATTATTATACTATGAGTTTTGCTTGCACAGAGCTGAGCTGGGATTTGACGTGCATTTGCAACCGTATTGAACATGATCCTTGTCTCTCGTTTTCTATCTTGTGCATGGTCCAACTTGCTCGCTTTTGCTATACGTACGTCCATGTCTCGACTGTTCTAATCATCTTGGTATTTACGCACAAATGACTTCAAAGCTCACACCAACTTGCAAGAAGTCTGGTATGGCTGGGGGCCGTGGGTAGCTACTTCCCAATTTGGGGCAGGTGTGGCCGTGATAGTTTTGGGGATACGCCCAGACACGAAGAACTTGGACCTTCAATAAACCTTTTTGCTGAGGACCTTTGTATTTGGTACATTGAGACGTACTCCGTTGCTATCTAATATAACGTGTGATATCGATAAAAAACGCCTAACTACCACGCTATGAGCTCAAACATGCTTAAAAAGAAACACCGTGAGTTTTCAACCCAACGAATTCTTCGTCGTTAACTCCCCCCTCCCCCCCAAGCACACGTTCCATATCCAGTCCTCCCGGTTTCCAATATGGTGACGACGGCATCCCAATATTCCTCTCGTCAGACGCAGGATTTCTTCAACACTGCTAATAAACGTACCAAGTCTGCGTCAGCGGCAGCGTCTCCGCCGGTTCGGCGCTGCACACTTTGCCATCCGCCTCGACGACATAACTCTCGGGGTCGACCTTCATCTTGGGCATGGCGTCATTCAGGCGCATGTCCTTCTTGCCTATGCCTCTGCAGTTGCGGACGGCCTCAACGCGGCTCCGGAGGCCGTACGACGCGGCCGTCCCCGAGGAGATGCACGCCTCCGAGACGAAGAGCACCTTGGTGCTGGGCACGAGCGGCGCGTACATGGGACGCCCGATGGTGGGTTGGATCGTGGGGATGGAGCCATTCGCGTCGCCCTGGATAGTGTAAGCTTGTCTGTGCTGGGAAAGGAAAGCGCAGAAGGAACAAGGAAGACTGACCATCATTGCCCAGGCCGCCATTCCGGCCTTGAGCACAAGCGACGGCTTTGTACCGAACCAAGCCGGGTCCCAGATGGCCAGGTCCGCCAGCTTGCCTACCTCGATGCTGCCGATGAGGTGGGAGAAGCCCTGGGCGATGGCGGGATTCACCGTGTACTTGCTCACGTAGCGGCGGACCCTGAAGTTGTCGGCGTCGGAGCCCTCGTCCTCGGGCAGCTTGCCGCGCTGGAGCTTATTCTTGTGCGCCGTGTTCCAGGTGCGAAGGATGACCTCGCCGCAGCGGCCCATGGCCTGCGAGTCGGAGCTCATGATGCTAATGGCGCCCATGTCCTGCAGCACGTCCTCGGCGGCAATGGTTTCGGCGCGGATGCGCGACTCGGCAAAGGCCACGTCCTCGGGGATGTTCTTGGACAGGTGGTGGCACACCATGAGCATGTCGAGGTGCTCGTCGAGCGTGTTGTTGGTGAAGGGCCGTGTCGGGTTGGTCGACGCTGGCAGCACGTTGGGGTGCTCGACGACGGAGATGATGTCGGGCGCGTGGCCGCCGCCCGCGCCCTCGGTGTGGTACGTGTGGATGGTGCGGCCCTTGAACGCGGCGATGGTCTGCTCGACGAAGCCCGACTCGTTGAGCGTGTCGGTGTGGATGCAGCATTGCACGTCGAGCTCGTCGCACACGCCGAGGCAGGCGTCGATGGCTGCCGGCGTCGCGCCCCAGTCCTCGTGGACTTTGAGCCCGCATGCCCCGGCTGTGATTTGCTCGCGGAGGGCCTCGGGGGACGAGTCGCATCCTTTGCCTGTGAGGCCGACGTTGAGCGGGAGGGCGTCGCAGGCCTGGAGCATGGCGCGGATGAGGTTCTTTCCTGGCGTGCAGGTTGTCGCGTTGGAACCGGCGCTGCGTGTTTTGCCCATTGTTAGCATTGCTGAAGCTTAATTTTGGTTTGAGATGCATAGCGAAGGAAGAAGCAACAAACCTCGGACCGGTGCCGCCTCCCAAAAACGTGGTGATGCCCGAAGCCAAGGCCTCGTTCGCCTGCTGCGGACAGATGTAATGGATGTGGGTGTCAATGCCACCGGCGGTGACAATCTTGCCCTCGGCGGCGACGACGTCGGTACAGCTGCCGACAACCATGTTGGGGGTGACGCCGTCCATGACGTCCGGGCTCCCGGCCTTGCCAATGCCGACAATGAGGCCGTCCTTGACGCCAATGTCGGCCTTGTAGATGCCGGTCCAGTCGACAATCAGGGCGTTGGTCACGACGACGTCGAGCACCTCGACGTCGCGGCGGCCCGTGGCCTGGCCCATGCCCTCGCGCAGCGTCTTGCCGCCGCCAAACTTGCACTCGTCGCCGTACGAGGTCATGTCGCGCTCGACCTGGATCCAGAGGTGGGTGTTGCCGAGGCGGACGAGGTCGCCGGTGGTGGGGCCGAACATGGCGGCGTAGGCGGTGCGGTCCATCTGGAACATGTCGATGTGGACGGCGTCGCCGCGCGGGTCGGCCTCGGCGACATGCGCGAACCCGGCCGCCTGCAGACCGGCCACGACGTCAGCCGCGCGCCAGCGCTCGACGATGCCCGAGGCGAGGCCGTTGCCGCCGCGCATAACGCGCCCGCCGCCCATCTCGACGAGCGTCACCGTCTTGGTGTCGCCCGGCTCGAAGCGCACCGAGGTGCCTGCCGCAATGTCCAGCCGGTAGCCGTACGCGCGCCCGCGGTCAAACTCCAGCTGCGCGTTGACCTCGATGAAGTGGTAGTGCGAGCCGACCTGGATGGGGCGGTCACCCTTGCTCGTGACGCGCAGCCGGATCCTCGCGCGGTTCTGGTTCAGCACCACGCGGCCGCGCACCGCCACCACGGCCCCGGGCTGCTTGTCCAGTGCGTACTCCGAGTCCGGCGGCAGCGGGAACGCCTCCGTGTCCGGCACGGGGAGGAAGCTGCCGTACAGCGCACGCCGCAGGTCGCCGTCGTCGGTGGCGATGGGGTTGTGGACGGTGACGAGATATGTGCCCATGGGGAACGTCCCCTCCACCTGGATCTCGCGGAGCGTGCTGCATACCGCCGGGAGGACGTGCCGCCGTCCGAGCATCGTCGCGCCGAGGGCCATGAGATCCGCGACCGAGTGGTTGCCATCGCGGATGAGTTCATGGAGGTTGTTCGCGATCAGGGCCTTGGGACACCTGTGTTAGTTGATGAGCTTTTGGTGTGGGCAAAATGCGCCGGCACGAAAGGGTGTCAAACCGGCTTTTCGTTTTGGATTTTTTTTTTCCCCTTTTATCGTACCGTAGCTTCCGAGTGATTTAGCCTAACGCCTCTCGCAAGGCGCCGTTGAGCCAGCAGGCCCAGCTGCGAGATGACAAGCTTGTCGAGCTAAAATTCCGCGTCGCACAGAGTATAAGCGGCAAAGAAAAGGCACACGCGGAGGAGTCGCAGTACAGAGCTTACTTCCTTGGGCGACAGGTACATTGCCACCTGTTACGGCTCCTCGGGCTTCAGAGAAGAAGCTGCCGCCAAAAAAGTTTTCCGAGATCGGGCAACCGAAAGAGCCAAGTAGAAGAGCCTCTTCACCTCGAGGGGCAAGCATTTCATGCACAGACCGAAAAAAAGAAGACAAGATTTAGAACGGCGGCGAGAATTGAAAAGAAGAAAAAGAAGAAGGAAACCAAGAAATGAAAGATAAACGCCACGATGGGGGATTCTAGCTTCTCTCGCATCGCTTTTGGCCGAGCAATAGCTTCCATTTCGGCGACGGTGCCGGGCGACCCGACTTCTTCCTCTCTCTATTTCCCACCCCCCGATTCACCGCCAGCGCCTGTTTCTCCAGTCCAGTATACCTTGTAGTTTCATTTCCATTTGCCTACTAGACAAGATACTAGCGGGCTCCAGAAAAAAAAAAGGGCAGGGCGGACACCAAGTGCCAGAGATAAGAGACAATGAGGCCACTCACTTGCCAGGCTGCCAGTGGACAATCGGATGTCGCACCTTATCAGCAGCAATGCGAGTCTCTGCCTCGCACTAGACCCCTAAACACACACACCCTATCTGTGTACTAGGTAGGCGTGGACATGGACACACGCGACCACCCAGGGGGTCCCAGTGCCGTCTGGTCTGGTGTGGCGGCGTCCAGCGCGCCCATCAATTGGTCGCAGGCGGGAGGGCTAGAACTCAGGACGGCACCCTGTTTCGAAGGTTTACGTAGTCTGGACTCGGGCTTTACGTACGTACAGAAACGAGTGAGGGTTTTTGCGAAAAAAACAAGACTGCTCATATGCCTATCGCGAAACATGTCGCCCCCTTTCTTCCTCTCCCTCCCCCTCCCCCTCCCCTTTCTCTTCCGCTGCAGTCTGCCCTGAAAAGATGCACCAGGGACCCGATAGAGCGGACATCGTTGATTCATGCGCTTCGTCTGCGTTTGTAAAAAATAAAACCCGACGTATCGGAACGGAATTGGCCACTCGGATTGGCGCGAGGCGGGCGTGCCAAGACTCTGGGGATCGTGGGGCCGCCTCAAGGTTCCCAGCCTTATCGGCGCGCCGTGACGGGTTGGATCGATAGGGCCCCCCTGGCGCAACGATGGTCAAGTGCTTATTACTAACGCGAATGCCCTATCGCCGCGGGGAGGGGGTGGTACGGAGTTTACCTGCATGTGCAGACCGGTTGTCGGCGCCCTTCTGGTGGCCTGGCAATCTGTACCTAGGTATGTATGTATGTATGTATGTTGGGCCATCTGATCTCCGTACAACACACGCCTACAGGTACATGAAGCCCGTGTTTGCATTCACCCGTCGTCGACAGTTTGAAAACCGTCGGCTGTCCCACGACACGACGCGACACACATGCGCGCACATACACCGCTCCTTACTGCAGTCGCCCGTGGATTTCTCTACATATGCGCTCGCTCTGTCATTCAGTCGCCATCTATCTACATGGGCACGCGCGCGTCGCTTCCTTCTCCAAATGCTGACAAGAACCTCTGCGAGCCTTGAACCCTGGCGCCCCAACCGGCCGGTACCCCCATAACGCCTCGTTTGCAACCCAAAAAAAAAAAAAAAAAAGAACAAAAGCCCATGAAACCCATCTGACGTGGCATGTGTCGTGTCAGCGCTCGCAAACTTGTCGTTAGCGCATGTGGTAGTCATTATTGACAACTCTGGTCTCAACCACCTTTGTCTGCACTGCGACATGGCATCCCTCTCCATTCTGTACAGGACTGGGAAATCCTCGCCCTCCCTTGTCCTTGGATCCCCTTTATTCCTCTTCAACTTCTTCGTCCCATTGCCCCTTCTCCCTCTTGATAAGATCTGCCATGATTTCAGGCTTGAAGATGGAGCTGTCAGGGTTCTGCTGTCTCGGCACTTTGCCCAGGTTCTCATCGTCAAACACCGACCCTATCGTGTCGATCCAGCGCTTCCTCCGCTCCATCAGCGTCTTAGTCTGGTCCCCGATGCCTGGTCGTGCCGTGCCTGCAGCACCCCCCACGAAGTGGCTGCCGCCACCTGCCCCCCCGGGACGTTTCGTCTTCTTGCTCTTGCCCATGGTCCGCGTCCGCTTCAGATAGGCCGCCTGGACTTGGGAGTCGAGATCTTCGAGAATAGTCTGGTATTCCTGGTGGGCCATTCGCTCACGAACCAGTTCTGTCAACCGTGCCTTGCGGGCTCCATTGATCAACATTTGCTCCTTCAATCGGGACTGTAACAGTCGTAGTCGGCCCGCAACTTCATCGTCGTAATGTCCGTCGTATTCGCTCTCGAATACTTCCTGGGGAAGAAACCCGATATGCCTCAACTCCTGCTTGAGCCGCTCGTCAACCTGCGCATACTCGAGTTTAGGGTGGGTCGCCTTCTTCCAAGCTTCCGTCGACGATTCTGCCATATATGTAGCTGGCGGGAACGAGTTCGTTTTATCTTCACCAGCCTGGTCCTCCCCATTGCCATCGCCGTTCATGGGGACATCACCATTCGTCACGCCATTCACCGCTGGCTTATCATCAGACCCTTGCGAACGGCTCTCGGGTCGCAGCAGTTGCAATAGCCGTGAGGCCAGAGGCCCTATCGACAAGGAATCCGTCTCGCCGATGCTGTCGCTCATGTTGTCTATGCTGCCTCTCGGCTGATTGGGAGGAAGCTTATCACGTCCCTGTTGCGGCGAGTCAATAGACATGGCTCCGTCCTCCTCCGCCCAAATTTCCGTGTAGTGCCTCTTCCCCCTCTTAGGCATGACAAACGGCGTGACGCGGTCGCCGCGCTCTCGTAGAAATGCCAAGTCTTCCTCCGAGAATGGTCTAAAATATGGATCGATGTATGTTGAGAATGTCGAAAAGTTGATCTGACTGCTGGGTTTGGCATTACTAAAGTCATTGTCGGGTGGATCGCCAGCAATGAGATTCGCCAGGTCGTTTCTGGGATAGACTGCCACCGAGTAAATTTCCTTCCTTTCCTCGTCAGACATGCCCTCGTGAACCGGGCGAATTTCGTAGACGGTCGGGTCAGGGAATGTGGACGGATCTTCGCCGAATGTTTGCGCGGCAGGGAGTTGCCGTTTCGGTGGTGCGCCTTCGTCTTCGGAACTCGATTCTTCATCCTCTCCATCCTCCTTGTCCTCTTCTTTCGCTTTCTTGTCAACGTCCATCGCGGACGGCGACCCGGCAGCAGGCGGCGATAGAGACGAGCTCGCAGAGGCTCCTCGAGAGTGCTTGCGCTTGGCGTCCTTGAGAGGTGATGACAGATCTGCGGCTCGTGCCTGTTAGCATGCATAGTGACTACATATATTGCAGCGGCGCTCCCACCAAACTGGAAGGGGGCTTTGAAAGTTGGGGCCGCGCATACCTTCTTGTCCCAGAGAGTCGGAGCCCTTTTTTCTCTTGTGTTTGGTTCTCTTCCCTTCCGGCTCGCCGTCCACGCGCATATCGTAGTCGTCAGGTCTTTTCTTTCGCTCATCGGCAAGATGCCGCATGCCCCGGTCGTAGAATGTAGATCGCTTTTCCATTATGTTGACAAGGTTTTTGAGCTTTTCTAGCATCGCGTCGACGCTCTTGGAGTCGGGCACCGTCGCATTGACGGCGCTTTGGTCAACCAGATCGTCATAACTAAGGTTTCGAAATAGAATTACCCTCGTGTTAAGATAATCTGGGTCGTAGAATTCTTGAGGCGGTAGGCTGGCTGAGGGCGCGGGGGCGGGAGTGGAATTGCGGCTCTGTTTCGGCATCACGGCGGCATTCTTTTTGCCCGAACCGGCCTGGCTCGATCCGGGAGCCATGCTGAAAACTAATCAATGATGAGGATTGAACTTTTCATGAGTGCATTTGATGCCACAAGGTAACTTGACAGTTTGGTGATGGATTGAGCTTGTCGCCGCAGTCGCGCCTGCACGTCACAGCTGGCACTATGATTGGTGCAAGTGGGCAAGCCGACCAGCCTGGCATACAGCATGCAGGCAGCGGGTAACGTTATTGCGGAACCGGAAGAATGAATTTTCCTGGCCAGGGGATGGTAATTAGGTCAAGTCACTCCGTACATGCAGCAAACATTCAATTCAAGACGGGAGCTTTCTTGTCCCCAGGCATCTTGCACGACGCGATAAATGCCCCTTTGCTTCCCTGCCTCAATAGTACAAGACTAATTTGTGAGCTGCATCCTTGCCGGAATACGTACCAAGGGTGCAAATTACACAAGCTACCAACTGCACACCTAGGTATCTCGACTGGCGATGAAGTCGCTGTGCCGTCTCTGCTATGTCGTTTCTCGCCTGTAGTGGCTCGCAATAAGTCGCGGACCAGTCAAGCCTGGAGCCGGAAAGACGGGACAAAAGCCAATTTTACTTGGATTAATGGAAACTGGAACTTCAGCGCACATCTTTTCTGTCCAGGTACTCCGATGCCTCTAGCCGTTCCGAGACATGCACAAAAATAATAGATGAAGCACAGCATGTTTCAAGGCTATTATTGATTTACTATTTCGTGCTGATTGTGATAGCTACGGCATTTGGCATTGTGACGACTAAGACTGGGTGTCAAGGCACTTGACAACTTGACTTGGCTGGACTTTGAGCTCGATTGACTATTGGCAGGTTTCGGTCTCAATTGAGTTGAGTGAAATGCTCTGAAACAGCCAAGAACTGGACTATTTCGTAGTATCTCGTTTTGTTCCGGGCAGAGTCCTCCGTAGTCATCATTGTCGCCAATTGACGACGATGTCGGCTACAATACGTTGCCCAGATCACTCCCAAGACAGAGGGACCCTAGTCGGTATCGGTAGCATCCACGACCTGGCGATGTTGCTTACAAATGAAGTTAGCGACATCGGTCCCCGCCACCATGTTCAACTTCAGTCAAGAACTTGAACTGAACCCCAATCCAGACCTTTGAAGCTCTTATTTTGTCAATTGACGCTCAAAGAGGGTCTGTTTTGCAACATGGCGCCCACAATTTTTCGCTTTTCAAGACAACTCATCCGGAGGTATGTAAGCCGCTACAGCCTGCACCCACAGCAGTAGATGCAGCGACCCTGCACGTATAAGAAAACGAGAAAAAAAGAAGGAACAAAAAAAAAAAAAGGAAGAAGAGAAGAAACTGACCAAGTCTCTAGGGGCTTACCAGTGGTCAAGATCTCAAAGATGAGGTTTATGGCTATGGCGGCGTCAGTGAAGGAGGCTGAATCCAGCTACAAGATCATCGACAAGGCTGTAGATTTTGAAAAGGCCCAGGCGACGCGTCCCGAGTTTGATCACTCTAGGACGATTGAGGTCACCAAACACCCTAATCCGGAATGGACCTATGGCCAAGGAGTCGAGACGCACGACGCGTCTATCCAGCACAGGGAAATTGACCCCTACGCCTCCAATCGTCCCATGGTGAACAACTACCGCCTGCTCGTGGCGGGTATCGCGCCCCGGCCTGTAGGGTTTGTCAGTACCATCTCGGGGGATGGCAAGTCCAAGAACTTGTCTCCCTTTAGCTACTTCCAAGTCATCGACCATGATCCCCCAATGTTCATCATCGGCTTCTCGTCACGGCCGGGGCGAGAGAAGGACACATACCGCAACCTCAAAGACACAGGGGAATGCGTTATTAATTCCGTGTCGGAAAATATGATTGAGGCCGTCAACGCATCGTCTATAGATGCGCCCTACGGCGTGTCAGAGTGGGACGTCTCGGGGTTGCACGAGGCCGGCACGACTACTGTCAAGCCATCTCGCGTCCAGGAGAGTGTGTTCTCGATTGAGGCCAAGGTGGTGGATATCAAAGAGTTCGCAAGCCCCTCGGAGGGCATGAGCCTGGCTGGATTGGTCCTCCTCAAGGCAACACGATTCTGGGTGAGGGAGGACGCAACGAACTCGGATGCCAGCCATATCGATTTAGAGAAGCTGAGACCTGTTGGCCAGCTCGGTGGAATTTCCTACAGTCGCATCGTCTCGACATTCGAGCTGCCAAGAAGAAGGTGGGAGGATGATTACCCAAAGAGTGAGCTCCTGGCCAGTCTTGCATCTCGCAAGTCCAACAACAGCGTGGATGAAGATACCACGAAGCTATCAAGCCAAGGTGTTGACTGAGGCCTGCTGCTGAGGCGGCGGCAAATCAGCATGCCTGGGGATTTAAGCAGATAGATGGATAGATAATAGATAATAGATGGCTACCTACCTAGGCACGCAGCAGGTATGCACGCTCAGCAGCAACGACGGGCGTGACATGTGTTGTTGTTTCTTGCGGGCCGAGGTGTCTCGCATACGCCAACTGGTCCTTGTCGAGTGAGTCCTCAACAGTTTTTCAGCAAAGGTGATGGCCTGCCCGGTGTACATGCATAGATTCCTACAATTGCTCCATGTGCATTCCAGGCACAATCCTATTGGCACTGGGCGGCAGCTCTGCCCTCTGGAGTTAGCAAGTCGAGTCAATCCATGTCTCGTGCACGCCGCAGTTGGCAGTTGAGCGCCTTGGGGCTGTTGGGACTGGCGCTAAGACCGCTTGGAAGGGCCAGGCCCCTCTGTCGGCCGACAGGCCCCTCTGAGGCGCTAAACCCTCCAGGTGGCCTCCATGTCGGGTCATGTATGGAGTAGCCATGCAATAGCATTCATTGGCTGAACTGACACCTGAACAGTCAATTCCATCCGTTGCATGTCTTCACATGTCAGCGAAGGGCGAACTTGTCCCTGAATGCATGTCAACTGTCCCCATCACCTCACCCCAGCTTTCACCAATCACTTGACGGTATTCTCGAGCTCTGGAGCCCAATGCCGTCAAAATTCATATATTCCCAGGTTTATGGACCGCATCTACGTCAGCTTCCCAACAGAAATCGCATGAAAGCAAAATGGTGAGAGCTGCCTGAAAGCCGATGCTGTCCACAGGTGACACGACTGGATACGCGGGAGAAACTGGAGAAACTGGAGCAGACAGGGCATCAGAGCTACGACTTGGCCGTGGTAACTTGTTACAACATGGCATGCGAAAAGCCAGCGGGGAGACCAAGGCTGTCTCTTGTTTCCGATCGACTACTCGGCACAGCACGAACCTCCATCTCCAAAGCCAATTGGCCCATTTGAGTGCGCAAGAATCGAGTTTCCAGATGTCGAGTTCGAGTTCGAGTTGGAGTTCCAGCCAGCCTGAGCATCGTTAGGACGCACGTTGCACAGCCATGTGCCCCAGCCATTGGCCCACGCCTTGCTGGCGTGCTGGGGCGCCGTCGAAGGCCAGGGCCATGGCGATGTCTTGACCCGCTTCAACCCACGATGATCCCGGGGTTCCTCAAGCTGGCCTGCTTGGTGGGGCCCGGCTGTTGGAGGGACGTATGACGGAGTAGCATTCGACGGCATCAAAATGCATTGTGTAAGTTAAACAGTAAGCCAATGCTGGGAGCGCTGGGCGAAGTACTACAACGTGGGCGGCGACGGGCTCGTCGTTCGCATCTGGCTTGCGGAACCATGTTCCCTCCCAGGGTTCTCCAGAGGCGTGGCTTCTATAGGCAGTACGGGACTCTGCCAGAAGGCAAGTACTACTACGTTCAGTTCCCGCTGCTCCAGTCCATGGTTGATCGATTGATGCTTGAGAAGCCAATTCGGTCCAAATGACACCAGACCCCGTATAGCGGACCTGGCACATAGTAACGACAGCTACGGAGCAACGCCAATCGACACCTTGCATCTTGATGCGCCCTGTACGGCCCTGGACGTCCCTTGCCTTACCTGGTCCTGCCCGTCTGTGGGTAGGTACTAGGTAGAGCTCCCCTCATCGACTTGTGTCCCAAGTCCGGAGCAGTATCTGTCTTGCTCCGGAGGTCAGGGTCCGATGGATCGTCTGCCCTTCTCCCCATCCAACCGGGGCGTGTCTTATACCATTTTACCAGGTAGTCAAGTATATATCTCTTCGTCCCCAGTCCCTCGTGCCTCATTTCCTCTTCACTGCTTCCACCTCGTGTCACATTTGAGAACTTGTTTCAACCCTTCTCTGCAGCTCTGAGTGTTCAACAACACCCGAGCTACCTTCAATTGACTTGAAATCTCATTGTCTTTCGTACAATGAGAGAATACCATGGCTTCTCATGTGAGTTTGAGTCTGGACTATAGACCTGCCCCTCATTGAACAATCCATCTCCCCCTCCCTCTCCCCATGTTTTGCTTGACGCAAATCTGCCAACTGACACGACCATTATCGCAGGGTGGTAACCTTTTCCCCTCTGGGATTAATGTTCAAGTTCAACCGATTTATGCTGGACTAGCAATTGCCGTCCTAGGCGGCATTGCATTGTCCCGCCTTTCGTCTCGATCCAAGACCGATGACGGCGAGGCCCCGGGCCTTGTACAATCATTTTTTCTCTTCTTTTACTCCTCTTTTCTTAAACCTCACCAGGGCGATTCAAAGGCCAACCAGCAGGATGCTCTGGAGAGCTTCTATAAGAAGCAGGCTGGTGCTTATGACTCCACTCGCAAGGTCCTCCTCCGAGGACGCGAGGACATGCTGGGCTTAGTTGTTGCCCAGCTCAAGTCAAAGGCGGAACAAGCTACCGCTGCAGGCAAGAACCAGAACAAACGGATTTGGGTTGACGTAAGTGCTACTATGCTTGCCAGAAACAAAAAAAAGCCCCTCTTATTCAGTGACACTAAGGAAGAGAATCTACACAGATTGGTGGCGGCACCGGGTGGAACATTGAGGCCATGGGCCGCTTTGTCAATGTTCCCGACTTCTTCACCAGTGTCTACCTTGTCGACTTTTCTCCCTCCTTGTGCGAAGTCGCTCGAAAGAGATTTGACAGACTGGGATGGAAGAATGTCACCGTCGTCTGCGAGGACGCGCGCAAATTCCGCCTTGAGAACTATGAAACGGGCACGAGCCCAGCTCAGAATCCTCTCCGTTCTCCGGTTCTTAGTTACTTCAAGCAGCAGCGTCCCGAACACGGTGGCGCTGATCTCGTTACCATGTCTTACAGTTTGTCCATGATTGTGAGTACTTGGTCCTAGGCAAGAAATATGGTTTTATCAAGTATTATGTGTTAATACCCTTATGTAGCCTGATTACTACTCCGTCATCGACTCCATCACCTCCTTGCTCTCTCCTCATGGAATTTTTGGTGTCGTCGATTTCTACGTCCAGAACAGAGTCGACTTTTCTTTCCGTAACTATACCGGCGGTGTAGTTGGCCGCCATGTCAACGCTCTCTCTCGAATGTTCTGGCGTGCATGGTTTGACTTTGATCGTGTCGGTCTAGAACCAAGCCGTCGTGACTACCTCGAGTACAAGTTCGGCACAGTCCTCAACATCAACGAACGCAATAAGACTCTGGGCTACATTCCATTCTACGTCTGGGTTGGCTGTCAGAAGAAGCCGTTCTCACCTTCGAGTTTGCCTCATGAAATCATTGAGCGAATCGATGCGCTGGCTACGGAATCGCCTTACCTGTACCCCGTCAACCAGGGTGACGCTCTGACTCGAGCAATTGAGAGATCTGCTCCAGAGATCCGCTCCAAGGCATTCATTACTGCGGTGCAGAATTTGTCTGCTAACCTGCCGCTTCCGTCATTCTTTTATCAAAACCACCACTGGCGTATCTACTACGACGACCAGCTGCAGAAGCACACTCAGTTCAACGACGAGTATATCTACGCCTTCACATGGGAAGATGCTCGTGTCGATGAACGCATTCTGAAGCTCGGCCCAGAAGACAAGGTTTTGGCAATCAGCTCTGCTGGCGACAACATCCTGTCGTATCTTGCCCAGAGCCCAGCTCGTGTTCACGCGGTTGACCTCAACCCGACCCAGAATCATCTCTTGGAACTGAAAGCCGCTTCTTACACTGCCCTCTCCTATGACGACTTCTGGATGATTTTCGGCGAGGGCAAGCATCCCGAGTTCCGCGAGATTCTTATCAACAAGCTCTCTCCTCACTTGTCTGCCCGTGCATTCCAGTTCTGGCTCAACAACACCCATGTCTTCCAGAACAAGAGCGGCTACGGCCTGTATGATACCGGCGGTTCCCGCCATGCCATCCGGGCCATGCGCTGGGTCTCCCGTCTTTTTGGTCTTCGGGGTACTGTGAAGAAGCTCCTTCAGGCAAAGACTCTGAATGAACAGCGAGAAATCTGGCGCCAGAAAATTCGCCCGGCCTTGCTATCCAAGCTCGTGTGCAACCTCGTTGTTGCCCAAGAAAGCTTCCTCTGGACCGCCCTTGGTGTACCCAAGAATCAACTTGCCATGATTGAGAAGGATCATGCCGAATCTGACCTTGTCAAAGGTGAAAAGCCTGTCGCGAAGAACACTCGATCCCACGCTATCTGGCATTACATGGTGAACACTCTAGACCCTGTTGCAGAGGAGACACACCTCGCAAAGGACAACCCATACTACTACGTCTGTCTCGCTGGCCAGTTCTCTCGCGACTGTCACCCTCATTACCTCTCTCGTGAAGTTCACGCCAAGCTCTCCAAGCCTGGCGCGCTGGACAGTCTTCGCATCCATACCGATGAGCTTGAGGAAGTCATTGCGCGTATTAGTCCTGGAACCGTAACTGTCGCCGTTGTCATGGACAGCATGGACTGGTTCGACCCTGGCTCTCCCGCTGCCGCTGCTCAAATCACCAAGCTGAACCGCGCTCTCAAGATGGGTGGCCGTGTTATGCTGCGTACTTCTGCCTTGACACCTTGGTATGTCAAGGTCTTTGAGGCCCATGGCTTCACAGCTAAGCGCCATGGTGGCAGAATTGACGGCGCCTGTATTGACCGTGTCAATATGTATGCCAGCTGCTGGATCTGCACCAAGGTTGAGAACCTGCCTCCCCCAACTCCCGAAATGGACCGCATTGGCGGCCAGGAGATGCCTAGCTTGACTATTTGATTGCAGATGCAAACACTTGCGATTCCAATTTTTCGAGAGATACGGGTATCGTCCAACACTATACCCTGAAAAAAAAAACATAAAGCTTAGCTGGTCATGAGACAAAACGACGACGAAATTGGATAATATGAAGAGAGAAAACGTGGCGTATTACGGGGCCAAATAAACCGAGAGCCAGTAACAAAAACAAAAAAAGCCAAATCGAAGTAAAGGTCGTGAATTAGCGTTACTTGAAAATGAATAATAATCACTTTCGAATGACCCTATATGCTATCATCGACATGATTGCACGCGTGATTGAACTTGTATCGACCTTTGCATCTCACTGTTAGCAGACTACCGGGTCATATCTGGCCGCTCGAGAGCTTTTTGAGTCGTGGTGTTCTTCCATCCTTTGTAGCGTCACTCTGCGAGAAGTCAGTAGATCGGTGCAATGCCCGACAATTTGCCAACATGGCGGCGCCGCAGGATCTGGAACATGGCACTCCAGCTAATCGACAAAGGGAATAAATTCCGTTTCCTGTTTAACAGACAGCATCTATACACGTGCGGAGACATCCCAAATGCGTCCCAAGCGCACAATTCAAAATCGAAAGACCACCCCCAATGAGCGCCCCTTCTTCCGTCTTTACACGTCCTTGCTCCCCTCCCAATGCTCCGCGTCAAGTGCCTCTTCCCCATCTATGCCTTCCACACGCGCTTGATAGCCTCGGTGACGCCGACGTCATTCGTCTCGAACTCGTACAGGCCAACGCCTACGACGACGGTGGCGGCATTCAGCCCCCACCAAAACAGCCTGCGCAGACCGGGGTATCGCCTCTTGGGGATGTAGTCGATGATGACGGACTGGAAGCCAATGTGGGAGTGGATGAGGACGGCCGAGCACAGGATCGCGTCCATGGTGGGGTTGAGCGAGCCCGATGCAAAGGGGGCAATGGTCAGAGGCACCAGGCCCGCGGCCAGGAGGCGCTCAAACGTCCAGTGGTACGAGCCGTGGGCGGCCGAGGGGGGAGGAACGGGAGCAGGGTCGTTGACTGGAAGGTGTTAGCTGATGTTGACAACGGAGCATCGACGTGCGCGGAGAGAGGGTGGGTGAGCAATTCGGGGAGCGTGTTCGTACCTCCACCCTGGATTTCCTCTATACGATGATGTTAGCAAATGCTATGAATGCGATTGACATCCAACGAGGGACAAGTATACGCACGGGGTCCGGGAGGCAGGATGGCAGATTTCCTGCTCGAGCTGTGGAAGGCGGCTGCTCTCGGGGCCATGGCGCTTCTGGAGCGAGCGGCCAGCGCGGAGTGCCGCAGCAGCGAGGGACGCACAATCGATGCCATTGTCGTTGGATTCGAACCGAGCAAACCGCGGGTGTTGAGGGCAGGTTTTCGCGAAATGGGTGCGGTTCAGAGGGCGCGGGTGGTGGTCGGCGGGAGGTAAGAAGCCAGGCCCTTTCGGCTGTGCTTGGTCCTGGGGATTGAGGATTGGATTGCCGAGGGACTCGAAATACCTGCTTGCTGATTGGCTGGGTGCGTTCCGACTGGCTTTCATACAGCCGAATTGTCGGGGGCGCAATAATGTGCTTCCGCTGAACGGCGCTGATTGGGTCTGGGGGTGGGCGGCATGTGAATTTTCAAGGAGAGCTGTTGGCGCACTTGTCTAAAAAAAGGACAAGAGCTGGGGGTCCTTTGATATTGGCACTATAGGTTGCGGCGGCACGTTGATTCTTTTTTTTGACGGGCGGAAGGGACCTGTTGGGCGCTGCCGTTCGTTTCCTCGGATGCTGGCTGGCATTCTGGATTTCGCAATGGCGCCGCGACTTCAAGCTTCGAGGTGCCTGGCTAGGCGTTGCGGTGCGTCACGAGGCGTAGTGCCGTTATCGTGGCCTGCACGCGAGCTGCAGCAAACGAGGGGCATTGCGACTTCGTATTTGAAAAAGGTTGCCGACGGCGAGGAGCGGTGGGAGAAGAGAGCGCAGCAAATTCAAAATGGGGAGCTGCCCCATGTTTGGGATGTCCTTGATGAAAGAGGATACATCAAGGACGTTGCTGGGTATGAGACCGCTGTAACCCTCATGAATGGTCGAAATGACCTTTTTCTTCTTCTTTGCTAACGGTGAATTCGACAGCACCCCGGACAAGATCAAAGAAGTCATGCGCATCAAGAGAATAGGCGCCTACGTCGGCGTCGACCCAACCGCCGACTCGCTGCATATCGGCCATCTCCTCCCCTTCATGCCTCTCTTCTGGCTCTGGTTCCACGGATACCCGGCCGTAACGCTCCTCGGCGGCGCCACCGCTCGAATTGGCGATCCTACCGGGCGGCTACAAAGCCGCGAGCACATGCCCAACTCGGAGATTTCAAAAAACGTCACCAAAATACACTACCAGCTCACCAGACTGTGGAGAAACGTCGTGGCATTGCGAGAAAAGTATGGCTACGAAAAGGACTGGGCTGCCAAGCGCCATCTTCTGAACAACAACATGTGGCTCCAGGGCCTGTCTGTATACGACTTCACGAAGCGGCTTGCGCGAAACACTCGAATCGGACCCATGCTCTCCCGCGAAACGGTGAAGCGCAAGATGACCGAGGGCGATGGTATGTCCCTTGGAGAATTCATGTATCCGCTCTTCCAGGGCTGGGACTTTTGGCACATGTACAACAAGCTGGGCGTTCAGATGCAGATTGGTGGCTCGGACCAGTATGGAAATATCGTGGCGGGCATCGACGCCCTCAAGGTCATCCGCGACAGTGAAGAGGCGCCGCACGCAAAGATGCCCACGGAGTGGCAGCACGAACCCATGGGCTTCACGGTGCCTCTTCTTCTCGACTCGGCGGGAGCCAAGTTTGGCAAGAGCGCAGGCAACGCCGTCTGGCTGGACGAGTTCAAGACGTCGCCCTTTGAGCTCTACGGGTACTTTATGCGCCGGCCGGACGACGAGGTGGAGAAGCTGCTGAAGCTGTTTACGTTTATGCCCATGGCACAGATCCAGGAGACCATGACGCAGCACTGCGCCGACCCCTCCAAGAGGGTCGCCCAGCACACTCTCGCCTTTGAGGTCCTGTCCCTGGTCTACGGCTCGCAAAGGGCCCTCCAGGAAGCGCAGCAGCACAAGTTCCGGTTCGGCGGAGAGCTGCCGCACGTCATAAACGAGCCCTCCAAGGACAGCGGAATCGTCACGCCCAACAACGCGCCCCGAAGCGACATTCAGCTGCCCCGGTCCGTCATGAAGCTCTCCCCGGCGAAGCTTCTCTTCGCAACTGGCCTGGCTAGTAGCAACAGCGACGGCCAGCGCCTCGTCTCCCAGCAAGGCGCGTACGTGGCCGCCCAGCCAGGCCAGACCCGAGGCCTCGTGCCGGGCAACTTGTCTTGGACCCCGATGAAGATGTGGTTCCCGGAAGAAACGGCCAAGTACCTCATCGATGAGAAGATTCTGATCCTCCGCAAGGGGAAGCACAATGTGCGCATCGTCGAACTAGTTTCCGACGAGGAATGGGAGGCCAGCGGCAAGATATACCCCGGACAGCCGTACACGGGCATGGTGCGCCGCATGACGGAGCAGTTGGAGAAGGAGGCCGAGACGGCTGGCAAGAAGCTGAAGCCGAATGAGCTGAAGCAGTTGCTCGAAGAGAGGACGCGCGAGCAGCAGGCCCTCAAGGTAGCTAACAATCCCGACATTGAGCTGCCGAGCAAGCAGGAAATACGGCAGAGGAAGCAGACCAATGGGCGCGGGAGCCAGAACAAGTCCAAGTGGTAGACATGCACCGATGCAAAGTGGGCGAGCATGTGTGTAACATGGGATGCGGAAATCCATCCGCCTGTAAATTCTTTTTTTCTAAACAACCAGTTGTACCATTAGCCTGTAACATAATCTCTGATACCATAGATCCCCATCACCGAAGAGAAAAAACGCCGGATTCCATATTTTCATCTGTACAGCACCGTAAGATCGCCCTTTGGAACAGGCAATACCTTTAACTTATCCATAATCTCGTCATTCGTCAAATTCTGCTCAGTGATAATCTGGTCAAAATGATGGCTGCCATCGGTATATTTCTGCAGCGAATCTCCCCCCGGCACAGGCCGGCTCTCGCCCGACGCCAGCGCGGCGAGATGCTGCTTCGAAAGGACGTACTTGTGCACGCGGTACAAGCACCCCTTTATAATGCCAAACTGCACGAACCGCCGGACATCAACGTAGTTCAGTACGTCGAAGCCAGCTTCCTGACTAGCCACGATCCACTCCTTGACGCTCTTGCTCGGCGCAAAGGAGGACATGAGTTTGACGAGGTGGTAGTTGCTGACCCTCCCGCGCCCGTGGGAGACGTAGCCGGCGCACTCGTCCACAATGCCGTCCACGTTGCAGATGAAGTCGTGGACCCCGGGCCGCGGGGCGTAGCAGGAGCTGAAGAAGAAGATGTCAATGAGGAGAATGGTGTCGTAGTAGAGGAGATGGCGGAGGGCAGACTTGGCGAGGTCCAGCGAGACAGAGGCGGCGTGGGCGATGCGGCGCACGTCTGAGACGCCGTCGATTTTGGCGACGACTTTTTGCAGCGTCAGGTCCCATGTCGGGTCGACGATTTCCGCAAACTTGACCTTGGCGACGGGGACGTGCCACCCCTCGACGGCGGTGGGCGTGCGGTGGTGAGGGAAGAGCTTCATGTTGATGGTGTTGGCTTCGTCTACACCACTCGATTTTTTTTTCTTGTCAAGAGACATGCCGGACATGAGAAGGGGAAAAAGGGCGGGACGTGGTACTCACCCACGGGAATCATGCACTCGCCGTAGTTGTTCAGGTCCTCCTTAACAATCTCCAGCAAGCTCTCGATGGGCCGCCTTGCCTCGTGGTTCCTGAGCCCGTCGCCCTCGCCCTGGCTGAGATACTCATTCTGCTTCTCCATCTCGGAAAAGGTGGCGGCGAGGTACCTCACCACGCCCTCGTAGGGAGCCTGGTCGACATCGGCCTCGATGAGGATGCCAAAGTTGAAGATGAACTCGTTGCGGAGATACTTGGTGTGGGCGATGACGACGGGGTAGCCGAGCACGGTGTACTTGCCGTCGGGAGAGTTGATGGTTACGTAGCGGTTGCAAAAGGCCTGGCGGGGGATGATGTATTCGTGGAGGACGTCGAAGTCGATGAGGGGCTGGCGTGTGGTGAGGGCTGTCTCGGAGGGGGTGATGCATCCGGGAGGAGATTGGGCGACGATTTTGGGGCCTACGAGTGGTTGAGTGCGTGAGTTGATTTTCTGGTTGGAGAGTTTTCATGTCGGATGTAGAGTGAAGAGTGTATACCTTCTTGGGGGAAGAACCTTGCGTAAAAGATGCCTTGGATCATGGTGGTGGAGGAATCGTATGAGATGAGATGTGACCTGAGGTGGGAACTGGTATCAAGAGGAGGAGGTGGAGTGGTGAGAATGAGAGGGACTCATGCTGCGGGAATTTATTGTCTACACGTTCATGGTTGGGGTTCTTTGGCTCATCATGCGTGGAGAGCTGGAAATTGAGCCGCTTGATATTGATGTGGATGGGATGTAGATTTGTGCGGTGGTGATTGAGATTATGGTGTTGAGACATGCACACAGTTGAGGCTGCCAGTACGTAACTACATGTGGAGCACGGGAGCAGGTGGCTAGTGGACGCTGGAGCACCAACAGCGAAGGCAGAGTTTGCAAGATACAGTGGGTGTACATAGGCTTCCAGCTGCATAATACGCAGGCCGGCAACCACAGATCATCCTGGGACCACCTGTTCAAGTCGGTGACATGGAGAGTAGAGCAAGAGCCGATGCATCAAACCACAACCTAAACTTGTCGAGCATGTCCGTGAAAGGTAGCGTCAAAGCCTGTTGGCTCCTTTGAGCTTGGGTGTCGAGTACCTCGTGGCAAGAGCTAAAATGGTCATGGTCATGGCCAGCGCCATGTAACGATTCAAGGTGACCGTCTCCCCAGCTTTTCAGGGATGTAGAAGGCTGCTCCTGTGGCAGCCGTAGCCCAATGTCTTTTGAGTGTGGAAGGGATATGCTGTAATCACTGCCCCCATGTATCAGTTTATGCCAAGCAATATTGGGGAAATGATCATTGGCGCTTAGCTCCTTGTCATCAAGCATCCAAACACGTGCTGCACAAGTGGTAAAGCCAAGCCTACTTAAGTACGAAGCATTATGTATCTGCGGTGGCTCGAGCCCAGCTAGCCCGGATTATTCATCAACGCAACGGGAGCCGGAGACGGACAGTCCCTTCTGTTTAGATAGGACCGGCGGTCAATAAGATGGACAAAGATGACTGTCCATGAAGCGTCTGGTGTATGTATAGGAGGTTCTGGTGGCAGTTCTCCCCTTAACTGGTGGATGGGTACGGAGTACATGTAAGATTTGGAGGCAGGTGCAGAGGAGCTACAAAGGGTAGGCACTTGCTTTCGTTGTGAGACACGGATGGGCCCTCGTCTCACCCTCCAACGTGTTCTGCTTTGTCGCCTCGTTTCCCAAAATTCCCGACTGCCTATGATGCGCCGTGCTGGTGTCCCTCAGGCCTAGAGACCCTTTGCTCCGTCTGGGCCTTGACCACGCACCGTGATGCTGCGCGACATACAGCATATCTTTGTCCTTCTTCCTACATCGTTTTTGACCCTGTGCGTGTTGGCCTCGAGTACTCGGGCCCGGCCACATTGCTAGGCCGTTTGTTGTTCGTCGTCTTGGTTGCTTCCCAGTCTGCGCAGCCAGCCAGCTAACTGCCCCCCAGCCTATTCTAGTCAACCGCCGACGCCTCCAGACCCACGTCGCCTTGAGCTGTCGAAGGCCGTGGGCGTCTATCGAACATTCACCTCCAAAGCCCTTTGAGCCGTCCTTCAGCGCGTGGTCCACCGCCGCGTGTGCTCAAGAACTCCTCCGAACCGACTGCCGAGTGCGGACCATTACCAAGAGGCCAGCCAAGGGTTTGGTCATCGGCCCACACCAGGCAATCGCCAGCGTCAAAGGTGTTGCATCCTCAACCGCAGACTCTCTGTCCTCTGCCCTCTGCTCCCCGTTTTCTTGCCCTCTCCAAGCAACACCTCGGTCGGTTGAGGACATTTTTGTCGCCATACCCAATCTCTACTCTCGAAGCCACCGTCCGGACCTCCTCGAGCAATACTCGCCTCCTCTTGGCTGGCCTTGTCCAGTCCCAGTCGCATTCGTTTGCCCCCGCGACAAACGACAACGGTTCGCTCCCACCCGCACAGGCGCAAACCAAACACTCGACGCTTCTGACGGCCTCAAGAGACAAACCGTCGCCATGGCCGAAAATGCCGAGACAAGTGGCGATAAGCACGTCACCTTCAAGGTGAAGACATCTGCCGACAGCAACCACACCATCACAATGGCCGAGTCGGCCACCGTCTCGGAGCTCAAGACCAAGCTTGCTGGCCAAGATTTCGAGCACATCCCTGTCGAGAGACAACGCCTCATCTACTCTGGCCGCGTCATGAAGAATGACGAGACCCTCGGATCCTACAACATCAAGCAGAACAACACCATCCACATGGTCAAGAGCGCAGCGAGCAACCCTACCCAGCAGACCTCGACATCCGGTTCCACCCCTCGAGCCGTTCCAGACAACATTTCGGCTGGAACCAACCCCAACGATCCGCTAGCTGGCCTGACCGGCGCCCGTTACGCCGGCCACCAGATCAACTTCCCGGGCATGGACATGTTCGGCCCAGATGGCGGTGTACGCCCTCCTTATCCAAGAAACCACATCTCCGGCACTGACTACATGCTAACCGACATCTCTAGATGGGTCCCCCCATGGACGAGGAGCGCATCCAACGTATGATGTCAGACCCCAATGTTCAGCAGTCCATGAACGAGGCCTTGAACAATCCCGACTTTGTCAACATGCTCATCGAATCGAACCCAATGCTCCGCAACATGCCCAACGCAAGAGAAATCATCACATCCCCGTTTATGCGACAGATGATGAGCAACCCACAGATGATGGGCCAAGCCATGCGTATGCAACGAAATATGCGTGGGGGAGACTCATCTTTCCCTGCCCCTGGCGCCACCGATACCACGCCAGATGCTGCTGCTGGCGGCAACCGATCCGCTGGCCAGGCGAACAACAACCAGCCACCAAATCCTTTCATGAACCCATTCATGATGCCCGGAATGATGGGTGGTGCTGCTGGGGGTAACAACGCCATGAACCTTGCCCAGATGCTTCAAAGCTTAAACGCCATGAGCCCCAGCCCGACTGCCCAAGCTCCAACAACCAACGCTTCCACCACTGGAAACTCCCAAGGAACCACGCCAACGGCCGAGTCCCGAGAGCACCAGGCTGCTACTTCAGACACTGGAGCAGCTGGGGCTCCTCAGAACAGTCAGACCCAAAATGCTGCCAACAACCCCTTGGCTCAATTGTTCGCGCTGACGGGGGGCAGTGCGCTCAACGCCCACCCGAACTTTGATCTGTTGGAGCAAATGTCGATGAATCTCGGAGGCATGGGCCCAGGTATGCCAGCCGCAGCTCCCGACAATCGACCGCCGGAGGAGCGATATGCCGAACAGCTGCGCCAGCTGAACGACATGGGGTTCTACGACTTTGACCGAAATGTTGCGGCCCTGCGAAGGAGTGGAGGCAGCGTGCAGGGCGCCATCGAACACTTGCTAAGTGCTACAGATTAAGAAGCATAGCAAAGGTTTCAGAATGCAGGATTTCATTTTCTAGTCACAAAGCGTGGTCAGTGGACAAATGCATGATGGCCACGACAATTGTACGCTTAGGAAAGACGAAGCGGTATCAGTGTATAAGTTATTCCACTTCGAGGTTGAAAATGATGTGTTCCAGGATTGATAGGAGATACCTCAGCATGACAATACGATGCAATAATGCAGCAAAAAATGGACACACGGACCGGATGGGCAAGTGACGAGTGACGACTAGTGATGAGCGCACTGGCGTATACTTGATCAGAGATTGTACACAGACACTGCTACGCACTTTTGCGTTATAATGACATGAATCAACCGACTCGGACCTCTTGACTCTATGCATGTCATCATCTATGCTGTCCAAGAAAACAGCCCAACTTGATGCTTGTAGATAAATCGGGGAGATGTCTGGTATTAGTAACCCGTACCGGTACTAGCCCCAAGTTGATGTGTAACTTGTCGTCAAAATAACCTTGGGCTACTAGTAGCAGGGGCGACAACTAACGAACCCCTCTCCGCCCGTTGTCCGATCTTTCTACACGGTGATGATCCCAAGTGACATCATCGGGTTTGCAAGTGTCGCCACATCTCCGTCACGGAACAGCTTACAATTGCAGAAATATCTTTTCTATAAAGACATGCTAAAGACATGCGATCAAGTGGAAAGAAGTGAATTTCCAAAACAAACATTTGAATCCTCTCAGCCCACTCACCCCATCAAACCCGGCTAGCAACCGCAACAAAGACCCAAGTATACTTGACACTATAACGAACCACGACCCTACAGCCTGGCCAAGACCACGCCGGTCTCTCCAAAAGGGAACCCGCCGCACCCCACGCCAGCAAACGCACATGCTACCAAGATGCTGCGGCCAACCCTGCACCGCTGCGCCCACGCGTCCGGCCGGCTCGCGCGCGACCACGCGGCAAAAGCGACTGCTGGCGGCGGCGTCGGGGCCAAGGGCCGCGCCGCAGGCGGGCAGGACCTCGGGTCGACGGCCGAGGGGTCGCCGCGGAAACCAAAGGTGTTCAACTTCAGCACGCCCGGGGCGCCGGGGGACGACAAGGGCCTGAGCGAGGCGCAGAGGCGCGAGGTCGACGAGCACAACCGCGAGTTTGAGAGGACGCACGACGGCGGCGGCGGCGGCGGGGAGGGCCCGGAGAACATGGTGGACGGTAGGTTCTGGGGCGACAAGGGGAGGAACAAGGGGGGGAAGGAGTGAGGTTACGAGTTGAGGCTGCTTGACTTGGGTGTTGCGCGGACGTTACGGGATGGTCATGGTTTTTATTTTATTTTATTTATTTTACTAGGTACGTTCGTTGACTCATTATACATTATGGGATATTTTACACGAGTGTAATGATTTTTTTTTGGCGGACACCGTTTTGCGCTTGGAGATGATGGTGGATGTGGTGGACTGAAACCGGAATTCTGGGTAGGTGATCGCTTCCTCACGCTGTCTGATCCAGGGGGATGCCAATGCGGATGTATACGATATCAGCCTTGGTAGGTGTGAATAAAGCGCCAACAGCAGATGCCATGTTGTGGCGTGGTTTTGACCTTTGCACCCGTAGAATGGATCCCACAGCCTGCTGAGATGCAAATGCCATCCAAAACCGGAGCGTGAAGCCAGCGCAACAGTGAAGGGCCATACCGGGGTTTTGCTTGTCCGACATTATCCACGGCAACGGCTGTGTCTACATGGAACAGCCAAGCCGGCATCTCGCGCACGCGAGCAATAGCACGATATTTGTCGACACGACATCTCGGCTCGTCTCTTATCTTTTTGACCTGCCAAGCTCACGGCCGGCCCAAAGCATTCGACCCGGCAACATCGCCAATAACACCCCGGACGTAATCGACGACGGCCTTGACCATGCCCTGCGGCTTCGCCCGGCCGTCGGCGCCGCGCACCGGCTCAGTGCCCATGGTGGGCAGCACGTTATCGCCGGCCGACAAGCTGACGAAGAGCGCAAACGGGACCAGCCACACACAGAGGCCAAAGTAGGACGCGATCATGGAGAAGCTCGGCACGTCGACCTGGTCATAGTACGAGGGCTGCTGGTACGCGCGCGTCTGGGCGTCGGAGAAGTGTCGGAACCAGACGTAGTGGTCGACGAGGACCAGGACTATTTGAGCTGTCAGCTTCTCTTCTCACACGGGAGCTGGGCCGCAAGAGGGGAGGAGCGAAGGAATCATACCGCATGATAGCAAGAACAGAGGATCGGACAGCTTGACAAACGGGAACCTGCGCATGTTGCCCAGGTAGACGACGTGGGCAAAGACGCCCAGCATGGTCGCGCCAAAGGGGAACCCGTCCACCAGCCACAGCGCGACCTGGACGCCGATGAGGGTGTAGATGAGGCGGGTGAGCAGGCGCTTGGCGATGACGGTGTGCTCTTCCACGAGCTCGGACAGGTAGTACAGGCCGGAGGCGATGGCGAGCGTCAGGAAGCAGAAGCCTATGATGGCGCCTGCATAGCCGATCAGTGGCAGGATCCACATGGCTGCTTGTGTGTCGAAGACGAGGTCGGGGAAGAAAGGAGCGGGGAGGAATCAGACGTGTTATTATCACCACGGGGGTAGAGGCGGAGGGTATGAAAAAGGACAGATGGCAAGGTGGTGGACGAGATTTGGAGTTTTGAATGGCGTCTGGTGTACGGAGTAGTACTAGTAGTACTACTAGTACCAGGCAAGTGGACAGAGGACGCGTTCAGGGGTGGCTTGTCGCTTCCAGAGCGGGACACTGCTTTCGGCATCAATTCAATCTCGACTTTGCGTTGCAGGGCACGCAGATTGTCTGCGCATGGGCTCTGAGCGCGCTGCCAGATGCCTCCGCCGTGCTTTTGAATATTCAGCCGCGGGGAAAACTACCCACCAGGTACATTGTAGCCAAAAAAAAAAAAAAAGGGTGAACCCTTGGTGTTGAGGACAAGTCACAACTAAGCATATAAGACTGCGTAGCTGCCGTGGCGGTCCCTGGCCCGGCCACGCCAAGCCCGTGTGGCTAGTGCCGGTGCGCCGCAGCACCCCGCCACCACGTCTTATCGATAGCTCCTCGTCCACGGAAGAGAATAAAAAAAGAAGCGTCCCAATGCCAGCTCCAACAGCGACACCAAATCACCACCCAACCCGATGTCAAGCGCTCAATCCCACGACCACAGCCAACAATATACCACAGTATAATCAACCACCAAGAACCGCCCGTCATGTCCCGCCCCGAGGACACCCTGTATGGAAACCCTCACCCCCCGCCTCACCGACACTGCAAAACCCCCAAGAACTAACCCGTCTCCCCGCCCACCCGCAGCGCAGCCGACGTGCACTACGATGACACCGAAGCGCGCAAATACACCACCAGCTCGCGGATCCAAAACATCCAAGCGTCCATGACCCGCCGGGCCCTCGAGCTCCTGGACCTCAAGTCGCCCTCGCGCATCCCCCCGCCCGCGGCTTCGGGAGCGGCCTGTCGGGCGAGATCCTCTCCGCCGCGTCCCCCTCGGCCGGCGGCGGGCCACACACCTGGGTCGGCATGGACGTGTCCCCCTCGATGCTCGACGTCGCCCTGCAGCGCGACGTCGAGGGCGACC
>NW_011942171.1:1127424-1162957 GCF_000187425.2 Metarhizium robertsii ARSEF 23 | reverse complement strand
GCCTGTACGCCGCCCTGCGCCGCGGCGCCCGCGCCGTCTGCCAGTTCTACCCCAAGAACGACGCCCAGCGCGCCATGATCACCCAGGCCGCCGTCAGGGCCGGCTTCGGCGCCGGCGTCCTCGAGGACGACCCGGGCACCAAGAACGTCAAGCTGTACCTCGTGCTGACCGTGGGCAACGCCGCCGTCGCCGCCGGGGGCCAGGGCGACATCACCGGCGTGGTGGCGGGCCCCGACGACGTGGATATCCTCGACGCGAGGCGCGGGGTCAGGACGGCCGGCGGCGCAGGGCCCTTGAAGAAGGGCAGCAGGGCGTGGATCGTCAAGAAGAAGGAGCAGCTGGAGCGCAAGGGCAAGGTTGTCAAGGCTTCCTCCAAGTACACTGGTCGCAAGCGCCGTCCGGCCTTTTAGAATCGATGGATTTTTTTTGGGGGGGTGGGGAGAGTTTTTACGTGAGAAATGGTCATGGAACCAGCTGGGGATTTCGAAATTTTCCGAATTGTGGGAAAGGGCATTGCATGGCGTTTTGGAATGGGAACAGTATAGTGATGACGTCTTCTCACACGAATATAAAAGTTAGATACCCTTTCACATAATTTGTTTTTTTATACCAAGCTCGTGTTATTGTCGTCACTGCATTCCAAGACTAGAGCGCCATTGACTATCAAACAGATGGCGACAACTTTCATTCCAATTCATAACCGTAAAAATTCATCTAAAAGTATGATGTCTTTGCCAAACTCTAGACGACTGGTCTTGAAAACTTTATACTACTGGTTTATTCAGGCTTCATAGTGGGGAAGGCGAGAACCTCACGGATGCTGTAGTTGTCGGTCAAGAACATCATCATGCGGTCGATGCCCATGCCCCAACCGCCAGTGGGAGGCAGAGCATGCTCGAGAGCCTGGCAGAAAGTCTCATCGGCCATCTGGGCCTCGTCATCGCCCTGGGACTTCTGGCGGGCCTGCTCCTCGAACCGGAGACGCTGCTCGGCAGCAACGTTCAACTCGGTGTAGGCATTGACAATCTCCTTGGTGGAGACGAAGACCTCGAACCGCTCGCAGAGACCGGGGGTGGTGCGGGAGTCCTTGGCGAGGGGAGACATCATCTTGGGGTGACCGATGATGAAGGTGGGGTTGATGGCTTGGGACTCGAGGTATTCGCCGACAAGGGCGTCGAGCATACGGGCGTTGGTCAGAGGCGGGCTGCACTCGACTCCAGTCTTGGCCAGGACCTTCTTGAAGAACTGGTTGGCCTCTTCGGTGTGAAGAGTGTCTGCAGGAGGGAACTTCTCGCCGACGGCCTCCTCGAGGGCGGGAATCATTTCAATTCTTCGCCAGGGGCCCTCCCAGTTGATGCTGATTTCCTCGCCCTTGATGGTGTGGTAGGTGGTCTTGTATGAGCCGTGAATGTGCTTGACCAGGCCGCTGACAAGCTCCTCAGTCATGGTCATTAGATCGTAAACATCAGCATACGCCATATAAAATTCAAGGGTGGTGAATTCTAAACAACCTTGTTAGTCCGTGTAGTCTTGAAGCAGCCCACACTGGGAAAGGGCCAAAAAAACATACCAGGGTTGTGAGTGAGATCCATGCTCTCATTTCTAAACT
Organism: Metarhizium robertsii ARSEF 23; assembly: GCF_000187425.2. Lineage (NCBI taxonomy): Eukaryota > Fungi > Ascomycota > Sordariomycetes > Hypocreales > Clavicipitaceae > Metarhizium > Metarhizium robertsii. Next base: position 1,161,348 of record NW_011942171.1, on the reverse strand, counting down.
GCCGTCCCATCTCGTAAACACGGTTGAGACCACCGACAACAAGCATCTTGAGGTAGAGCTCGGGGGCAACACGCAGGAACATGTCCATGTTCAAGTCATTGTGGTGGGTGACGAAAGGTCTGGCAGTGGCACCACCAGCAATAGGGTTGAGCATAGGGGTCTGCACAGAGACGAAGTCGCGCTCGTCGAACCAGCGGCGAATGTATGAGTCGACCTTGGCGCGGGTGATGAAAATTTGTCTAGACTTCTCATTCATCATGAGATCCAGGTATCGTTGGCGGAAACGAGTCTCGGGGTTCTTGAAACCATAGTGGTCGTCGGGAATCTGGGCCGTGTGAGCAGATTGAATCATGAAATAGAGCGGCAGGCTGGAGGGACGGAAGGAAACATACTTGATGCAAGCAAGGAGACAACAGAGTAATCTCGACAGCAGCAATCGACAGCTCGCCGGAATATTCACCTGAGCCCTGCTTGGTCTTGGGGTTTGTGCGGGTGGGGAATCCACGAATGCCAATAATGTCACCTCTTCGAAGGTTGACATGCTGCTCGTCAAAGCTGGGGGCCTTGTCGTCGAGGTTGTCGGCCTGGGCGAGGACCTGAAGTCTGGTACCGTCGGAGCGGATATCGTAGAAGAAAAGCTTGGAACCAGCTGAGCGGCGGACATAGATTCTTCCAGCCAGCTGGATCATCCTGGACTTGTCGGTCTCGCCGTTCTTGAGGTGCTTGAAGTCGTCCTCGAACTTGCGGATGTCATAATCGATGTGGTACTGCATGAATTAGACCCAAATTGTTCGCCTGGTGTGTATACTCATCGAGGTTATCTACCTTGTGGGGGTAAGCCTTGCCCTGGGCATGGAGTTCGTTGACTGTTCGCGATCTAATCTCAAAGTACTGATAGGGTGAATGAATGTTAGTCGACCAACAGTTCGTCTTTTCTTTCTCTATCGAAATTAAAGGGCGGGATCTGAATGGGTTCGAATAGCTGCGCACCTGGTTGGGAGTGAGCTCCTTTTCAGCAGCCTCAGCATTCTTGGTGCTGGCAGCCGGGGGCTTGGGGTTGGCAGCAGCCTTCTCCTTCTTGGCCGCCTCCTTCTCACGCTGCTTCTGGCGCTTCTTGAGTTCGGTCTTGGAGATCATCTCGCCCGTCACTTCGTCGAGGTGAAGCTTGGCGACAGCGGCGGCGGCCTCGGCGGCGGCAGGCTCGCCTGAGGTAGCTGAGTTGTCCGGCATAGTGTAGTCTGCAGTTCTAAGGGTATCAACAGGTATGGTGTGCTCTGGGTGCAAATTGCCGTTCCTCTCGCGGTTTATAGTTTTTTTTCTTGTCGCAAGTCGAGTCACGTCTGAGCGACAGACGGAGGGGCAGAAAATACAGTCACGCACCCCGCCATACAAATTCGGAGGGGCATGTCAAGCCCTGGCCGCCGCCTTCGCCCTCCAACTTTTGCCAGGCACTGGACACCACCATCTGTGCGGAAATTTCGATTGGCCGGGTTCCCCGTGAGCCACGGGCAATCTTATTGGACAGGCGGCGCGCCCTCTGGGACACTGGCCTAAAAACTTCTAGAATGGGTGGTAAACACGGGTTGGGAAGTGAATTTTTTTTTCTGTTTAATAACAGTTGATTCTATGCATTGCCATGTGGGATTTTCCTCCCAGATTTGGACCTCAGTTCATGAAATGTGTTGTTTTGTACTGGCATGTCTAACTTGTACCATTGACGGACGGCGCCGGGCGGTGTTCCGTTTAGGCGACGAGTTTGACAAGGTAGCAGCCATCAGCACGGCAGGCGCGATGCAGTGTGGTGCAGCGGCGCTGGCCAATGGGCTGGCCCTGCATCGAGAATCGTGCAACCAATGAACCGACGTCGGAAAGCCGTGGCTAGTTGTATTCAGGGCTGGCTTTTAAAACTCTGCAAGGCTTAGGATTTTCAAAACATAGCAAATGCCATTAGACATCATGGAAATAACAGCATACGTACGGAGTACGATGATGCCGTCTCTGGGCCCCGCTGTACAGACCCTCGCCCTCCCCTCACCCCGTCTATCAGGGTGCCCATCGACCAGGCCTGGCGCTGAGATATATCCATGTCCGCAACTCCATTACAGGCTGGATCATGTCTCTATATCCCCCAGAAAGCCTTCCTCTGTTACCAACCGCCGCCGGACTTGAGACTTGTACATATTTTTTATATCCTCCGTGTCCCCGTCCCACACGATGGCGCTCTCAACCAGAGCCGTTCAAACATACCAAAATGCCTCTACGACAGACCAACTCATCATGATGCTCAATAATCTGTATGATGCGGAAACCAATCCAGACGGCTACGTGAGCCTAGGAATCGCCGAAAACTCCTTAATGCACCATGTTTTGATTGACCACATACACAAGAACTTGGACATTCCCGAGCTGGCGCTCACCTACGGCGACGGACAGAAAAGACTCAGGAAGGTAGCCGCTCGCTTCCTCACCAGGCACTTCAAGCCAGTGACGCCCATTGAACCGTCGCACATACACATCAGCAATGGATTGGCGCCGGCCATCCAGAACATAGCATGGGCCACTGCAAATCCCGGTGACGCGCTGCTGCTGGGACGGCCATACTACGTGGCCTTCAAGCCAGATGTAAGCCGCCGCACCGGGGTGGAAGTGCTGCCCGTTGCCTTTGGAGACCTGGACCCCATGGGCGTGGAAGCGGTGCAAAAGTACGAAGATGAAATTCTCAAGGCCAAGGACCGTGGCCAGCGTATCGCCGGTGTCATCCTCGCCCACCCGCACAACCCGCTGGGCCGATGTTATCCCCGCGACGTCTTGATTGCCTTTATGAGGCTGTGTCAAAAGCACCAGATCCATCTCATATCGGATGAGATTTACGCCCTGTCGGTTTTCGAGAACAGGGTAGACAAGGATACCGCGGCCGTCCCCTTTGAGTCTGTCCTGTCCATCGATCCCGAGGGCATCATTGACCCTAGTCTGATCCACGTCCTCTGGGGCATGTCAAAGGACTTTGGGGCCAATGGACTACGGATGGGCATCACCATCACGCAGCACAATCCAAGCATGCAGGCGGCTTTGATGTCGGTGTTTGAATTCTCGTGGACGTCTTCGCTGTCGGATCTCGTGACGGCAAACGCGCTCGATGATGACGAGTGGGTGGAAAGCTACATCAAGGAGAACCAGACGAAGCTGTCGGAACATCAGGAAAAGGTGCTTTTATGGGCCAAGCAGAATGAGATAGAATACAGCAGGGGCAGCAATGCCGGCTTCTTTGTGTGGGTTAATTTGGGCGCCGCATATAGCAAGCACCATCCAGGTGAGATTGAACATCTCGACAAGGCTGTAATTGATGCTCTGTTGGCGAAGAAGGTCTTCTTGGCAGACGGCATCGCGTTTGGCGCCGAGAAGCCGGGCTGGTTTAGGATCATATTTTCACAAGAAGCGGGCTATCTGGCAGAAGGCTTGCGGCGCATCATGGCTGCCGTCAAGGGAGAGTAATAATGAAGCAAGGCGTCAGTCATAAGGGGTCGTGATAATTCGACAGAGAAGAGTATTCACTCCAGCATGACGTTCCGTATTCACTACCTGGACGCGCCCCCAGTTTCTTTCTCCTCAACCAAAAGCAGGCTCCTGCTTGGCGCCGTCACAGCTCCCCAGATATCCAACACGGTCCTTGGTGTAGAACTCAACACCGATCTTGTTCCCCAGGCTCGCGGCCCCGCCGTCCAGCGAACCGGCCTTGACACAGGCCATGTCAGGCATGACCTCGAGCTCCGTGTACAGGCCGGATCCGCAGTTCCCACAGAAGAAATGCTTGTTGATCTTGCCCGAGTCACCCCTCACATCCCACGTCTTGGGTGTCCCTAACTCATCACCGTATCAGTCTCTGCCTACAACATTGTTCCCCTTCTTAAAGGTGGCGGGCTCGCAACGTACCCTTGGTGACCTTGAACGAGGTCCGCGGCACAACAGCGTTGGACGTAAACGCACCACCAGTCCACTACTCACGCCTCAGCATCGTCTACACCCGGGATCGAATCAAGCCGGACAAGATCTCTTTACCTTCTGGCAATCGGTGCAGTGGCACAACGCCGTGACCGCCGGCTCGCCCTCAAACTGGAACTGGATCTCCCGACACGCACAGCTACCCGTTGTCGTCATTTCGGCAGATTACGAGGACCCCCAAGCTAGTTGCTGCTGCTGTTTTATTTCCAAAAGCGGTATCCGTCGAGGCTCGACAAGTATTCCGATTCGTTCTGTGCAGGACATCAAGGTATGTCCCACGACGGAAGGGTGTCCAGCCCGCCCTCTATTTATACGTGCGACTCTATACTACCAAGTGTAAGACGAGTGAATGCGGGGTTCTTTGCGTTTTACGTACGGCGAGCATTTTGAGTGGAAACGTGAAGGCTTGATTCGTTCTTCTTCGTTCGGGGCTGCCTGTCTCCGGCCGGCCGATGGTCCGATGGTGGTGGGTGGTTATCCGACGACCGCTTCTGGTCTAGTGCTCTTGCTGCTCTTGCCGCCGCGCCTTGTCGTTTTTGACGTTCAGAGTACATTGGGGATAAGATGCCAACTGGGCAAAGAACATTGAAGCGAGAGGGCGTACGGATGGCGTCTACTTTTACATGCTTATGTACGGGCCTGCTCGAGGGCCCGTTGAATCGGCTATCAATTTACTTATGCAATGGGGACTTACTTGACCCTCTGCAAGCAGAATACCGGAATGCAAAGGGTACGACTTTCAGGCTTTAGAAAAAGCAGCGTGGTCAAAAAGAAGCTTAGGAGGGGATGAAGTAAATACGCAAGTAATCACTGTAGACTCTTGGAGCGTCAACCCAACTGGGTATATGAAGTACTTGTACCAACACATCCGCATCAAAATGACCAGCTGATATACAATCACCCGTTCCCGCCAGTAACGCACGGGGGAGATGTCGCCTGCGTAGCCGATTGCTCTGTTACGCAGCCAGAACTACCTACAGGGCACAGCCTGTGCTTACCAGTGGTAACGCCAGTCCGTTTCGGCCTTACACCGTCGACCTCTACTAGCGACATTATTGAGCATGTCAACTAAGGAGTAGGCGTGCCTAGGAGAGTCACCATCTCGCAGCGGCACCCGAGGCACTCCCGTCGTCCAACAGCCAGTATGCGGTGTTAAAAGCGGCAGGAGCATTGTGCAACAGAACAACAACAGACGAGACGCCGTTTCGGGAAACCATTTGGAATCACCGCTTGATTCCAAATCAGACGCAGTGGTCATGCAGACCATCGTCACTGATACCCAGAAGCATGCATGCACTGCTCCTCAGCCGTCTTAAAGGCGTAGTTGACCAGCACCCCCCCAAGCACCGCATCCCTGTAGAGTCTGGTACATCACGACGCTCCACCCGGTCCCGGTACTAATGCTCCAAAAATCATGGGAAACATTTCTATGCATTCATAAAAAAAAGGTTATGGGTTGCAAGGCCATGCTATACATTACACTGGTCACGGCATCCCTTCCCAATGTCTTCGCAGCGCGAGCGATGCCGTCACCGCCTCCCTTGTCCAATCCCTCGATTCCGCACTCCTCCCCAGTCGCCAGGTCTTGTCTGCCGTCGCCCAGACTCTATTGAGGTATCAAAAACATCTTCCAGTCGCTCTTCCCGCACTGATCCACAAGAAGACGGCGGCAAACGTTTGAATAATTTTTTCTTTTTCAATTTTGAACATTTGTGAATTTCCCGCTGCTTCGGCTCGAAACGACGGGTGTCGGGGAAAATAAGGATTTAAATGGCCTCCATCTTGTCGAGGATGGCCTTGGTGAACTCGTGGGTGGTTGATTCACCGCCCATGTCGCGGGTGCGGACCTTGCTGTACAAGTAGTCAGTTTTCTGCAAACACGGCCAGAGGTTCAATCGCAAGACAAGCTATACGTACCCCTCGGCAATAACGGCATAGATGGCCTTGGAAATGCGGTTGGCGTGGTCGTCGAGACCAAGGTGGCGCAGGAGCATGCTGCCAGACAGGATCATGGCGGTAGGGTTGGCCTGGTCCTTGCCCTTGATGTCAAGGCCGACGTGTCGGCACCCGGGCTCGAAGACGGCGACGTCACGGCCCATGTTGCAGCCGGGCACGATGCCGGGCCCGCCGACAAGAGCGGCACCAATGTTGGACAGAATGCCGCCGTACAGGTTCGGCATGACCATGACGTCGAACTGCTGAGGGCGGGAAACAGCCTGCATGGAGGCGTTGTCGACAATCATGTCGTTGACCTCGAGGGTGGGGTACTCCTTGGCAACGTTGTGGAAGGTGCTGCGGAACAGCCCGTCGGCCAGCTTCATGATGTTGGCCTTGTGGATGCACGTCACCTTGGAGCGGCCGTTGGCCAGGGCGAAGGAGAAGGCAAACTTGGCAATCCGCTCCGACTTGGCGCGGGTGATGATCTTGAGGGACTCGACCACGCCTGGGACGCTCTGGTGCTCGAGGCCAGAGTACTCGCCCTCGGTGTTCTCACGGATGATGCACAGGTCCACGTCCTTGTGGCGCGTCTCGTAGCCGGGTATGTTCTTGATCAAGCTGATGGAGGCGTAGATGTCGAGCTCCTGTCGCATGGCGACGTTGAAGCTCTGGTGGCCAGATCGGCTGATGGGCGTGTGCAGGATGCCCTTGAGGCCGAGCTTGTTGCGCTTCAGCGAGGCGACCGACTCGCGGAAAGCGTCTTCGGTGCGGCCGGCGCCGTCAATGATGCCAGACACCTCGATCTGCTCCCACTCGATGGGGACGTTGTCGGCCTTGAAGATGGTCTTGACCGACTCGGCAACCTCGGCGCCGATGCCGTCTCCGGGGATGAGGGTGACGGTGTACTTGCCGCCAAACTTGGCGGGCTTGAAGATGTCGGACTGGACGGTCGCGAACGATCTAGCGAACTGGTGCTGGCCGGCGGCGCTGCGCAGCAGCTGGGCAATTCAAGGTTAGCAACCAAACTCATTTGACGTTTTGCACGCGTAGAAACAATGGCGACAAGGGGCTCGGCGAGGCGAATGTAATGTCGGTTGTAGGTGTCTTGTGCTGCCACAGTTTGCCACTCCATGTCTCGCAACCAAAGGCCAGCTTTGACCCCATTCCCAACCGGCAACACCGCTCATGGCCTTCTCCGCAAAATTGTCCTCAGATCCTCACGCCAACCCGTGGAATTCGCACTCCCCAATGACCTTGCAGCAGCCCAGCCTCTCCAAGTCCCGCATTTAAAACACGGCAAGCAAAAGCGAGCCAAAAAGAAAAAAAAGAAAAAAAGATACATACCTGCGCTGTTCTAGCAGAGCCACGAGACAACATCGTGCCTAAATCCAAAATAAAAATCCAAGTAACCAATGGAGTTCAGCAAGCGACAGCGAAAGGAAAACCAACGGCGCCTCGGGGATTTAGTACAAAAAAAAGTAGCGATAAGGGCGAGAGACGAGGGAAGGCAGAAAAAAGAAAGGGAAGAAGGGAAGTGCAAGTGCGGAAAAAAAGAAGCTTCGGTGTCGATGATGGTGTGGTTCCGTTGTACACCGTGGTCTGGGGCGGCTTTTGGTTCGGGTCGTCTAAGCTGGTACGGCAAAGTTAAACTGGAGACTCTTGTGCATACCACTAGTACTACATCTAAGTACTGTACCTGGGTAGTAATACAGCAAACATGCTGTGCTTCCCAGATGGGGCATGCCAATGGCCACGGCAACGTTTCCTCCAATCGACCCGAGAGGCCAGTGCCGGCGCTTCCCTTTACAACTAATTTTTCTTTTCCTCTTCCTACGCTTTCGCTTTAGGCGGCTTTTGCTTGTTGGGAAGCGCCTTTTTTTTGTCCCTCTCGGCCGGCCCGCATGGAGCGCGGGTTGGTTCGGAAGAAGAGCGGAATTCGATCTACTCCGAGCCTTAGAGCCGCATGGTTCGTCGGCGCCGACTAGCCTGGTTTGGGACCTGTGGATCCTTTTTCTTCTGGTTACGGCACTACGACAGTGACGTGACTTCACTTTTACTTCTCATCAAGGTACAAGCCCTCTGTACATGCACCAAGTATACGGGGTCTGGTACCACATGTATGTTCCTTTCAATGGCATAATATCGACTGCCATTAGTTCAACGCACTACAAACATGCGCCAATCTGGCCGTATATTTACCAACAGCCTGTACGAAATAAGCCTATCAAAATTCACATCCGATAATGCGCCTACAGGTCCATGAAACCGTGGCCCATCCCTTACTGCAAGCATCGCGTACACAAGCAACGTCCAAGGCATAAATCATCTGCATCAATGCACTTTCATCCGCTTTGCGGTCTCGCAATCATGTCATGTCACATCTCCTCCTCGTCCAATGGCTCAACCCGGACAAGAATCTCCTCCAGCAATCCCTCCAGGAAATTTCCCACCTCACGACCCATGCCTACAGGCTCTGCTTTGTCGCACTGATCAATCTCCTTGCAAACATATGCTAGTTTATACACCAGCTTTCTAATCTTTTCGTGCGCAGCCTCTGCTCGTTGCTGGTTTGCTGACACAGGACTGCCGTTTTGCGCCGGTCTATACATTTGTTGTAGCCGAATCTGCCGCCTCTTAAGCGCTTCTTCGAGCGCAGGGAAGATGACATCATTGAGCGCATCCAGCTCTCCATTGGGATTAGCAGGAGCGGGAGACGGGAAAGATGACGGCTGAATAGACACATCGGATTGTGCTGGCGAGTGCGGATTTGGTGGAGGTGTGGGATTGCCTGCGGTAGGGGGCCGCGGTGACTGTGCTACTTGTTGAGAGGGGACCCTCGATGCTGATGGCCCCCTGTATGGAGGTATTTCTGGAATCGTCATGGATGGTGCGCGAGAACCAGGCTGTCTTGTAGGTGAGTCTTGCTGCACTCGTGGAAGCGCTCTGTCCGTTGGGTATTGTGAGTGATGGGAAAGACTGACTGGTGACGGGCTCATATTTAGATTGAGCAGGCCAATGTCACGCTGCAGCTGATACTGGAGTTCCTGGTCATACTCCGGCGACTGTGATGTTGGCGCAGGCGGCAACGGTCGTTGTGAGGGATGATGGCTCGAAGGTGTCTCAGGCGTGTCGCGCGTCAATGTCTTCAGGGGACTCGCCGACGGCGGCAATCTGGTCGGTGATGCTGTAGTAACATCTGCTGGCACCGGCTTCCGTTGCGGACTTGACTGCCTCGATGTGGCCGCGTTGCCGGCCTTGACCGTATCGCTGGGCTGCAGAGCAATGTCTTTGGTCTTTAATGGGCTGGCATCACGACGTTTTTCGCCCTGATCATTGGAGTTATCCAACGGTCGTGAGGACCGGGCATTGGTCGTACTCCCATCGACCACATGCAAACCCGGTCGACGAACCACGCCGCCGCGATCCCCAACCAGCCTGACGGTGCCAAAGTCCCACATGTCCTCATCCACCGTTTCTCGTTCTGTGGGAGCAGCACCTTCCTGGGCATCCCAATGTTCCTCATCATCGCCCTTGTGTGTGACGGCCCATCGGCTATGTCTTTCGATAAGTTCTGTGAGATATGTCGTCTTCTTCGCTTTTCTGATAAAGGGATGTCTCAAGAGATCTCGAGCTGTCGGCCGGTCCTTCGGGTCCCGCTGCAAACAGAGCTCGACAAAGTCCTTGAATGCTTTGGTAAAGTTGCCTTCTAGCCGAGGAGCAGGGTTCTTAGGGATGAGGAATAGTACTTTCATAGGATGTATATCGGCGTAGGGCGGTTCGCCATTGGCCAATTCCAGGGCCGTAATGCCCAGCGACCAAATGTCGGCCTTGTGATCGTAACCAGATTGCTTAATAACCTCCGGCGCCATCCAGAACGGGGTCCCGACAAAGGTATTCTTCTTGGTCATGGTAGCAGACAGTTGGCCGGAAACACCAAAATCTGCCAGCTTGACCTGACCACCAGCTCCAAGCAATACGTTGGCAGCTACCATCAGTCAGTCACGCCGCAAGGAAATCGGCCCATATGCCGTCCTCACACGTATCCCCCGAGTGAAGCACATACCTTTGATATCCCGATGCAACTTCTTGTCAGAGTGCAAATAATCCAACCCCAGCAGCAGCTCCCTCAACATAATCGCAATATAGTCCTCCTCAATCAAGCCTGGCTTCATTAAATCCGCACAACTACCACCGGCACAAAACTCCATGACAATCCATAACTCGGCACCCTTGGCATACGAGCCATAATACTTGGTGACGTACGGCGACTGCAGTTCGGACAGAATGGCGATTTCTTGAATAATATCTTCGACTTCGTCCTCGGCGTTTTCGATGTCAATAATCTTGATGGCAACCGCCTGGCCGGTCCGCTTGTCGACTCTGCACACATGTCAGGGTTTTTTCCAATTCAGCAGCAGTCCATCGACCCAAGAAGATGCCTTCAAGGCGTTTTGGGGGGCAGAAAAGGGAGGGGAGGGAGGGGGTCATCACCAACGAACCCTTTGTAGACTTTGCCAAAGCTCCCACCGCCTAGCTTCGTCAGCTCAATCACACAACCCGCCACAGACACACGCGTAACCGACCAATGCAGTATTCCTTGGAGTACAAGAGCTCCGGGTCCAACGCCTCGTTGGCCTCGTCGTCACGAAATCTCTCCGCCATCCTCAGAGTTCGGTCCGCCAAATCGTCCAGTTCAAGCGGTGGAAGCTGGCCTGTGCGCTAGCCCTAGCAAAAAAAGCAAGAGTGAAAAAAGAAAAAGAAAAATTCAACAGGTCGTTGCCGAATTCCGTCCATCAACATCGAGCAGGCGTCGATGCTCGGTATCGTTATCGTTATCGCGTGTAACCAAAAGTCTGTCTTTGTTCCTGGAGGCCAAGAACCCCTCCTTTCGAATGGCCGATGCAAGTAATATCGCCAATCGAGCGAATGTGCAGAAGAAGAAAAAAAAGAAATGTCTGACAAAAGGAAAGTAGAAAAAAAGGAAATTCTATGAGAAGGCCGGGAAAATAGTCAGAAACAGGCAAATTGGTCTGCCTCACCTCTTCCCCATGCTTCACTTGGACCCAGGCGTGTGGTGAACAAAACAAATCGAACCCGGGGGGCCTCGATCTGGGCGGCGGCCGTGTTTACAGGAACCAGGACCGTGTGCTTCGCTGGTGATCAACGCCCAGATGGTCCGGGTGGAGCAGAGCTGAAGCTGATGCCGGCAAGATGCACCAGAACATGTGGTGGTGGTAAGTGGGAAAAAAAGGCCAGCCAGGGAAGGTACATACGGCTGGGGCCAATGGGTTCAGGCACAGGCACCGGTTCCGAGACGAGCAAGGGTCAGCACTGGTCAAGAGTTAAAATGATACACGCTAACCTAGTCGCTGACGGGTAAATGGGGAGTACCAGACGGACATGGAGCCAGAGTGAAACGGCGACACCAACAAGCACAGGACACCTAGGTTTAGACAACTGTTGCACACGCCCCGGAAACGTAAATATGCAATGGCCGTTTTTTTTCCCTTGCTTTGGGCTGCGATGCAGCCGACAGGGCTGATGGCGAATGCAACATGGAACCACCGCCCACTCCCGGCCACAACCGGTCAGGACAGTGGCCAAATGTCTGTCTGCCTCTCTGGACGCACCTCATCCAATCGATGCCTCTGTCTCCGAATACCCTGCCCATACCGGTGTGCCGAAGCCCGGGGACGACCCGATTCACATCCACACGCGGAGGCGGCATCTTGTGCAACCTGCGATTCCAGATCGACTCACAGTAATGGCTAACAAGAAAAAAAAAGAAGATCCCTTCTCTATCATACGGAGTAACTTTATTGGAGATCACTGCATTATCTCTGCTCCAAATGTATTCCTGGCCTTCAATTGTCCTGGCCTACCAACGCCTGAGCACTGTCATATATAACCGTCTAATCAGTCGCAGAAGTAAGGAAACCACGTATGCATCATGGTCATGCTCCTCGTAAGCATCCCCTTCATAAAGGCTTGCAATGCAGCCAGCCCGTCAGCAAACCATGCATACAAAGTCTATAAGCAGATGTTTCATCCCTGCTGTACTCGACTCGTCCTGTCTGGAGACATTCAGTCCTCAATAAATTCAATCATTACGGTGCCTTGTTTGAGTCCAGTCTCCTCAATGGTGCTGTCCACATCTCCAATCAGATCCTGGCCTTGCGGCATCTTCTTCAGCTCGAACTCGACGCCGTCTTTCCCTGGCATCGGCTCAGCCTTGAGCCACTCGTAAATCCGGCGCACCGGATCTTGCAGGTTGAATCGTCGAATGACACGGCCCGTAGGGTGCCTAAACTGTATTCTGGTTGTTGTTGCGGGATTATTCTCCGGTTCTGTGTGCGGCTTCCCGCTAGATATCAGGGCGAAAACACTTTGCTCGGGTGCTACTTCGGCTTCTTTGCCCTTGCCGCCATCTCCCACGCCGTCACTGGGGCCGGGCGATTTCGTAAAGGCATCTGGATCTTGAATGTTTGGTGTCGACGTCGATCGACTGCTTTCGCCGCCACCCGCGGCAAGGCTATTCTTCAAGGCCATCTCCAGCATTTCGTCCTCAGTCATCCGGTCTACATCCACCACTGCCGGCTTTCGCGTTGTGGACTTGGCAACGGGATTTTTGCTGTTGGCAGCGAGACTGTATCTGTCGAGGAACTCGGCCAACTCGGCGTGAAAGTCAACAGCCGTTGGGAAAGGCCGCCCGCTCCATACTTTGACCTGTTCTCCAGTTCTGGGATCGACGATGGATACGTGTGGGTAGTTGTCTGGATTCTCGTGTGTTCGATTGGGAAAGTAGAAGGTGATGTACTCTTCGGCATCTGGATAGTCCTTGTCATACTGTAAAAAGATAAAGTTCTCAGATACAAGCTCCTTAATCGCTGCATCTTTCCATATATCTCGGTTGAGGGCCTGGCAATTGAAGTCGTTCATGTCTTGCAGATTGACCAGGATCCATTTCTTGTCTTCTTTCCCCAGCGTTCTTGCTTCGTCCCAGCTAACTCGGGCCATCAGCTCATACGGTGGTCGAAAGAGGTCCTCTAATCGTCGCGCGTGGGTTCCATTTTCCGTGGCGCTGGGTGGTGTCACGCCGGGAGCATCGCCCCAAATTCGCTGAGCGAACGGGCCGCCACTACGAGCTGCATGAGACGCAAAATCAGTAAAAGGGGCGCCGGGAGTAATCTAGAGACAGAAAAGCCCCATGGTAGTAAAAAGAAGAGACTTACGAGGGGGGTGTCTTCTATTCCGCAGCTGCTCCAGAAACCTTTGGGTCGTCTCGTCATCGACAGCACCATCCCAAGCAGGATCCGGAGCAACAAGTGTCTCTGTCGTTCGTGCAATGGGAGCCCTGACATCATCGTGCGCTCCTGGACCGGCCGAATTACCCTGGTACAGCTCTTCCTGCAGCCGCTTTGCCATGGCGGCATCCTCCTCTTCTTGCGCCATGGCAGCCGCGTGTTGAACTGCAGCTCGCTCGCCATCGTCACCACTTCTTGCATCATCGACCATCATGATATCGTCGTCGTCATCGTTATCATCGTCGTCGTCGCTTATGTGAATGATGCCGCTTGCGTCCTCGTGGCCAATATTGGGGCGACGCCTCGATGAAGATGTTGGGTTGGCTGGACCAGAGGTCGGTTCGGCGATGCCAGCTCCAACTCCAGAGGCAAGCTCCGGGTTTTCGTAGAATAATCCAATGGCTCTTTCGAAATCACCGTTTACTATCTGAAGAAATCCGCGAGCCACGTCCGCAGTTGCCCCAGTAATAGCGACAAAGGAAGAGATGGATTCGTCCATGTTTGCCACTGATAATTCTGGACAGCGAGCTTGCTGATGGTTGTCCTCGTTGGCGGCGGTTATTTCGGTAGGCCTTGCGCCGTCCCTGTCAGTCTCGTTGCGTTTGCCAAAGTGTTTTTGTAGTTTTCGAGTGAGCTCATGGGGTTGTGGTATGTTTGGGTGAAGTGACTTGAAAGTCAACTGGCCGGTTCGGTTTGGGTTGGTAGCTTTGTCAGGACAAGGTCCTCTGCCCCTCACCTCAACGGTCAAACTGTCGGAGCTCAGTCGGTGAGTGGCGGCTGCTGTTTCTCCAGTTTCATGCACTGGCGCCAAGGTGCCTGCTTTCCAAGAATTGCAGAGAATAAAGCATGCAAGATGAAAGATGCACAAATAAGGTAAAATACAATCAAGTCGAATGCTTCTATCTATCGCGAAACGGGAGACGTACACCACCCTGGCGGGGAATCTCGGCGGCTGAAAGGCGGAAGGCAAGTCTCTCCAGTGTCGTCGGGATATATTGAAGCCGGGCCACGCAACTATTGTACAGTCGGGTGGGTTGACAAAATGTAAGCACCAGTTGACATCTTACACTATGACTAGCCGCCATGACGCAACGCCCACCGGCCGCTGCAACCAAACGTCACCGACGTCACAGCCTAATCACCTCATCTCTTCACCATTTCATCCACCTTGTAGCCTGGCGTCCCCCTTTTCTGAGACTGTCGCAAATCAGAATATACTCCATTCAACATTCCAAATCTCAACAGCTGTTCTATACGCTAAATCTATGCTTCCCTAGCTTTGAGCTAGCCTAATCTGCCCCAGAACCTCCCTCCACGCCTTTTGCACATCAGCAGATCTCTCCTCCCCCAGAGCAGTTGTCACATCATTCTCCACTGTGCCCGGAAAATCCGCCTTCCCAAACACACCCTTGGACCTCGCATCTACTATCTTAGACAGTGCCCGAACTCTCTTTGTCCGCTGGGACTCCGTGCCAGTCTCTCCCCTGTCAATGTCCAGGCTCGCCGTGTAAGCGGCAAGTATGCCCGATCCTTCAAACTGCACGGGTAGTGAATCCATGATGTCTGTTAATTTTGCCGCATCCGCCATGAGGTCATACACACACTCATACCATATTTCTCTCTTAATAAGCTCAAATCTCGCGGCAGCAAGATAGGGTTTCAAAATGCTGATGATTTCTCCAAGAGAAACGCGAATATCGATGGTCTTGGAGCGGCTGTATCCTCTGGCAATGGCCTCGAAAGCGTTCTTGGCCGTCTTCAAGTCGAGGTCCTCCTTCCGGTTCTCTTTGGAATCTACGTCCATCTTGTCTTCATCCTTGTGTTCCTCAAGATACGGGGTGGTGATATCAGCAATGTCCTTGAGCATATTCAGGTCTGGACGAGCCTTGGCAAACCTCCATAGACATCGGAAGGCATAAGGTCGGTACTCGTCATTGTTGCGTTTTGCTTCTCTAATGGCAATCTTCTTCATCTGCGCAGAGATCACGCTGTCGTTCTTCCAGAGAGGCTCGCCTCGCTCGACGAATAGAGGGTATGACTCGAGGAGTTTCTCCTTCCCCGGGAAGGTCTTCAAAGCCAAGGTTTTGTCAAATACTGGCCAAGTGGCCTTCAGGCTGGCCGCGTCGATAACTCCCGTAGCTTCGCTAGCATTGGCCACATCAGCCACCATTGCAGCAACCGTGAATGCGCCTGTGTGACGGATAGCCCACTGCGTAGTCTCCAGGCAGCGCTCTACAAGACCGACAATCTCTCCTACATATCTCGTGACGGTACGACTGCTTCCTGCATGCTGGTTCCAGACTTCCTTGAACACCTTTCCGGTGTATTCATCCGTATCGTGAGAACCGAGATACGCAAAAGGCAAGAGCTCTGTTTCTTGGGCGGTGAAGTGATCAGGCGAGACCTTGGCCACAGCCACGATTACATCTGCAACTTTTTGCCGGCGACTCTCGTCCTCGGCTTGGAAATACATGTTAATATAGCGCTCGCAAAACCGGATCTTGGATGCATCGGGGGCGGCTCGTATCATGTATGCAGCTGCCCTGGCGTATGCCTGGCTCACTTCATCGTTCTTGTCCATTGTCTGTTTCTCCAAAATCTGCAGGAGCTTGCCCGCGACCGGCTGAATATCATTGCTGTGACGAGTGGCGAGTGTTGTGATGACCCTACTACATCCTATCTTAGTCGGCATGCCAATCGCACTTTTAATTGTGGCCTCGAATTTCGGAGCAAAGGCTGTCATGACTTCCGCATCGATGAAACGAAGACAATTTTCAATTGCCTCCGAGATTGGCGACTGGTTGACCATCTGCGACCGTATCTTGTCAATTTGGTCCCGACTCTCGAGCCCGGCGCGCTGATAGGCGTAGTTGATTTGCTGGGGCTCAATTGTGCTCAGCAAGCCGAGGAGCTGCGGAATCATGTCTGGAATGAAGGGTTTGAGAGCATTGCCGCCGTGCTTGGCAATCTTCATCACAGTAACGGTTGCAAACAATTGGACGTCCTGCACGGTGCTCTCGACACCCTTGTCCGACAGCAAGAAGGGAAGAGCTTCTTGCATCATTGCATTCGCAGCAGCGGCATGGTTGCCCTCTTCCAACTGTCGAACTAGCCCATTCGATAGGGCCATGCAGAGTCGCAAAGCAGCCTCCCTTACACTGCCCTTGACATCGTCCAAAACCTTCAGGGCAGAGGTCCATATGTCGCGATAATACTGTTCGTACTGTGGAAATGGTCGACCCTGGATAAGGTCAGAGATGGCCGCGCAACTGGCTTCTCTGACTCGCCACTCTCTGCCTAGAACGCTCTTTAAAAGATCTTGAATAATTGCGTCAAAGTGATTATCAATAGTGGCGTTTGAATCCTTGACAAGAGCTTTCCAGATATCGTCCATTGACCGTTGGACGTTTCCATTAGGATCAAATCGATATCTGTACAGCTTGGGGTATAATTTCGGGTCAACCTCTGATTCGGACAGGATATTGCTGAGCCCAAACCGACCGAACGCGGATCTCGTGGACCAAGTAGCTGCATTGGCGGCAAGGGACATGAACTTGTAAACCAAGCGTTGATCCCCAACTTCATTGGCCAAATTGACAATATCTTTGTATGAAGTGACAGAGTTGCCCTCGCCGGTAGGTAATGCCCCCGGTTCAAATAGCTCGGTCTCTTCCTCCACCTTCAGTTGGGTTCCGCTACCAGTGAAGGCGGAGACAAGGTCCTTGACCAGCGCGGATTTGAGGTCGGCGTCACCACGCTCGTATACCAATGACAGCCCCCGGGATGCTGTCTCCTGCACAAGCTCGTCTCGTGCATTTAGAAGTCTCATGAACGCTGCTTGGATTTCCCGAAGTCGTGACTGCACCTCGGAAAGGTGGGAGCCGAACTGCACAATAGAGAATAGCCAAATGCCGGAAGCTTTAAGCAAAGACGGCTTCGTAGCTTTGGAATCTTGCAAGAGCTTCTTCAGGACGGCTTCGATGAGAGGCCCTCGAGCACCAGCAAAGTTTGCTGGGTTCCTAGCTTCAACATCCATCCTAAGTTTGACGCTATTGGAATCCCATCTTGCTACCGCAGCGGTAATGGCATCGCCAACGGTGAATTGAACCTCGACTCGCTTGATTTCATGAAGGGAAAACAAACTCTTGAGAATGTCTCCCAGGACACCGGGAAATTCGTCGCCCGTCGCTTGACTGCTGCTATCAGCCTCCAACCCTATGGCGAGACTTCCCAAAGCTGCGATTGCTTTTTCGTTGGCCTTCTTTGCCTCGGAGGTCAACTTTTCGATAACCTTTGCTAATGAGTGCTCCCCTTCCATTGGAGGTATACCCAATTTAACAACCCATAGTTGAGAAAACGCCTCCAAAGTTGAATCATATAGAGAACCGTGGGCCGTCTCCTTCAATAACAGGTGCAGTGGATACTCGGTTGGCGCAGAGAATGGACGGTCGTAGTACACAGACCGTGATATCAAATGGCTGAACGCGAGCAAGGATCCTTCGGCAGCATTTGCTTCGGCACCAACCAGATTTTCGGCGTTCACAAACAACGACTTCAGCGTCATGAGCCAGTTACTGACAGAGTCAGCATCATTGGCGGGGTGGCCTACAAGAACTCCTAATGCTCTTGCGGCTAATGAACGAATTTCTCTGTTGTTTGACTTGATCAAAGGCAGCAAATTTGTACTTGTATCCGTGAGATAGCCCAGAGGGCCGCCGGGACTCCATGCGGCCATCTGAACAAAACACCGGAGACACTCTTCCACGATGGATGAGCCCTCTATGAACGCGCCCTCTAGACAAGCTTTGAGGTAGAAGACGATGTAACCGCTGTCAATGGAGCGTAAATATCCGCGTACCTTATCCCTAGTTGCTACGTCGGTGGTGATTTGCGCATCAAGTATCTGCATCCAGTCCGGTTTGATATCAAAATCATCAAGAGCTGCGAGGAGCATCATCTTTCTGCAATATTGAAGAGCTACTGGAAAAGCCGCAAGACGGGTTCCTTGGAAGTTTTGGAACACGGTCTTATCTGGAACAACGACGGCATGGGCATTTCCCTGCTGCTCATTACCCAGCTGCGGCTCAATGGCCAAGTCGAAATACGTAGTCGTCATTTCTTTCCAGTCAGGCAGTTGCGGGTTTGTGTCAGTATGTGCAAAATACGTCCACGGGTCCAGCCCCTTCTGCCCCTGTTCAATGACATCGTTCCGCTCATTGTTTCTACCCGCAATAGCCAAGATGTCGATCCAACGGGCAACGACGTCTGAGAACGGGAGGCACTGATTTGCCCACTTCACAACGGCGTGCCTGGTACTTCGAACAGCAGGCGTTGCATCGGGCAGTGACATGTATGTCAGAAGCATCGTCTTGAGTTCAGAATCAATGCCGCCAACACTGGCAGGTATAGCTGCTGCGAGGCTAGAAAGGGCCCCATCGATATTCACAACGGCCTCCGCAGTGTTGTCTTCCGACAAGGAGCGGAAGAGCCAAGCGCCGAGATCGAAGCGTTCCTTGGCCGGCAGATCTGCGCTTCGTGCCACCATGCCAATAGTTTCGTAGGCCCTGCATCGCAAAGCGACGTCATCATGCGAGGTCTGCTCCGGGACCGGCCATCCCTGGCTCTCGATATAAGACCGCATGGCGCGAATGAGGGGTGGTCCAATGGTGAATTCTGACTTTGCTGGGCCTACTTGAGCTACCCACGCCAGGAACTGGAAAAGAGCTTTGTGTAGCTTTGTCCGCTCTAGGGCACTAGCTGGCTGCAAGGAAGAGGCGCCGTCAGAGGACTGCGGCAAGAAGTCCAAATTCACAACAGCCATGATGCTGTCGGACTTTCCGGTGGCAATGGTTGACTTGGACAGAATTGACAGAATACGCGCACGATACGGCGCTGGAAGCTGGGAATGGGCTCGGAACAAACGGTCCACGAGGTCCTCATCCTCCATAGAAACACTGCTTCTTTTGATGATCTCTTCTGCTGTGGAGGCCACCCTATTATCAAAGCCCGATGCGGCAAACAGTGCTGGAAGAAATCGCTCCTCGTCTTTGAAAGCTCCACTTGCGAGCAGTGTGACCGACTTTGATTTCAGTTCGGTAATTCGCTTGAATATTTTCTCGTTTTCAGGAGAGTCGGCAGGGAAGAGAGTCAGTTCGGTTTGAGACAATGCTGGATTTGATTGCGCCAAAGTTTGTGTAGAGTTTGGTGTTCTGAGACGCAGAAAGATGCCAATGGCTTTCGCCAGAAATTGCGCATCAGCATCGTCATCAAGTCCAATAGCTGTTCTGAAACCCTCATCATCCTTGCCCCCCCGAGGCGGTATGCGAACATCCAGCAGGAGTCTGAGAATGATGTTGAACACGGTTGCTGCCCTCGGTTGTCCCTCATCCTGCGCAAAACCCGCCAATGCAATAGGGATAAGATCCCGTCTGTCGTCTACATCGAGTCTGTCCAAACTATGCAAAATAAAGGACAGGTCCAGTTGCTTAATGACACCAGAGTCTGTCGATTTGTATTGTTGTAGCAGTGCCTTTACTGGCAGCACAATCCTAATCCCCTTGTCAGTCAATTGGCTCGTCTTTGCATCATCATCGAGGGCACATACTCGGGAGACTGAATAAAAGTCTTTAGCCGTGCAAGAATTTGAATCACCTATTCAAAGTCAACAATGCTTCCCACTGCCTCAAGCCATGCAGCTATTACAGTTCATACCCTCGCGCGGACCGCAGCGTGGTCACTGGCCGCCTTTAGGATTAGTGGCGCCAGATACCGCTGTAGCAGCTCATGCAGCTTATCCTCCTTGTTTGCAACGCCCAAGATCTTAAACTCGACACTTTCCACCAGCTTCAACTCACGCTGCTCCGCGGATGCAGTGGCCATGGTGGGGGGAGGTGGACAGCAGTGCTGTTGAGCGGTATCGAAATGCTCATCAACGGGCAATAAAGAATAGGACGCCCGGGCGAAAATGCGATTCAAGGTTTCTGGGAAGATGGGAGCGGCATGGAATCTATACGCTACATGCAGTATATTCGCGAAAAGCAGGCAACCTCAGCGTGACGACACGGTTGAGACAGGTTTGCATGGTGGATTCACCAAGTTGATAGCTTCCCCAGCCAGCAGCACTGACGCAACAGCCATTACTAAGCAAGAATCACCAGGCGGCAGGCGGCAAGCTGACACAAACAGCATTTTGAAACCAAAACAAATTCATGGTCATGATAACATTTCAAGTATGGACGATGTATTTCTTCCTATGTGACGGTGGTTACAGTCGGATTGAGGTTGCCCAGACGTCATGCGTGTGCATTAGCAGAGTAGGAACTGGTTGACAAAGCTAGGGTGCGTCAAGGGGCAGTCTGGAGGACATATAAATAGTAGTATATGCTCGCAGACGCACTTTTTGATATTAGTTTCGACGGCACACCATTTCCTTACAAGCAAAGGAAACCATCTCCGCCTCTGCTCCAAGAACGAGATATATTGGTACCACCCATTTTAGGAGCACGCCTACCGACCACAAAGGGCCAATGGACTAGCCGCGCAAGTCCAGCATACGATCCCCACGAATGGCGGTTTATAGCCTCGCAAGCTCAATAGGACGAGAATCCCCCAGCAGAGCAAGCACACGCGATAAAAGGCAGCGGCATTGCCTTGGAGACTATCGTTGTGGCGTCGATGGCGGCCAAGAAGCAAATGTATTATTATTCATGGTGGTATTGCAGGGTTGAGCACCGTCTTGGGTCACGGGCTCTTTGCACTGACTGTAGCCGGACCCTGGTGCCGCGTGAGAATAGAAGAATATGAACATCATGAGACCCAAAATAAACTAGCGCGGCGAAATGAGTTGCAACATATTTACAATGTGTACTACAAAAAGTCGTCGCCAATTTGTGGGCTGGAACAAAGAATGCAGCTAGAAGATGCCCATACTTTGGTCAGTGCATTCTCTCAACCCACCCCGAGTCTTTTCTTTCAGCTGAGGATGGCCTGGGCCCTGCAGGGATCCTGGCCGATCTTGCAGGGCAACTCGTTGTCAGGCGGCCGATGCCCGAATGTACATATGTAAAAAACAATGCATGCGTGCAAGTATGGAGAATATGCGTAGTCGGGAAGGTTGTCGTGAGAGTTGGACCCTTCTTCACTGGATGCCCTCGGATCGCCGAATCAATCGATATACGTCACAACCTGCCGGGACCTCCATTGATGGACCTAACGGTATATAGCTGCACTCGTCCGCAATGCTGCCCAGGAAATAGCTAGGTCTGACGAGCCTCTAGCCTCTACGTCTCGAGGAACTTGCCTAATACATTGACTCCTTTGCGTTCCCTCTTGTTCACCAAGAGAGGACGGCAGTACCCCGTACAGTACAGCATCTTGCATCGTGAATGGGGACGGAAAGATCGCTGCATGTCTTGGCGGCGAAAAAGGTGAAAAAGGTGTTTCAATTAGCCGCCCTGGTCAAGTGTCTGAGCCATTCCTCTCTTCTTTTGGATAACGAGACGGTACGAGCTTTGACCCGTATTTCAAAGACTGTTCTGGTGTTATAGAACAATAGGCCCAGGTGGATTGTCGCCTGCAGATTAAGGACTGCCTTGGTCCATTCTGTCTAAACTCAAAGCACCTATGTATAATGTAGACCTTGTGCGCGATTTTATGCCCAACCAGAGGATAATAATAACCTTTTAGTAGCAGGGCGAAGACTGATCCGTGGCATCGGTATTGTGCATATCAAGGCATATTAGACACATGGCGAAGACATATGACTGGGTGTAATTTGCTGTGAGACAGGCTCCCGCTTCGACGAGGTGGCCGGCCAGATAGCCGCTGGACTCGATCAGAATTCCTCCCGTATCCATTAGAGTCAACCCATGAGCAAATATTGTATGTCTTATGAAGCTGAACGGGTTGCAACAGCTTGCCTACCTAGGTAGGTAGGCAAGTAACTCATGTATGTACATACGGCCCTCTCAAAAAAAAAAAAAAATCTTGTCAAAAAGATATGAATGCTTGCTTAAACTGCTCAAAGAAATGATGACTCAAAGTGTATAACACTTGGTGATGGCACGCCGAGTCATGATAGGACCGACTCTTTACTGGCCCAGCTGTTTATTTGCCACATACGGAGTACTTTATGCATGCTCGGCGGCCAAGGATGGTACGTATCTACATCTACCTAGCATATATTATACCTACTAGGTACGGTAGGTAGTTAGTAGGTGTCTTGTACGACTGCCTACCTAGGTAGAACCAAGTTATTTGCAAATTCAAGAAAAGCCATGCTGCTCGTTTTGAAACACGGCAGGGAGCCCGGTGGGCACGGGTACAGACCACTCTCTGTTATTATTATGCTTCTTTCCCCAGCATCCAGACTTTGGTACTGGCAAAGGCAAATGGCAAAGGCATGCAAGGGGAGTAGAGTGGCGTTTAGCCCGAGACAATGTCGCCATCATGCCAAATTCGGCTCCGGAGAATGAGATGAACCACGGGGAATGAAACAAGAGGCGAGTGCTCGGTACTCTGTGCTCTGAACTCTATAAGCCTGCGCGCATATCGAGGTCCACGAACTACAAGTTTGGCGACAGCTTTCCTCACTTTGAAGCAAGCCTGCCGCCTCTCTGCTTCCACTCTGGCTCCTCGTCAATTTCATGTATCATTGGTTCCGAGCGTGGGGCAAAAAAGGCAAAAAGGGGTGTATGTGTTTATCGGTGCCAAAATGGTGCCAATCACCCAGCCGGATTCGATGGGCAGAAATTGTCGTGAACTCTATTGTTGCTAGCGCATCTAGTAATCAGACCACGCAGTCCATGGTAGTCGAATCAGAGATGGCAGATCACTATGACGGTTTCGACTTGGTCGGCGACCGGAATTGCCAAATAGTAAATGACAAGGAGCCGGATGATGCTTCAGGGACCAGTGACTCCGAGATTGCTTGCCTGCCTGCCCAAGGCGGCGGACCAGATGCTGGAAAGCTGAGCACTTTGGAGCTTCTTGGATCCACGATGGTGGTTTGACACGGCCTGCGTGGGACAAGCAACTTCCCAGCTTCATCCCAAGATCTGAAGCTTCGAATGCCACCCAAAATGGGTGACTCCTCAAGTCGCTGTCGTCATTGAATCGTAACACGGTGCAAGTACCTAGGTAGTCGAGCGTTTGCGAGGAGACAGTGTATTCATCGATTAGTACAAAAGTCCAGCATCCACCATTCATGTCGACATGCAGAAGCGACGAGCCAGTCAGAGGCCGGAATAGCCCTGCTGTTGTGACCCTTGCAGCACTCAAGTCCTTGATCAGGCGAAGAGGTTCCTGATAGTGGCACTCCTGGACAGCCTAAATTTTCAGTCCGACTTGCGTTATCCTGCGAGGCCAGAGGCGCTATAGATGCGGAGTACGGAGTACGGAGTAGCACTAGGAAAGGTACGTTGTATTTCAAATGTTTGAGCATCACAAGCTGATGCGGTGATACGCCATGCCTAGAAGGTGGAATTATCAAGTCTGCTCAAGCTTGACATGTCGCAGAGACCCTTTTAGATAGGCTTGAAGGCAAGTGCCGAGTACTCGGAATACGACAATAGACTTTATTAGTCGCAAGCCACCTGTGGCCGTTGCAGCTCAGAGGCGGAAGCATTTGGGCGGCGTTTCAATTTCCAACTGGACCATAGCCATGGCAGTATCATGACACCAGGCGTTATCGCAACCGCAGCGGGCGATAAGTTGTTGGTCCGATGGCTATACTTGGCACCCCGTGTGTTTGTACAGCGCTCTTCAGGTTGTGGAAAGCTCCTTCGGTATTCCGTGTTGTACAGCCCGTTGTGTTGTGTCTTGCATCGTAATTCTCCAGTTCCTGGCTGTGATGTGTATTTCTAGCAAGCGGTCCTGTCCACGCATGGCCAATGGTCTTGGGGCGCGCCGGAAACAGCAAGAGGATCTGTTGAACAAAACGGGACTCGGTAATACAGAACCAGAAGGACGTATTCGAAGCCTATTCACATTCTCGAGGACTCGCGGCGGCCGCTGCGCGCACACCCTGAAGGTGTTGTCGTCGCGCCCCCCTCAGGGCCCCCTCCCCATCAAATGCACGCCATCCATCCATCCTGTACCAAGCCCAGCACCCAGTCCCACCCTCCATTGCACAAATCGTTTGGGCTCTTTGGGCCTGTCTGTCCGTGTTGGAACATGGCGATCTGGCGGTTTATTTTGGATTGGTGCTTGATGGCTGCTTGCCGTTCCAATTCCGATCCCGAGTCGAGAGCACGTCGATGGCACGTCGATGGCCCATCGAGGGCGCAGGCCGAAGAGACGGCGGCATTTCATCAAAAGCAGTTCCTCGGGCATCTTGGTTTCTGGTTTCTTACACCATCATACGTATTTTTTTTTCCCGTATTGTTGTTGCGCTTCGTTGCCCCGTTGCGTTGCTGCATCGCCTTGCATCGTGCGCCGTGTGCTGCTTTTCGCGTTTCGACCAACGACATCTCAGAGGCTGGATACACGGAGTTGAAGGACGGTACATTGACGTCCCTTCTTCGCCAGTTGCTAGACGAGTGGTTTGGGATATCGATTTGTGCCGACGACTTGACGAGCGTACGTAATACTGCGTCTTGTATTGCACGTGTTTCATTAGGCGGAATACTGCACCAGGAAGCAGAAAGCCGATCGGGTCCTGTCAACCAGCCAGCAGCAGTCTTGGAGTGTCGCACCCAGATCGAAGCATCCGGCAGCCAATTGATTCAAGTGATCCCTGGCCTGATTGGCGACCAGAACCACGCTAGCGGCGGGTTTATAGGTACCGAGGTAGGTAACTGCCAGACGCCCTACCAGTGGCCCCTTCAGCACACAATACATACAGACATGCCAGGCATCATTGATGCTTGCATGCATTGATGCGCCATCAATTGATACGGGCATAACGGGCTCACACGAGTCCCGTTTGTCCTGCATCGCGTGCCCCTGTCACATGCCCTCCTGCACCGCGTCCTGCCCGCCTGCCTCTCTCTCCCTCTCTCCCGGCTGCTATTAGTGATGGAGGCTGCTGCTGGCCGGGCTGCCTGAGCCGGCGTGTGCAGCGTCAACTGATGGTGCCGCATTGTGGTGTCGCACGCTAGCCTTGGGCCCGTGTGTGTCAGTCAACTTGTCAGCAGCGTGCAAGTGCACACTGGAGGCGATTTCGAGGACGGGGCGCCACCCTCAGGCTGGACCAATGGCATCGTCGTCCTCGGCTGGCTGGGCCCCGCACAGGCCCCAGCTAAGGCTGCGCGGTCTCCAGCCAGTCTCCATTTCGCCATTTTGCCATTTTTTGCCCTCCAGCCTCCATGCTTGGCAGCCTGGCTCCTCACGCGGCCAGTGGCTCCATTTAGTGGCTCCAACTGCCCAGTAGTTATTATCGAGTCCCACAGATACATGGACGCGGGCGGACACAGACGAAGCTGACTCCCGTTGCAGTGTACAGAAGAAAAAAAAGAGAGGGAGAAACGAGCGGAGTCGAGCACCACAAGGACCGAGCCTGGTAATCGAATCCGGCACCCGTTGCCTTGAGCAGAGAGAGCAGGGCCAGGCATCCCAGCGGACCACGCAGTCGCTCACCCACCAGCTCTGGCACGCGCACCAGACGCTCTGCCGCTCCGTCGACCACACCAACTTGCCAGTCCACAGTGCACACCCAGCAACTCGAGTCCACAGCTCTCTTCCTTGCCCCCCCCAGTCGGCTTTGCAGGAAGAGAAAAAAAAAGCTCGCCTGTCCTTCCGGACCGCCGTGCCGCGATTTTCTCTTTCTTCACCTCACCTCCACCACCTTCCACGACTCTTCCTTTGCGCGTGTTTCGGACATTGGCTCAGAGTTTCGGTTGTTTTTGCCGGCGCCTAAAAGTAAGTTGTTGTATTTGTGTTTCGCGTGCATCTTGCTCCTGCTGCCCTCGGGTCGACCGTCGCCAATTGTACGTACTGCGCGACCGCTTACGCTCGATCGCATTCGCTACCTTCGCTACCCCTCGTGACGATGACGAAATCGCCAACCCGCGACAACTACAAATTCCTGGCCTGCGTACAATGTACAACAGCTGTTTTGGATACTCTGCTTCTTCCCTTTCGCCACCTTGATGGCCGTTTGTTGCCAGGTTGTCGCCTCCGTCCCCGCCGCAAGAACTGGTGTCGGGTCGCAACGAACGAAAGCCTGCTTGTCCGCCTAGTGCAGCCGTGAGACTGTTGGTGCAATGGCGGGCGCATGCCTCATGCTACCGGTGGCTCGCACATTACGTTGCTTTGCGGATGGATTATGCAAATGATCCCCGGCGCTGCAAATTTTTGAGGCTGGCTGGCATCGCTTGGCGCCCTTCCTTGTCAAGGATTCAGCTCGCGTTGCCTGCATGCAGTGGCGGCCAGCTCCAGTTGTTGCATCTATGATGCATTGACTATTATCAGGAGAGAGGGGAGTCTTGGGGGCGTTGATGCGTCTTTTGTTATCGGATGATGGTTGAGAAGCTCAGGCCTTCGACAACCTGACACCTGTCCATATCACAGCATGGCACTTGGCGGTTGTCATCAGTCGGAACAACGGGACTATTCGCTGCACCTGTTTCGTGGTCGCGTATTGGAACCCGACACCTCTCTCTGTTGATTTATTTCACAATGAGAACACTGAAAACTACCCGGCAGCATTGAATCGCAAAAAAAACCGAATATTCGATGTCGCAGCGACCACCCGAGAGCACAGCGCAGCGGCAGCCGTGATTTTTGTCATGGAGAGATACTGACTTTTCGGGCATAGGTTTCTATTGATTTCGAGAGCGTTTCAAGTGTTTTGCCACGATCCCTCGGAATCTTCGGTAGGACGGACGTTTAGTTCACGATCTCTTTACGGATATACCGCTTTGTATCATTGGCATTACAGTCACCGTTTAGACGCTGTTTTGCCTCTTTAAACGCTGCTTTTGCATCTTGCGGAATACTCCAAGCATTTTCTTGCAAGTTTTACACGTGGCGTGACGGCGTCTTGAGAAATTCTTGTCTTTACGACTACTTTCTGAGTCCCGGCATTTCGGTCTGGATACCGCCTTTCTCGATTCGTTTTCGGTTTCCGTTTCGATTCGATAAATTAGCATCCTTGGGAGGGCTAGAGCCTTGTTGTAAACTAAAGGTATGCAAAGCCAGTGGCTGACTATACATGTGATGATGGGGGATGTGGATACATATGTCTGAGGAAATGTACTAATTTGAATCTGTAGATCTTACGATTTCAATATCTCAGGATCTTCCCCGGTTTCGATTCCTTTATCTGTATGCTGGCATATTGGCTTTTCAACGAGACAAAAAAACTGAAACTAATCACCTTGCATAGTTCTCAAACGTCGCGGTGTCTTGATACCTTCATAACTTCTTGTAGGTTTTTCTTGTTGCATACACCCGAATACTGCAGCGCGAGCGAGACCTGTGACCCTAACAATTACTAGTGACATAAAATTTCACGGTTTCTTAACCTTCTCGAGACTTTCCCAGAAATTTTCCATTCATTGGTGAGTTTGAGGATTACGTTTTGTCCTGCGGAGAACTCGAGGCATCTGCGCTCGGGAACCGCACCGCAGATGGAATAAAACGGCAAGTTGACATTAGGTTTTTTTGCAGATAGCGAAATGTCTTTCCCTAACGGAACTCCCCCTGCCCCTGACATGGCTGCCGTGCCCCCGCCCGCGGGTGGCCCTGAGCAACCCAAGACCACTCTCTGGTAAGGAAATTCATGTCGTTTGTACTATGGCCAGAGCATTGGGCGCTGACGCTTGGAGAAAGGATGGGAGAGCTGGAGCCTTGGATGGACGAGAATTTCATTAAGGGCGTCTTTCTGTCCGCTGCTGGAGAGACTGTCAATGTCAAGGTGATTCGTGACAAGAACTCTGGGTACGTTTGATGTTCCTCCTGAATGCATCATGCCGGTTCTGACAATGACTTGTGCAGTAATGCGGGCTACTGCTTTGTTGAATTTACAACGCCCGAGGCCGCTACTAAGGCACTTGGCCTCAACGGCACGCCCGTTCCTAATAGCTCTCGCCAGTTCAAGCTTAACTGGGCGTCTGGCGGTGGGCTTGTGGACCGACGGTGAGTACCCCCTGGGAGCTGAGGCTCAACCTCCTATGCAACAATTCGTCGTCGAATATACTGATGGAAGCCGTGTTGGTACAGTGATGATCGCGGCCCCGAGTACAGCATCTTTGTTGGTGACCTTGGCCCCGAGGTCAACGAATACGTCTTGGTCTCTCTCTTCCAGGCTCGCTTCCCCTCATGCAAGTCTGCCAAGATCATGACGGACGCCATGTCTGGTCAGAGCCGAGGCTATGGTTTCGTGCGCTTCTCCGATGAGAATGACCAGCAGCGTGCCTTGGTTGAGATGCAAGGTGTTTACTGCGGTAACAGACCTATGAGAATCTCTACTGCTACTCCCAAGAACCGGTAAGCCCCTCGCGCCCGTCCTACTCGGGAGGAGACCCCGACAGGCGAGGTTCCGCGTCGCTAACAGCTGATTCAGCGGTAACCACGGATTCGGAGGACCTGGCCACCACGCTGGCGGCGCTCCTATGATGGGCGGCGTTCCTCAGCAACCCATGTGGGGAGGGATGCAAGGCTTCCCCTACGGCGGCTACAATCCTGCAACCCAGATGAACCAGTTCACCGATCCCAACAACACTACCGTGTTTGTCGGTGGGCTCTCTGGCTACGTCACCGAGGATGAGCTCCGATCCTTCTTCCAGGGCTTCGGAGAGATCACCTACGTCAAGATCCCCCCTGGCAAGGGCTGTGGCTTCGTGCAGTTCGTGCACCGCCACGCTGCGGAAATGGCCATCAACCAGATGCAGGGCTACCCCATTGGCAACTCTCGAGTGCGCCTGAGCTGGGGTCGCTCGCAGAACAACTCTGGAGTTGGTACCCCCTACCGTCCTGCCCCCCCTCCTCCTCATTACATGGGCATGCCCAACCACGGACCTGGTCCCTACGGTCCTCAGCACTTTGGCGGCCCTGCCCCTGGCCCTCAGGGACCTGCTGGACCTCCCGGCCCCCCCGGACCTGCCGTGCCTCCTCAGGTGAGTGCATAGAGTGATGGGGTTTGTGGATGGATCGATGCCTCCCCTTTTGTTGGCTATACACCGTGTAAGCTAACCGTAGTGACCAGTAAACTGGAGGAAGTCACACTTTCACTCATTTCGACATTGTTGACGGACTGGGGACAAGCCAGACCAAAGCAGACTTTGGGGGAGCTCTTTTTTGATGTTCTTCTTTTGTTCTCGGCGGCCGTTCTGGAGGCTTTGCCTGGGGAGAGAGAGTTGGGGCGTTGGGACTGATTTTTCCTTGTCAGAAACGTTCGTCGTCTTGACGCTGTTTGTTCAAAATCAAAATCTTTGCTCTGCTGATACTACTATGACACAACGCACTCGATTTTCTTGAGTCTCACCTTATGAATTGGCGTTGGAGATACTAGTCTACCGGGGATATGTCATCAGTCAAATTTAGTACTTTGCTTTATTCCCTCACTTTTTCTTTTTTGTTTTGCTCTTGTTTCCTCTTCTTTGCCAGCTGCCCTTGCGGTTTGCATTTAATTCTGCGTGACGTTGATACCTGCGTGAATGAATTTTAAATTTCAAGTTGAATTGTTCTTCTTTGGGAACCTACCCTGTATTTGTACTGTCGTGGAAGGGGGTTGTCGCTCATTCGCCGTCTGGCGTATCTGGTAAACTGTCATTATAGTTTGTTGCGACTTGATCGGACTGTCTTTATTGCAGATTGTTTCTTGTTGCAGCCATTTCATATCTTGACACGAACTGTCGTTATTGCAGTCTTGTGCAACGGGCATTTATCTCTTCTTCTATGCGTGCTGCAGTCTTGAAAAGGAAAAATACATTGACGAATCTGCTGCGACGGGCATTGTGCCAATGTCTTTCTGTTGGTTTGCAAAGTCAGAAATACTGAGACTATATGCGGGGATGAAAACAGAAAACTGCTTGTATCCGCGGTCAAGTTAGCAGGCTAGATTGGTAGAGATGAATATGACTTTTAGAGCGAGCATTCACATGTAGGCGTCTGGGATGTAGCAGCCTTTGTTAAACTTGGTCTTGGAGTCGAGTGCAATTTGTTAGGCAATGGAGTGAATTGTAGTTGGGCAAATCAACACGTTGGCAAACGGAGGCTACAGCTTCCTTTTACCTCTAATATGATATAAGAGGCCGTTTTTAAGTATTTGGTGAATTAAATATGAAATACGCTTTGACAACTAATTAAGGAAAAAAGTAGCGCGACTCACGTAGCGTCGTGAACTTCTTAAAATCCATGTGGTAGTATTACTTGCGTTGAAGCCGGCCGCAGGCCGCAGCTCGCCGCAGGCGGCCCCCGGCAGGGTCCCCGAAGGGATAATTAAATGAAACGACAATGTTGGATTCGTTATCAGCGGCAATCCAAGGAGCCCGAATTCGACGACAGCAGTTACTCAACAACAACGGCTCCCCGGCTATGAGGCCTGCAGGCGGCCTCGGAGGAGATGAATTACAGGCTCGGGCTTCAATGCTGGCTCTCTCTTTTTGGCTCTCTACAACACGCCGCCGGCATCAGGGTCTACGACACTTGTCGGATGGCTAGAAGCCGGCCAGCGTGTTTGGCGGCGAGCCAAGACGGCAGGGGATGTTCAACGGCGCCGAGGTCAGCATGAAGGAGCACCGCTCCCACAGCCCGCCGATGGACATGCCCTGCAGGTTGAGGAGGTATTTGTGCAGCCCTACAACGTCAGTCGACGCCTCGAGTAGGGAGTGGACAAACCTACGCAGCTGGAGGCATGCCCTCGGTCTTGGGGAGGTCGAAGTTGGGGTCGGATGCGGGATCCACGGGCATTTCGAAGCGATAGGGCACAGCGGGAGTCTACAAGGATATCCTATGATGTCCAAGGCTTTTTGTAGATGGGATGACGGCTTGTTTTTGCAGAGACGTCGTGGTGCCACGTTGTCTGGTGGGGGAAGAAACGCTATGATTCTTTATATTCTCTTTAGGCACAGCTTTAAGCGCTCTGATCACGCATCATCTAGCCAATCCTAAAGACACACACACATTTGCGATATCAGGCAGAATTTTTGGGGGTTTGCAGCATTGCTATCACATTTCCGAATAATTCACGGCGATCCATGCAGGGAGCTGGCTGGGCGACCCGGACACTTTCCCAGGACCCTGCGTTTGCTCGACCCTGGATGGTGTGCAGGCGCGTGCGCCACAGCTTCATTCTGCGAAATTATTATTCTTGTTGTCCCGAGTGCTGCACACTCCGTCCGCAGCTCTCTATTTAAGATCAAAAACTTGTTCCCGGGGCGGGCTAGTTGCTTCGTTTCTTCGACAAATGGCAAATCCGCCTGTCGCTTGCGAGCAACCAAATTGATCGCTTGGTCGTTCGAACCTAGAGGTGCAACCATTCTTTGCTGAATGCCATGTCCGATGCACACGGGGTATGTTTATTTTATGTGTCGCGACGATGGGTTGAGGAGAATGAGTTCATGGATTGACAGGCAAAGGGGCGAAGGTAGATGTGACGCGGCCATGCAAGGTTGATTGGCTACAAATTTGGGATTGACCGCTGTTCAGCCCCGCGCTTCGTGAGGCAATGTCACTGGCCGCCGACACCCTATGAAAGAATAGCTTCCCAGCGAATGTCGTGCATGGTGTGGCCATATGTCATCGGCCAGCGCTTAAATGAGACGCCGGGATCGATGATGACAGAAACCATGAAACGCGCTTGCTGTAAAGTTGAGAACGCGCTCTTTTCCCGAGGAACTTGCGCAGAGTTCCCTAGACACCGGCTTCTGGCTAACACATTTTAGCTTCTTCCTTTAGCGGGCCAGCTGTTACAGATTGCCCAGTTGTCCGCAGACATCGCGCGTACATCTGCCTCTTTCTGCTCTAGCCTCACCAGAAGTGCTCGGTGTTTCACGACGATACATGCTGTACAGTCAGACGATAACATTCAATCTATATTTCCTGCTTGATATTACTCGACAATCTGATATCTTTACATATCTCCATAGTTATGCATATTCCCTGCTATGAAGGAGCGTCCAATCTTAAGATTATGAATCACATGGTGTACGACACACAGATCGCGACCGGAATCTAGCCACACGGCCCCCACGAGAGCCTCCATAGTTGCTGCACCTGTCGTGCGAGGGACGTTACCCTTGTTCTTGAATGGAGTTTTGATAAACCTTGCTAGTTCCCACTCTTGCTGAAGCTTTTGCAAGTTGTTGTTAGAAGCTTCGGCTGAAATAATATGCTGACATTTACCTATTGAATATTAGCCTCGCTTCATACCACCTTCCGCCGAGAACCTTTACCAGGAGCCTGTCCTGCAACAACACTGTCATCTACAAGCACGAGGCGCAGTAGGGCATCCCCAATTAGTGCGAGCACTTTGTTCCCTTTCTCTCTTGCGGTCTTGGCTTTCTTAGGGCCTGCACCAGCTGCCACGAGTGCTTCTTCAAGAAGTGCAGGGTCTTTGAACTTGTATTGCAATGCGTGTTCAATTTGATTGGATGCCATTTTACTGCTGCCTTTTTTTTTCACAAGTAGAAATTCAGTTAGGAAGTCGAGGTTTTGCAAGACTTTCCACGGCTCAGACCTGGTATTTATAGTTATACCTTTTTGAGCCAGATAATAGATGTAGTTAAGTATATTCCAGGAAAGCAGCCGCCTAAGCCGTCATAACAGAACGATAGAGTTTGTATTTCGACTGATTGCCCATCTTACCTATATCGCCGGAAAACCATCTCTTAGCGATCATGTGCAACATGACAAGCCTAGGTAGTTAAGGTGTGCGCCGCTGACGTATAATTGATGCGCAGGAAGTTCAAGTGGCATTCTGTAGATTCCAGTGGGACCTACTTGTTGAAGTATGTGGAGAGCACAATACCTCAACTGTAGCAAGCATTTGGGGATCCGTCACGATCAGCTGTTATATAGCTACGGATTTATGTACTGCACCGATGTACCAAGGGGAATAGGTGAAAACCTCCAAATTTTAAGTTGCCTAACTCATCGTTCTTCTAGTCTTGTTCTATGACACTTCGTAAACAAAGGGTAAACAGTTGAATCAGCTTAGATCCATGTATTATCAGAAGCATAAATAGTTACCTAGTGCAAAGTAAGGGACTTTGTAGTATAATACCAGAGTCTATTATAATAGGTGAAGGTATATAGTTTGACAGGGACATTGATATGTAGCCCGCTCGGTCCAGACACCCTAAACAGCTCATGCCAGACTTTCGGATAAGGCTGCCTCTGTTGATTGAACAAGCAGACTTAACGTAATTGCTGGATGTCATAAAATTATCAATATCAGGAGTTTAAGAGGCTGGCCAGCTACCTGATAAAATCAGGGTAGCTGGGACGTTTTCTTAGCTTAAGATAAATAATATAAATTCTTTTAAATAATAAAGAGGGAAAATATAAATAAGAATAATAAATTTTATAAATAAGCTTAGGTAATAATAAGTCTTATAATATAATAGTTATAAGCCTGGACTTGTGTTATAAGTTATTAATAAAAATAATTACATAGCAAAAAATTACATAATAATTAAATATAAAGGTAGTATTTATAAGATAATTAGCTAAGTTATAATAATTCCTCTTAAATATATATAAAATACTACCTTTTAAGATTAAAGTTATTTTTATAGGA